>NC_143384.1:83128506-83492335 GCF_980474605.1 Leiobunum rupestre | reverse complement strand
AGTCACCACTCGCGAATCCTACCGTATCGAAGAAATTATTCCGGTAAATTTTTAAAAATTAATGGCCTCCTGGGCAAAACTCCGAGTGATATTTCGCGAGTGCTGCTGTCCTCCAATTTTTTCACTCCACTCATTGAAAATTCACTCCACTCCTAAGAGTGGAGTTTTCGCTTTATCGTCACTCCCCGAATTAGAGGCTTTTAGAGCTGGCGTAAGAGAGCGAGAGTGAAAGAAATAAAATATTTTCACTCTCACTCTGGAATTAATTAAAATCTTTTCATTCTAACTCTAGAGTGAGAGTGAAAGAAATAAAATATTTTCACTCTTCACTCCAGATTTAGAATGAAAACTTCACTATTGGCCCGAAGCACTCTCTTCCTATCGAGTGAACTTCTTCAAGGTCACTCTTTCCACTCCAAAATTTAGGGGGATTTTAGAATTTGATATTTTTATTTCAAATTATTTGTAAACATTTATTAGTTTTCTAATGCTCCCAAAGGCTCAGTTGACCCACTGCCGTTTACAACATTAAAACACGGGTGCTTTTTTTGCCTTAAAATTTTAATATTATATTGTGAATATAGGGAACTGGTTTTATAGATTCATTTTTAAATTTCTGTGGCCTTTTAGTCTTTTTGATAATAGGTTTCAATTTAATTGAATTAACTGAGCTTTAGAAATAATTAGAAAAATATAAAAGTTCTTAAAAATAATTTAACTGAGGTTTAGAAATCTTAAGAACACTGTAAAACTTCATAAAATAATAATTCAATAGTATTAAATTCAAATATCCCGCCGTCATTTAGATTGAAGAAATTGACCTTGAATAATTTCACTCTTCTGCCGCCAGTACACTTGGCGACTGGGGAAAAGGCACTCTTGAGAGTGGAGGTCATTTCCCGACGGACATCTGCCAAAAAGATATTGCGGAAATACGTTGTATCCCAAACATTAAATGATATTATTAATGTAATTGAAACTATATCGGATTCGATTAATGAGTCCACAAACCAGAATTTAATTGTAGAAAGTAACGAAGTCGTTCAGAGTCGACCTAGTACGAATATTCAAAATCCCCTTTTTGACAACGAATTTCTTACTAGGAAAACTGGCCGCGTTAGAAAACCTAAAATCGATCCGAATTATAATTATTCTCCCTTGGTTAAATCAAAAATGTTGTATTGCATTTGCAAGCAACCGAATGATGGGACACGATATTTTCAATGTTGCCAATGTAAAGACTGGTTTCATTTTAGATGTGTATTTCTTAGCGAAAGTCCAAATACCCTCTCGCGAGTTAAAAGTGATAAAAATTTAAAATGTCCCTTATGCGTTAAAAACGTCATGCGACGAGGAATTGAGAACGTCTATCAAAATTGTTGGTTTTCGTCCCTCTTTCAATGCTTAATAGAAACAACAGCTTTTACCAATAGTTCAAGTATTCTAGATGTATTAAATCAATGCGTTGACGTGATTAATTGTAGTTCCGAAAGTCCCGTTTCATCCTCCGAAGTTAAGGTTTTTTTTAGATTATATTCAAGGTGTTTCGGAAAACAAATTAATGTCAGGTAGAACAGAAGACCCAGTCGAGTTCTTCGATTTAATTATTTCAAAATTTTGGCCCCTCTTTAGTATCGATAATCTCGAAGCCGTCCACTGTTGTCACGTATGCGACAATAAACAATTTTTATTATTCGAGGCAATTTACAAAATTAATCCTAATTTAAAAACTATTATTGATTACTCGGATGGTTTAGAAGTAAGAAAAAATCGATCTTCTCCTAATTGTAAACGCGTAACAAGACATCATGTGTCTAACCCTCCTAACAACCCAGTTTTGATATTTAGTGTGTAGAGGAGAAATGACAGGGGGAACATACGAAAGAGGAATGCGAATTAGCGGGAATTTTAAAATTCTATGGTTTAAAGTACAATTTAAAAAGTTGTGTAGTTCACGCCGGAGACGATTCTACGAGTAGCCATTATAGAGCGTACGCCAAACTAGATTCTTCAAATTGGGGTTGCTACGATGACACCGTAAAATACACTGTTAATAATCCTCCTATTTCTCGAAATTGGGTTCTTGCATTTTTCGAACGAGAAGTCGTTGCGGAAACAGATTCCGAAATTTCTGCGCACGCGTCTAACAGCGATGATTATACACGGCCACTTCAAGACGGGATAAATAATTTGGGTAGTTTAGCTTCAGATACCGAATGGGTAGTTAATTTGGGTGGTTTAATTTCAAATCCAGAAGGAGTAGTTAGTTTGGGTGCTTTAACTTCGCTTCAAGAAGGGGAAAATAGTTTGTATGATTTAAGTTATGACTCAGAAGGAGAAGATAGTTCATGTGTATTATCTTCTACGCCAATTCCCGATTCTTACAGCTCTTTCACTGCTCCACTTTCACCCGAAACTTGTTCTTTCACTGCTCCACTTTCACCCGAAACTTGTTCTTTCACTGCTCCACTTTCACCCGAAACTTGTTCTTTCACTGCTCCACTTTCACCCGAAACTTGTTCTTTCACTGCTCCACTTTCACCCGAAACTTGTTCTTTCACTGCTCCACTTTCACCCGAAACTTGTTCTTTCACTGCTCCACTTTCACCCGAAACTTGTTCTTTCACTGCTTCACTTTCACCCGAAACTTGTTCTTTCACTGCTCCACTTTCACCCGAAACTTGTTCTTTCACTGCTCCACTTTCACCCGAAACTTGTTCTTTCACTGCTCCACTTTCACCCGAAACTTGCTCTTTCACTTCTCCACTTTCACCCGAAACTTATAAATTCATCCTGGGGCGCGACGAATATAGTGAAAGCGAATTAAACGAGGTGCGACCAGAAGTTGTGAATTTTCAAATATCCGAGGGGGTGTGGGATAAATTGTCCAATTCGGAGGCTTACAAAACAGAGATAGACGATATTCTCGAGAACTATAGTCCTATTTGTCATTGGTGCGTATTATATAAGCACTACCACAAAAATTCACCCGCGGATTTAATATTTTCTTGTAACATGTACTGTAGGCTTAAAAAGTGTAGCATGAAATGTAGAATTGAGATTTTTAATGATTTACGGGGTAGCATTTTGCATGTAGGGAAACCTCATCACGAAGCCGGGACAATTGGTTCTCCTCAACTCCGTGGCGAAAGAAGACGGTTAGTTAAAAAAGAGTTTTCGACTAATTTAGCTTTAAGACCTAAGCAAAAACTGCATGATTTTAATGAAAACTGTACAGATAAAGATTTTGCATTGGGTAATTTAAGGAAAAGCGTAGTTAATCCCAACGTGTTAAAACAGGCAAGGTACGAAGCTTTGTGCGGATTGCGTTTGGACAAAGATGTCATTTCCAGCTTGAGTAAAATGACCGACGATCCTATCCTGAAGCGATACGTTCAGCACATTGCGATCAAGCCTTCTTGCGTAATTTATTTGTGGAAAAAAGAATCGGTTAGCACATTTAAGGAACACTGTAAAAGGGATATTTTATTTATCGACGCGACTGGGTCTGTAGCGCATAAATTAGACGGTAAGGCTTTTATGTATTACGCGCTCGTTATGCGACACCCCATCTTAGGAAAACCAACTTCCACGCCAGTTCCGGTCGCCGAACTCGTGACTAACGACCAACACGAAATCACAATCTCCAACTTTCTCGCTAGTTTTATGAAAGCACAAAATTGTGCGCCTAATGAAGTTAAAACCCCAGCGGTAATTTCGTGCGATAGAAGTCTAGTTTTAATTAATTCTGTACTAAAGGAATTTAACAGGGAAAATCTTAGCGACTATTTGCTCAGGGCTAATAGGATATTAATGGGGGTGGCAACTGGGGAGGATTTGAACAAAACCATAAATCATTGTGGTACGTGTCACATGATGAAGGACGTCAGCGTGAAGGCGACAAAATTTTACAACGACAAACGTTCCTTCCGACTTTACTTATTTAGTGTTTCCTAATAGCTCATTTTTAGCTGAATTTAAAGACAGGTTGTATAGTTTAGCGGTTTTATTACTATCAGAAAAACGAAACGCGTTTTACGAAGAACATCTTGCGAAAATGTCGGTTTTAGTTAACGTATTAGGTGACGCGACTGGATCCCAAGTTCCGCGTAATGATCTTTTGATAGCCGATTACGTAGACAGCGATTTAATTGTAGTATCTGAAGAGGTTTTAGCTGAAGCTAGTGACACCGCTAAGCCGCGTTATCCGAAAAACGAAGAGGAGTTTTGGTTGCGGGGAGGAATAAGTAACAAATTTTTTAAAGTTATGTGCGACAAAATTGTAGAAACGGTACGCGCTGACATCCAGAAACACGTGACAGCTAATAACATGGTCGATAATCCTAGTTACGGTATTAGATTTTTCGAATATATGCAAAAAAATTATTTTCCTACTTTTGTTTTATGGACCAGGGTTTTAACGGGGGATTTAAGTAGACACTTTCAGGGAGAGGTTCCGTCGTCATACATTCCTCGAAATGATTTTTTAAAAAGGGCAAGTTAATTACATAGACCAAGAAGCAACCACCCAGGGGCACATCGAGGGCTACAACAAAGTTTTAAAAAAATCATTTCTTTCTGGCCACAGTGAAATTGATCGAAAAATTACAGTTTACGACTCTTATTGCGAATAGGACTACTTAATCGACGAAGAAAGAGCTCCTTATAAAGGAAAACATCGAAATGAGGTAGATCAATTGGTTCGTTATTTCACTCGCGTTCAAAAACATTTCAAACTCACGCCAGCCACGTGGATAACGGTGTCGAACATAAACCTCTCCTGTCAACCTTTTTTCTACAACTGCGGACCTGCTATTTGCCTATACGCTAAATGCCTATCAGAAAATTTATCGGACCTAATTAACAAAACTAGTAACGATATTTCGAAATTTCGCGCTAACTTTCAATCAGAAATAGAAAATATACAAATGAAATAATTTTGATCAATTTCACTGGTTTGAGGGACCAGTTTTTTCTCTGTGCTTTCGCTTGGAAAAAGTCACCTTCGCGTGAAAGTTTGACAACGATCTCTCGTTTCGGCTTTTCGACCCCCCAAAATGACTTAGATCTCAGGTGGTCTAAAAATGGAAACGCGAGTTCTTTGTCAGACTGGCACGAGAAAAGGACGGCTTCGTCGTGAAAGCACCCCGAAATCACTTGTTTTCAAGCGTAACGACTAACCTTTCCAATAAATGGGTGGTAGGTGTTGCATACTGAAAATCACACATAATATTATAGATAGCTATAGCTTTCTTGGCTAATTGACCGACATATGTCTCCGGCACCATCTATAGAGGCGACATGCTTCTCAAGAAAACCCACAGAGGCGACATGCTTCTCAATTAAACTCACAGAGGCGACATGCTTCTCAATTAAACTCACAGAGGCGACATGCTTCTCAATTTAACCCACAGAGGCGACATGCTTCTCAATTAAACCCACAGAGGCGACATGCTTCTCAATTAAACTCACAGAGGCGACATGCTTCTCAATTAAACTCACAGAGGCGACATGTTTCTGAATTAAACCCACAGAGGCGACATGCTTCTCAACAAAACCCACAGAGGCGACATGCTTCTTAACAAATGTCACGGATGTGACAGGCTTCTAGGAAACATCTTTAGAATTCATGGGTTGGGAGGGGATATGTTATATTCTGTCCCAAAAAAAAACAGAACATAACATATCTGTAGAAATATTGATTAACATTCAATGGCAATCAAGATATTTTTCTCAACATTTCTACAGGCCACAAAAACCAAGCCTTTACGCGGCGTGCGCCATCAGTAACTTTTAACATCAAAGAAAATTATAGTGTTACGATAAAACGTATTATTATAATTTAACTCGATATAAAAGCGAAACTAATTGGTTTAAAGTTAGTTTAACGTGAAACATTCCTTTATTTTAAAATACATTATTTCACTTTTTAATAGAGTCTTCACTAAAAGAACTCGTAATCGTGATCTAATTTTCACGTTAGTAGAAAAGTAACAAGTTGGCAAGCCAAAATATCCCTTCCGATTAAAAAATTATACTACACCCAATGACAAAAAGAGGGCATTTTGGGAAAAACCTTTTCCCTGATTCTAAGAAACTGGGTACGCAGTGATTACCCTTTGCCCCGAACAGACTGACAGACAGACACGGTGGTTGTATATCCCCTCCTAGGGTACAAAGTAAAAAGCAATCAAAGTGAGCCTTTTATTTCAAAATAAAACAATTCATTGCTTAAAAAATAATTTAAAAATGATAAAATTTATATTTCAGAATTCCTTGGTGAACAAAGAACAGGACACATAGGCAAGACAGGAACATTCCGAATGAAGAAAACAAAATAAATAATTGCATGTAACTCACATCAAAATATATTTAAAAAAATGTAATAAAAAATTCTATTCAATTGTTATTCCGACATGAAGCTAAGATTTAGTTCTACAATTTAACGTAGCATTATTAAGGTTAATTACAATTAGTTTTTTGCGTCATATTTCCGCAATTCGGCCGGAACATCAATATTAGAGAACGAGAAAAACGCATTAAAGTCGAAATACGGTAATGTTTAGAAATTAATAATAAACGTTGTTTAGGACGTACACGTCTATATGTAATATCAATCGATAGAAAATTTAACGTAGCATTATTAAGGTTAATTACAATTAGTTCTGCCGTGTCATATTTCCGCAATTCGGCCGGAACGTCAATATTAAAGAACGGTAAATAACGCCCTGAAACTCGAAATACGGTAATGTTTAGAAATTAATAATAAACGTTGTTTAGGATTTAAAAAGTACGTTTGTGCCTGCCTTTGAAATTGGTTTTATTATGTTTATTACTGAGTTTTCGTTTAATTTTTCTTAGTAGAAATGGGATAAAACTGTTACATTCGTATTTATTTAGTCTTGACCAACATTCCTATTCTTTCGTCGCGTTCCCTACTGTAGTCAAAAATGTACTTTTCGAATTTTCGTTCTGGCAGATTGACGCTGGTCACCGCGTTGGAGAAACAAGTCCTTAGACTCTTCGAGGACTCATCATTCTTAAAAGAGTCTCTAGAAATACCAGATATTTTACATTAATAAAGGTAGGCAAAATTCATATATTCATTGTGTTTTGTGTATGAAACCACACCTAGGCCACGAATTAAACTCCTTCAAAACCATAAAACGTCGCCGTTGGAAACATAGATTATGTCATTTTGCCTCGAATAGAACTATTCCCCAAATTACATAAATGCGAGGTTTTCGAATTAAGCCCTGGGATACAGATTTAATATTGAATATGGCGCCCTCCTTAAACGTAATAAGCAAAATAATTTATAATATATTTAATTATATAGTATTATATTTAGTAAATTAGGTTTCTATAGAAATTCTTTACTTCTGCTTCCAAATATTATAGTGTGTAGATACACGACGACAAATATTTTGTCTGGACAATACTACATTACAATTCTAAAGCAAGTCTCGACTCGGAGTCTCGGACGTGTAGTAAGTCCTCTTTTGTCAATAGATGTCGTTATCGTTGAAATGAAAAGGTGGTACTTATAGTTAACACTCGCGTCGATTGTATAGTTTGTACATTGGTCAATAACATAAATTACAGTAAATTAGAATAAATTTTACTAAATAGAGTAATATAGTATTCGCTACCGAATCAAGTCTAGGTGGCGTTACGGCGCTAGCTTCTCCGAGGTTGCCCCTATGATCTAGCGTCTGCTACAGACAAAAAGTTACGAGAAAGAATTTTCTGAAATAAACTTATTCAAATATAATCAAACGATGCAAAAATTATATTAAAATACCTGTATCATTATTTATATAGTCAAATTTATGAATAACGATGAGGAAAAACTTGTAGCGTCTGCTTTAGCCGCTACCTATCTAGGTTTCAACGGCTAAATAAAGGGGGCGTAGCGATAGATTTAGGTCGCGAATAATTTGTCTTACTTTAATATTCTACATTGGCTCTCTGACGACCAATAATTTGGCTATTTTCAATTTTAGCTTACTTTGCCATTAATAGGTAGCACCACGTTCTCTAGTAAAGTCGTTTTTTAAGAATCAGATAAATTCATGGCCATCTCTAAATAACAGGGGCCTTTTCATAATACAGGGGGCAATTAAATAATATTATTATTTATCTGAGTATTTATGTGGAATTTTGATGGCTAATAAATCCAAATTCCACAGAAATACTAACAACAATAATTAAAAAAATATATTATTTAATTGAGATTTTGGTTTTGTAAAGTAAGTCTCGCATAATAATTTTAATATCTGTCCCTTGATAGCAATACTATGAAAAGGAATAAACACTTTTTTCAGTTCGCAGAACTGGTTTTTACATACAATCCTAAGGATTTGTGTGTATTAGTCTCACGTACAGTGTAGCCGTTGCCGATGCCGCCGATGGCGCAGTGTCACGCATACCTCTTCAACAGTTAGGGCTAGAAGAGTCAATGATATCTCGTTCGAATGTACAGACATCGCCATTGATAGCCTTTCATAAAGTTTTCAAATCGGAGCCCAAGAAGTTGGGCATTTGCCCAAATTTACTATTTTCGGTGATTTCCTTTATGTGGTAGATATTTTCTTTAAAATTAAGCCCGATAACGTTAAAAAAAATATTATTGGATAGGTTAGGATTCAGTTGAAATACAACTTCGGTTATATCAGTAAATATTAAATTTAAGTATAGTTTTCGGGGTTATTTACCGGACCCCAATGTTCGTGGTTTTATATTTCCGCCTGAAAGTCGACATAACGTTCCTTAATTTAAGTCCGATTTTCATGAAAGTTATATTTTTGAATAGCTGTGGTTTACATTTAACCTAGAATTGCAAATACGTTCCTTAAATTTAATTCTAAGTAAGGTTTTTTGGGCAGCGTATATGGACCCCCGCAATTTCCAACATTGTAAATCCGCGTGTTTATAGAGGTCTGGCGTTTTTCAAGGCCGTTCAGAGTGGGCCGCGCTTTCAACGTATGAGCAGAAGTAACAATTATGTATGACACTGATCGGCCTAGTCTTCGGCGTATGACCAGAAGTAACAAATAAGTGTGATCAGAAGTAACTAATAAATTACTAGAAGAAATAAGTGTGACACTCAACGGCTGACAAGTAGTAACAAATAAGTGTGATCAGAAGTAACTAATAGGTTACTAGAAGAAATAAGTGTGACACTCAACGGCTGACGAGTAGTAACAAATAAGTGTGATCAGAAGTAAAAAATAAAAGTGACACTGATCGAAGGAATCTTCGATGCTTTCAAAGTATGACTAGAAGTAACAAATAAGTGTAAATATAAGTGTTGCAGGTTGCTGTGAATAGCTCAAACAAACTTAACACATTAGAAGGATTGTGTGTATTCTGACCGTCGTACGTCTTGTTGAGTAACATTTTGTCTGTGAAGCCCATTTTCAACGGAAAGATAACGGTTTTTTGTAGTCGCGTGTCCGACTTCATCGTTAAGTTTTCGATTTTCACGTTTGTGCCTTTGGCAGTCCTTCATCAATTAACACGCCAAGATACTTCATAGAGCTGACTCGTGAGACGGCATTCAATGGTAATTCCGATACATTTGTAAAGTCCGCGAGCATTTTAGGAGTGCCAAAAGCCATGAACGTCGATTTTGATGTTGGGAGAGACAAGTGAATGTTATCATATCATTGATCTTTGTTCAACATCGACTCAATTAGGGCCTAAGGAGATAGAGCTTTACACAAAGAGGCGGCATCGTCCGCAAAAAGGTGGGCTGTGCTGTGCTTTAGCGATTTCGCGAAAATAACAACGGACCCAAGACACTTCCTTGGGCCACACCAATCTCCGACTGGCTATATTGAGAAGAGACACCGTCTATTACGACAAATTGAGTGCGACCAGTCAAATACGATTCAAGCCACGAAAGAGACTTCGAGGAAAAGCCATATTTCTCTAGCGTATGTAATAAAATCTTGTGGTCAACCGAGTCGAAGGCTTTTGCAATATCGATGAAGACTACACCAACATAGTAGCCTTGAGAAAGAGCGTCCAGTATGTCTTCAAGCAGATTAAAGATACAAGTTTCAGTAGTGTCGAGGACGGAATCCGGACTGTAGATGATATAAAATTATCTGGTCCGAGAGATATTGGAGAATCTGCACTTGAGATAAACCTTCGGGATCTTTAGTCACAGATTGTAATATGGCAATTGGCCGATACATCTAGGGATCGTCCTTTGCGCCTTTGCCCTTGTAAATCGGAGAGATACGCCCTATTTTCCGACTAGCGGGTTTTTTTTTTAATTATTATAAAATACATTACTATAAAATAAATAAAATAAATAAAATAAATTACTATAATAAATAAAATAAATTACTATAATAAATAAAATAAATTACTATAAAATAAATAAAATTTATTACTATAATAAATAAAATAAATTACTATAATTTATTTTATTTATTTTATAGTATTTTATTTTATTTATTTTATAGTAATTTATTTTATAATAATTTATTTTATAGTAATTTATTTTATAATAATTTATTTTATAATAATTTATAGCAAAACCGTTGCGGGCGGTTATCCTCTTTCTTTGCTCCGTGGAGCAAATTATTTTTATTACTTATTATTATATTCTTTACGTACCGTATCTCTAAGAAATTAGCTATCGGCGCTTTAAAGCGGTATGTGGTTTTATATGTATTTTATTCATTGTTTTTAATTAGTTAATTAAATTAAATTAGTTAATTTTCTATTTGTGTAACGTGGAATCAAACGTAAGCTTTGCCCCCAAAATATTGTTCTGGTCTTCAGGACCGAAAATCTTTGGTGCTAGTGGACTGCCGACGATTTAAAATTTAATATTTAACATTTTGGACGTAACTAAGGATTCCTAGAATATAAAATGTTTCCTAGTCTTTACACCTGCCCGATTTGTAACGAACAATTCAAAGGTGCCCAAAAAAAGATACCTTGTGGCTCTGCCATGAAAATTTCACGCTTTAAAATGCCTTGGAATTGCAAAAGAGGAGGTAAAGAATTATTACGACAAGCCAACTGGTATACCGTCATTTATCTGCCCAAATTGCAAGGTACATCAACCTATCCTGTTCCTATTATTCTTACTCAGGATAGCCTATCTGAATCTATCCACGAATGTCCGCTCAATTTAAGCGAGAGCTTAAACGAGGGAACCTCTATCAAAACTTTAGTAAAAGAAAAGCAGTGCAATATGAATACTCCCAGAAGCTCTTCCCCTCTGAAACAAAATCTTTCTTCTTCCGTTTTGAGAATAGTCGAAGAATTTAACAATATGGCAGATGCTACTCGGTCGGACACAGTTGTTCTCGATTACCTGACAAATATAATTACTGGTGTGTTAGCATAACTGAAACTAGTCAAATCGGAGCTAAGCGAAGTTAGAACTGAAAATAAATTTCTTTTGAGTAAAATTATTGACAAGAACGAAAATCTCGAATCGGAGATAGGGGATCTTAAGCTAATCAACATTAATTTAAAAGAGCAAATGAAGAAACTAAACTCTGAACTCTCTGTCTGTAAATTTTTAAAAGATATAAATAAAATTATAGGCGATAGCGCTGCAAATCTATCAATCGAGGCAAGTTGGATTAATAACCAACAATATCAAAATGGAACGTCAGCTGAAGAACAATACAAAAACACCCAACATGATGAACGACTCCAGGAACTCCAAACTGCAGAAGGTCAACCTGCTGCCTGGTCGAACGTCACTAAGAAGAGAAAGAATCAACCCAAGAAAAATGCTTCACAAACTTCTAACACTCGAAACATACCAGCCAACACCTCAAAGTCCAGTGTAAAATTCAGTAAGATCATTATCGGAGAATCGAGTAAAGGCTCATTCACACTATCCAACTTTAGTCAGCTGACAAGCTGCCCGATTTTTGTCTGACCGACAAGTCCGGTAATGTGAATGCTTCACCTGATAAGATTTTTGTCGGGGAAGCTTCCGACTTTGAATCGGGAAGAGAGGCGATTCAAATCAGGCAGACTAGCTAGTCAGGTGGCAGCAGCCATTAGAAACCGGGAAAAAGCGACTTCAATGCGATCACGTGTGAAATCGCAGTGAGCGGACGACGTTAAACTTAGGCTTTTTTTTATAAACTTTTCGACGTATTGATCCTTGTGTGGAAAAAGTTTGATAATTAATTAATTAATTAATTAATCTAATTGTGAAATGTTTTATTGCCAAGGAATACTGAAAAGCATATTGAAGCCTGTGTGTGTTTATAGCTAGGCTTGAGACAATAATGCCTCCTAAACAAAAAGAGCCTGTATCAAAACAATACCTCATAAAGCCATTTTCTTTTTTTCATCAGACTCCATATTTACTATCACTCAAAACAATAAATTTAACCAGCCACAATATTGAACCAAAGCCAATATTCCCAAATCAGAAACACAAGCAGACAGCTTCTACCTAAATTTCCTTTCTCTGATTGGTTAATGATATATAAACGACCTCATGCGTCTAACGTTCGCACTAAACTACCCGACAAAATGCATCCAACACCAAGCTGACGAGTTGGATAGTATGAACGTGAAAGCTGACCTGACTAGTCGGGCTGACTAGTCAGACAGACTTAGTCAGGTGACTAAAGTTGGATAGTGTGAATGCGGCTTAACACGTGCTACCAAGCAACCCGGTGTGAATGAATAACCGTTATAAAGAAGTCGGCAGTTTTTGCAACGCGCTTCAAACCAGAAACGACTAGTGATGATGTGAAGGAACTACTTCTGGGAAAGACTAAGACTAAGATTAAGACATTAAATATATACAAATTAAAACCAAAGCATGACTCATACGCATCCTTCTATATTTCAACAAACTTATCCGACTTCCACGAGCTTCTTACACCGACTATTTGGCCCCAAAACATTCTGGTGAAAGGATTTCGGGGACGCCTTTTCCAATCGCAAACAATCCAAAAGTCTTCGTGCGAAGATGCGACTATGGGAATCAAAGAACCGGAAATTGTAAATCCAAACATTGAGAGCCCATCTACCACAAAGAGCTTGGGTCCCGCACGATCTAGAATTACCGATAAAGACTAATCTACTTGGAAATGTTATTTCCACTTGACCGAGCTTTAAAACCGTATACGTTTAATGAACAGAAACGACAAAGAAGTAATTAACATCTACTACCAGAATGTACGATAGTTGAGAACAAAAATGGACGATTTCTACACTAACGTAACTAATAACGATCTGGATATTATATGTATAACGGAGTCCAATATGACCGACCAACACTTTGACAAAGACTTCGTACCTGACGACTTCTACTGTTTTCGTGCCGACCATTACCAAGGTACAAATAGACTCACTCAGGGTGGTGGTGTTTTAACACTAGTAAACCGCTCGTTAAAGTGTATTCGAAGACCAGATTTAGAACTACTCCCGGAAAGCGTCTGGGTTGAAATGGAAACCAGCAATTCGAAATTTTTGATAGGTAACCACTACTTCGCTCAGTCGAGACCCCTAAATCCAATCCAGGAATACTACGACAATATTCTACCAAAGCTCGAGAATTATCCGCATAGTATTCTAATTGTAGGAGGTTTCAATCTGCCAGGAGTAAACTGGACGAACTTAGACTGTAGCGACTGTTTATCTGCTGTGAAGCCAAGGGCCGAAGCGTTACTGGAAATTATCGGACCCCTAAACTTAGCGCAACTGAACGAAGCTAAAAACAGTCATGGAAACATTCTAGACCTCGTCCTAACGAATAACGACTTAATCTCCTTATCGACGAATGTCGTAGACATTATCGATATCGACAAATTTCACCCGCCTATTGAAATTAAATTCGCTATGAATGCCTTAACAACTCGTCCAAATATCTGCGGTTCTGGTCCGAACTATGACTTCAAGAAAGGTGACTACCATAAGCTTTACACGCAGACCTGGGCAAAATTGCGAGTGAAATTCAACCATCCACTCTCACTCTAGAATGAGAGTTTAAAAAATTAAATATCTTCATTCTCACAATAGAATGAGAGTGAATAAAATTAAACATCTTCACTCTCACTAGAGAATGAGATTGGAAATTTTAATCTTCCACGATTTAACTTTTGCCGAACGCACTCCACTCTCAAGAGTGCCTTCTCCCCACTCGCCGAGTGTACTGGCGGCAGAAGAGTGAAATTCTTCAAGGTCAATTTCTTCACTCTAAATGACGGCGGGATATTTTAATATAATACTATTGAGTTATTATTTTATGGAGTTTTACAGTGTTCTAAAGATTTCTAAACATCAGTTAAATTATTTTTAAGAACTTTTATATTTTTCTAATTATTTCTAAAGCTCAGTTAATTCAATTAAAGGGAAACCTAGTATCAAAAAGACTAAAAAGCCACAGAAATTTAAAAATCAATCTATAAAACCAGTTCCCTATATTCACAATATAATATTAAAATTTTAAGGCAAAAAAAGCACCCGTGTTTTAATGTTGTAAACGGCAGTGGGTCAACTGAGCCTTTGGGAGCATTAGAAAACTAATAAATGTTTACAAATAATTTGAAATAAAAATATCAAATTTTAAAATCCCACTAAATTTTGGAGTGGAAAGAGTGACCTTGAAGAAGTTCACTCGATAGGAAGAGAGTGCTTCGGGCCAATAGTGAAGTTTTCATTCTAAATCTGGAGTGAAGAGTGAAAATATTTTATTTCTTTCACTCTCACTCTAGAGTTAGAATGAAAATATTTTAATTAATTCCAGAGTGAGAGTGAAAATATTTTATTTATTTCACTCTCGCTCTCTTACGCCAGCTCTAAAAGCCTCTAATTCGGGGATTGACGATAAAGCGAAAACTCCACTCTTAGGAGTGGAGTGAATTTTCAATGAGTGGAGTAAAAAAATTGGGAGGACGGCCGCACTCGCGAAATATCACTCGGAGTTTTGCCCAGGTCTGTTTACACGTGTCTAAGGACATCTGATTGGTCTCGCCTGAATAGTTTTAATGACATAGATCTTGCTGTTGACTACTTCTTTGACACAGTAAAAACATAGCGATAATGTAAAGAACACGAAAAACACACGATACCCGGTCTGGTTCAGCAACGATTTAAAAAAAGCTCCATCTCGAAAACTATACTACCACAGGAAGTATCGTAGGAAAGGGAATATAGAGAACCTTGCTGCCTTTAAGGACATTCGGAAAGAATGCCAAAAACTGTTAAAATCAGACCGACGCGTCGCATACACGAAAACTCCATTGTGAACGACTTGAACTGTAATCCCAGTAAGCTCTACAGCTACGTTAATGATCGAATTTAGGGCGCGAGAACGAATATCGTATTAGAAGATAACGGAAAATTTATTACTGAAAAAGCCCAACTCGCGGATCAATTTAAACAATATTTTTCATTTTTGGGTGAAACGAAGAGCACCGCGAAAGGAAATGTTCAAATTAAGCCTAAATGTGTCAATACTTTTTTAAACCTGGTTATTAACGAAGACCACGTCAGACGTGCCATTAAAAAATTAAGACCAAAGAAATCATCTGGTTTCGATTCTGTCCCCGCCGTGATCATCAAAGGCTGCCAGGATGTCTTCGTACCGAATTTACGCTACCTCTTTAAGCTTTCACTGAAGACAGGAAAATTCCCCTCAAACTGGAAAACGTCGTTAGTTATACCTGTTTTCAAAAAGGGATACAGGGCAAACATCGATCTCGGTGTTAAGTGTTATCTCCAAAATTTTTGAATCAGTTGTGCATGTTCATCTTTCTCGCTGGTTCGTACCGCTTCTACACGAAAATCAACACGGTTTCTGCCCTAAACGCTCTACTAATACAAATTTAATATCCTATCTTAACGATATTCTTCCGACGGTCGAGTCACAAGGGCAAGTAGATTCCATCTACCTTGACTTCAGTAAAGCTTTCGATCGCATCAATCACGCTATTTTATTGATTAAACTCGAACAGTACGGAATTGGTGGCGCCATAATAAAATGGATCTCTACATATATTGCCAATCGGTGTAATATTTTGAAAATCAACGGTTTAATTACGGACACATGCTATACGTCAAATCGGGGAGTTCCACAGGGGTCTTGTCTTGGTCCGCTCTTTTTTATTATTTTCGCGAATGACTTAAATGACCATATTAGTAAAGAACACAAAAATAAGGTTTACGCCGACGACAACAAATTATACCACAATATTAATACAGTTGAAGACTGCTCAAAGGTGAATGATAGTGTCCAAATGGTTTATAGATGGGGTGATGAGAACGACCTGCCTTTAAACACTCTGAAAACCGAGTGTATCTCATTTACCAGTAAGAACAAGCCTGTCAATTTCTCATACAATATTAATGGGTCTACCTTAAATCGAAAAACCACCATAAGAGATCTAGGAATCTATCTGGACAATAAATTACTTTTTCAAGCGCAACTTTCTAATCTTAAAATGGTCTGTACTCGAAAACTTTACGCGATACTTAAAGACGCTCAAAATCTCAATTCTGCCAGGGTGTTTGTTATACTTTATGTATCGTTAGTTAGATCTAAAATAGAGTACTGTTGTCTTACATGGTCGGGTTGTAGTAACTACCTACGAAATATCGCTGAGGGAATGCAAAATAAATTTGCAAAATTATACTCCTTGAACTTCTACCCAGTCGAGAACTTTAGATATAAAACTATTCTTGAAAATTGCAAGCTATCGTCCATTACTAACAGAGTTCAATATCATGAGATTATGTTTATGTACAATCTGTTAAACAATGTTATTGACAGTATGGAACTTTTTAATAATTTGAATTTTAGAATCACCAATACTAACACAAGACAAAACTGGCTTTTCTATGTTAAAAACCTAAGAAGTGGTAACCCAATTACTCGGATGTAAATAACGACGAATAAATTTTGCGATAAACTCAATTTTTTCGACCCCTATAAAATGAGATTCAAAAATAGGGTAACAATGCTACCGTTTCCCCAGTGCTATTTAAAAAGAGGTAAAAACCCCTAAACATTCTTAAACTTTTCTTAATACATATGTGTATTTTCACTGAATTTGTACCTTATTATATTTACATTTATTTATATATGCATGTATTTTATTTGGTTAACGCGTGACGACAGCCAAGATATCTGCTCTGCAAATTTAAGTTATGTTAAAACAATTTCTTATGTTGTATTAATTATTGTATTATTATTATTATTATTTTTAGTTATGTTAGGTAAATCCTTTTTTATTATTTTTAATGTAATGACCACATTGTTAATTTAATCCTGTAGGATTCTAAAAAGTGTTGTGTAAACATGTTGTTCTGCAGGTAATAAACATGAATTGAATTGAATTTATGTTATAATAATTTATTTTATAGTAATTTATTTTATTTATTTTATAGTAATTTATTTTATTTATTTTATAGTAATTTATTTTATTTATTTTATAGTAATTTATTCTATAGTAATTTATTTTAAGGTAATTTATCTTATTTATTTTAAAGTAATTTATTTTATTACTCTAAAATAAATAAAATAAATTACTATAAATTAAATTATTATAAAATAAATTACTGTAATAATGAATTTAATATAAAATAAATTACTTTAAAATAAATAAAATAAATTACTTTAAAATAAATAAAATAAATTACTTTAAAATAAATAAAATAAATTACTTTAAAATAAATAAAATAAATTACTTTAAAATAAATAAAATAAATTACTTTAAAATAAATAAAATAAATTACTATAAAATAAATAACTTTAAGATAAATTTCTAAACAATAAATTATAAGATAAATTTCTAAACAATAAATTATTAGATAAATTACTTGGAAATAAATTTTAAGATAAATTACTTGAAAATAAATCATTAGATAAATTACTTGAAAATAAATCATTAGATAAATTACTTCAAAATAAATTATAAGATAAATTTCTAAACAATAAATTATTAGATAAATTTCTAAACAATAAATTATTAGATAAATTACTTGAAAATAAATTTTAAGATAAATTACTTCAAAATAAATAAGATAAATTACTATAAAATAATTAAAATAAATATACTATAAAATAATTAAAATAATGAAATGAAATGTTTTGTTTAATGTGCACAACAACAGTTACATATATTGAACCTTCGAGGTTGTACACGCAGTTGAATAAAATTGCCAGTTTTACAAAAGAAAAAATAATGTTTTTGAGTAGTATAGTTTTACATATCATTCTGTCATTTTTACAAGAAAAAAAATATCTAGGGAAAAATAATGTAGTTTAATATAATAGTTTTGCATCAGTGAGGCGTAGTATATAGTGTTTTAATGTTAATCTGTTATTTTAAAAATTTCGGAGATTTTACAAGAAACAAGTTGGCAAGCCAAAATATACCTCTCCTCGGAAGTATGGTCCCTAGTGGTATTAATTTCTCGACACGACTCCCAAAGATATCTCCGCAATTCAGAGTTATTTACGAAAAACGTATTCTCGGTTCAAACCCTGCCCGGTATAAAATTTTTAATTTAATTTAAATAATTGAGACGAAACAATCGAGTTTAATTTATTCAGAATATTATAAATTAAGTAGTTACAACAGCGAGTTTGACTCACTAAAACAATGCACAATTGAATTTAACCCTTTTTACAGTACATGTTTATCAGTTGAATATAATACTAAGCAAATTTTAATGAAAGAAATATCTACAGATGGTAATTGTATTTTTCTCGCTTACGAAATACTTGCCGCATCTTTAACGCTCATTTTATTTCAACACTCGTAGACTTCCAGTTGACGTTGTGACACATACCGCATGAAAAAGACCAATGCCGTCCAATTTCCAATATCATATAATGACTCGCAAACCCAGGAAATCATTGACTGCGTTAGAAATCGTAGATATCCAAATATCCACACCAAATATATTTACAAGAAGCAAAAACCTTACCATCAACAAAGCACAGAGAGCCACTTGACTAACCGCCAGCTCTTAAAGCAATAAACGGTAAATTATCGCCTTTTAATTAACACAACTATATATAGGTCGTTAAGAATACCCGTAAATAAATAACGAAAAAACTAACAAAGTGGACCACCCACAGGGTCTACCCTTTAACCCTCTTATCTCGGCGACTGCGCTAAAACAAGATTTAACCTTTAAAATTTCATTCGTAAAAAAACCAGATTAGGCCTTCATAAATTCATTAATAAAAAAAGACTTTATTACCTATTATGCTTACAATGCGAGTCTTAATTTCAGTGAACCTAAGCAGCTATCGGTGGTTCTGTGGTAGAGCGCTCGACTGCCAAGCCGAATGGTCTGGGTTCGAAACCTAGGTGGCGCATTTGTTTTTAATCAATAGAGAAACGCTAAATTAGAATTTCTTCGATGCAATAATTTCAATTTCAATTCTATTTCAATTAAACCAAAATTTCGTACTCTATTAAATACGCTTCCGATAAAGCTGAAGGTCTAATTTTCAATAAGGCGTAACAAGTGTCGGTGGTTCTGTGGTAGAACGTCCGCCTGTCAAACAGGAGGTCTTGGGTTCAAATCCCGCCCGATGCGATCGCAAATTGATACTAAGACGAATACCGTGTACAACTGGTGGAAACCCTGCCATTGGACGTTGAGAGGTAGCATTACACTCAGCACTCGGTCCGTCCCAAAGTCATTAAGAAGAAGTTGGAGAGAAAACGCCCATAAAAACACAACAGACTCAACATGTACAACCATCAGAACACAAACACAACAAATTCAACACTCACGCATAAACATTACAAAAACGTAATACACCAAACCGTCACGACGGTGAGCGAAAAAACACCATCCAAACCAAACCGCAAATGAATCCGTTAACGCCCACCGTCACACGGTGGTTTTGCCAACCCTTCGAGAAACTGCAAACGCAGAGATCTCGAGAAACTGCGTACGCAGTGATTACACTTTGCACCGAAAATGCGAACGCGTTCGCAGGCCTGACAGACCCACAGACCCACAGACAGACACGGTGGTTGTATAACCCCTCCTAGGGGACTTTGTCCCCTCGGAGAGGTAAAAATATCGAGGGATTCGGAAAATTGATTACACGTTTTCTGCATACGCAGCATTGGTGATATAGGCACAATTGAGTCGTTAGCGAAAGTCAGTTTTTGCCTTGTATTGTAATTGGGCACGTGAAAAATTAGTGAACTAGTAAAGTCCGTACATGGTGATTTGGATATGGTTTTTTTTATAAATAGAAGTACCCTATCCATGCTCAAGTAATCATATGGTTTTTTATATAAAAATACGTGTGGGCAACCTCGACGAACTTCCGTTGAACGCTTTCGACTTTTTGAAGTAAATAATCTGCACATCCACCCCACGAGAGCATGCCATAGGTAAGCTTTGTCCGAACTAGAGTGATGTAAAGTGTCTTGAAACATCGTACGGATCCTAGGTCTCGGGATAACCGTAGAATGCCGAAGAGTAAACGTTTAGATCGCCCTACGACATTTAAAGTCTGTTCTCGGAAGAACAGTCCCTTGTCCAACAAAACACCAAGGTCCTTGAGAGTGTCAGTCCTCGATATAGCTTTGTTGTTTAATTTGTAGTAATACATTGTTGTATTCACTTTTCTCGTTAATGTTATGACTTCACTTTTTGATTCATTATCTCGTAGATTGTTTAACGCGCACCAGTTAGCGACGTGACAGAGGTCGTCCTGCAGTTGTTGGCACTTATCGGTGGTCGATATCGCACGGTAAATTTTAGTGTCCTCCGCGAACTGCTTCAAGTTGGAATTTTTAACGACCGTGTGGAGGTCATTGGCGTAAGTATTGTACAACAACGGTCCAAGGGAGCTGCCTTGGGGGACTCCGCATGTAGTTGGAAATGAAACGTTCGTTGTTGTGCCATTACATTTTAGGATGTTACATCTGTTATTCAGGTAGTCCTTCACCCATAAATACGCTGGACCAACCAGGCCATACATTTTCAGTTTTGTCATTAATAGTCCGGGTGACACTCTGTCAAAAGCTTTCGATAGGTCAATCGATATCACGTCGACTTGACCTTGTCCAAACACAACGGGCATAACGTCATTTAAAAATGAAATCTGGTTGGTCTCCACGGATCGCGATCTGATCAATCCATGTTGCGTCTCAGCTAACAATTGTAAGTTAGGTTTAAACCAGTTGTAAAGTATGTCGTGCATCAATGAATCGAAAATTTTTGCAAAGACGCAAAGTAGTGAAATAGGGCGATAATTCTTCACATCGCTAGCGAAGCCAGCTTTGAATATCGGCGATATAATGACTTTCTTCCACAGTGACGGGAAAGACCCAGATTTTATGGATAGATTAAAGATATAGCAAAGAAGCGGAGCGAAAATGTCCATACAGCCCTTGACAATGAAGACTGGTAGAATTAGTGTTTTTAGCTTCTTTATAGTGATCCGAACGGCTGCTTCGTCTACGGTGATGTTATTGAGCACGTTATCGGCTGGGTGGAAGTCGCCGAGATAATATTTGGTGGTGGCCCTTAAAGTGTCAGTGGCCACATTTTCAAAATTTCTTGCGAATTCCTCCGCTAAGATCGTACGGTCGGACGACACACCTGATGGAAGGTGTAGTGCAATCGGATGTGGTTTGTCGTTGAGCCGTTGGTTTACAAAGTTCCAAAGGTGTTTTGGATTTTCTAGTGAGTTTGCATAGGTGAGTTTAGCGTACTCAAGTTTGTCGCGGGATAGCAGCAGTTTAACTTCCTTTCTCAGTGACTCGTATCTTCCTCTGTCGTCTATCTGACCTCGCCGTTTAGTTTTCCGATGAAAATAGGCCTTACGTTTAATGGCTCGGATTAATTCTTTCGAATACCACATTGGGTAGCTTAAAATTCTTGGTCGTCGCGCTTTCGGGATGTTTTCATTCATTACGTCTTGCATACGATGTGTGAGGATGGTAACACAATCGTCTCTATCTTGAGAAGCGAGAAGCTCTGACCAATCCGTGCAGTCTAGGTCTTGGTAAAGGTTCAGGTAGTCTCCGCGGTGATAACAAAATTTAGAGTCTGCCACAGCGTTAAATCCTGAGATGGCGCTGTGATAGGTGACGGAGAATACCGGATGGGCCGGGTCTTCTGTAACAAGTGGTAAGGTTGTTGTGTTCATAGTCACGAAGTGGTTATTAACCAGAACTAAGTCTAGAATATTACGGTTTAGCTGCATAAAGGTACACTCTGCACATAAATCAATCACTGCCTTAGCTTTCGCACGGATGTTAGGATTGCAGTTGATACTGGATAGCATGTCCCAATCAATACCAGGGACATTAAAGTCACCTATTAAGATTGCGTCTTCTTTAATTAGGGAGAGTTTCGATGAGAGTGTAGAGAGTGCCTTTAAAACAACGTCAGGAGTCAATCGAGGTGTAATATATAGTGTTCCAATGATGAAGCTAGCGTTATCGATGGTACGGATCTGCACAAATACGCATTTATCGATAACCTCCAGATCGGTGCGTCTTATAAAGGACATATTATGTATCAATGCTATCAAAGCTCCACCTCCGGTTGTCAGATTGCCATTCTCAGAGCGTCGATCTGATCGTAAAACGTGATAAGAGCCAGGTATATAGTCTATAGAAAAATTGTTCTCTGTGAACCATGTCTCTGTTAAGCATTTTAAAGAATAATTATTTAGAGGAATAATCAAAGGGCTGGTAAGCACGTTAATAAATGTACTATAGAGTAATTAAAATAAATATACTATAGAGTAATTAAAATAAATATACTATAAAATAATTGAAATAAATTACTATAAAATAATTAAAATAAATATACTATAAAATAATTAAAATAAATATACTATAAAATAATTAAAATAAATTACTACAAAATAATTAAAATAAATTACTACAAAATAATTAAAATAAATTACTATAAAATAATTAAAATAAATTACTATAAATAATTAAAATAAATATACTATAAAATAATTAAAATAAATATACTATAAAATAATTAAAATAAATGTACTATAAAATAAATAAAATAAATGTACTATAAAATAATTAAAATAAATATATTATAAAATAATTGAAATAAATATGCTAAAAAATAATTAAAATAAATATACTATCCAATTACTAAAACAAATATACTATCCAATTACTACAATAAATAAACTATAGAATAATTAAAATAAATATAGTATAAAATAATTTAAATCAATATACTATAAAATATTTAAAATAAATAAACTGTAAAATAATTAAAAACCAATAAGGTAATAGATTTAACAGTAAATATTTGTAGAAGAATGTCCAGAACGTGGTTTTCCGTTTTTATATTTTATGGGGCTGCGGTTTCATTTCCCCCATATTCCCTATTTTTAACGCAACGGTCGCGCCACCTATCGAAACTTAAGTGTTATCTAGCCTTTGATAGTGTAATAATTGTGATTATTTCAACTTATTGGTGCCCATTGATAAAGTTGTTCGGCCGTCTTGGTAGATTTTCGCTAATATTTCAATTTTAATTTGTTTTAGGCCTTGGTATAAGCAACAATACTTCATAAATCCAATAGCGCC
Organism: Leiobunum rupestre; assembly: GCF_980474605.1. Taxonomy (NCBI): domain Eukaryota; kingdom Metazoa; phylum Arthropoda; class Arachnida; order Opiliones; family Sclerosomatidae; genus Leiobunum; species Leiobunum rupestre. Next base: position 83,468,774 of record NC_143384.1, on the reverse strand, counting down.
TTTAATTCAGAGTGAAACTGGCAAAAATGAGCAGCAGAGAAGAGAAGATACTCAAGTGCTCAGAATGCGTTTATGCAACGAACTATAAGTTTAATTTCATACGCCACAGAAGGACTCACACTGGCGAGAAACCCTTCCAGTGTGACCAATGTAACTTCGCATCTGCACACAAGAGTGCATTGATTGGTCACATAAGAACTCACACGGGCGAGAAACCCTTCCAGTGTGACCAATGTAACTTTGCATCTGCACACAAGAGTACATTGATTTCCCACAGAAGAACTCACACGGGCGAGAAACCCTTCCAGTGTGACCAGTGTAACTTCGCATCTGCACACAAGAGTACATTGATTTCCCACAGAAGAAATCACACGGGCGAGAAACCCTTCCAGTGTGACCAGTGTAACTACGCATATGCATATAAGAAGGATTTGATCAATCACAAAAGATCTCACACGGGCGAGAAACCCTTCCAGTGTGCCCAGTGTAAGTACTCATCTGCATATAAGATGGGTTTGATCAGCCACAAAAGAACTCACACGGGCGAAAAACCCTTCCAGTGTGATCAATGTAACTACGCATCTACATATAAGAAGGCTTTGATCAACCACAAAAGAACTCACTCGGGCGACCAACCATTTCATTGTGAACAGTGTAACTACGTCTCTGGACAGAAGGGGTATTTTATTCTCCACAGAAGAACTCACACGGCCGAAAAGCGTTTTAATTGTGACCATTGTAACTACGCATCTTTACAGAAGGGTGCATTGATTTGCCACAAAAGATCCCACACGGGCGAGAAACCACGTCACTCTCAGGCGGCAAAGGCTCACCAATGCCCCACTTGCGACCGGAACTTCGCTAAAACCTCTCAAGCGCATTGTCGAATTCATGGTCCATTTGAAAACCAAATTGGCGCTTCGAACAGTCACCACACAGAACCAGAGCGCCAATCTCAGCCTCGTGAATTTGACCTCTCTGGTCGTCAAACGGGTAGTAGGTATTGTTTGGTGGAACTGCGACGTTTAACGGCGGAACAGATTGGATCCCTCATTGAAAAGTCCCACTGCGCCCACGCCTTAAAAGCCGAAGCTGCCGAACCTGACGCAGGCACCGCAGCCGTCGACAGAGAAAGGGTGTTTGGTTCCGATGGCGACAAACTAGAGCCATTTTATGACTTCAACGACAAAGTTCCAATTGCGACAGTCGTCACGAGAGTAGAGTTGGAATATCGCGCATTTGGGGACAATAACGACGGTGTCCCAAGGAACCCAGACACCCCGATCAAGATCGAGTTCCCTCTTGAAAAAGAATTTTCTTTTGGCTGAAAGACAGTGATCATTTTAATTTCATATTTTCATTTGTTCCCAGCTAATTTGAGAGAGGTTGAGCAAGGAAAATACTTCTCAAAGCATATTTTTTTTAAACTTAACGCAAGCAGTTCGTAGTGTTAGCAAATGCCTTGAGAAAAACTGATTTTGCAGACGTCTTCAAAGACGTATTTTGCATTTTTGCAATTTTTGCAATATTGTTCGTAAATTAAATATGAATTTGAGACGTTTCAGTTTTTTATATTGGTTAAACATTATTTTTATGGCAACATAAGTCGTATTTGCAGGTGTAACTCACCCAGAAATTGTTTTGACAGTAAACTAGATGCTATATATAATTAGAAAATTATTAAAGTGATTTAAATAATCAAGTTTCCTGTGGCATTAGATAAGCCTCGTTGCTTTGGCTAAAGTAAGCGTTAGTTTCATTTTCAAATCTTTTTCAAGTCTTGACCTCAAATGGTAACGGAGGAGTTGGTAGGCCTAATTTTGGACTTTTCGCTAATATTACTTCTCTTGATTCTCTGAGGCTCCACCAATTAAGTTACTTGGGTTGTTTTCGTTTTTTATTAATTTTGCAGAGTTTGTGTTAATAGAGTGTGTGCGCCCTCTACCGACATCAGGGCCCCAAGAAGTCCTATATTTTCAAAAATGTCCTATAACATCCTATATTTTTATCAAAATCTCCAAAAAGTTTTATAAAATCCTATGATTTTGATATTTGGCACATTTCAAATCCGGAAACTCTGTTAAATTTCTAGATTTAGCTATATGATAATTTCTTATAAAAAGTCATTCTAGTCTATACTTTTATTATTGTTAACATGGCTAGCTAAAAGTATAATTGTGTGCTAAAATGGTTAAATAGATTCTATTTTTTAAGTGAAAATCAAACATTTATTTCACTAAATATAGATTTTGTTTTGAAATGCACAAAGTTAGTAAATTAAATAGCATATATAGTCCTAAAAAATCCTATAATTTTGAATAATAGTGCTATAAAATCCTAATTTTGAAAAATAGTCCTATAAAATCCTATATTTTTAGTAATATAATCCTATTTTTCCTATAATAAAACTGAAGATTTGAGTGGGGGCCCTGCGACATGCTCCACAGTTGCTTTCGGTCTTCTATGTCTCAAATCAGCTTCATGTGCACTGACTCTAGCTGCCAAACAACGTTTGGTTTGGCCTAAATAACCAATTTTTCATTTGCAAGATAGTAAACGTATTCCACTACGTTCAAAATTATTAGTTTCGTACATTCTGAACAATATCATACTCACCCTGTCCAACATTATTACACTCACCCTGTCCAACATTATTACACTTACCCTGTCCAATAATATCACAATCACCCTGTTCACCACTATCACTAACCAAGAACATATCGTAGTTCTGCAGTTGGAGAGAAAGTCACATGGCATTGTTTACAAACTTTTCATTTTATGGCGTTATTCTTTTGTATGATCTGACTGTTCCGGGAGTGCTCCGAATCCAGCTTCCACAATGCTCTTTGAGGCGCTCCGAGTGAAGTCGGAACAGCCCAACCAACAACTCCTTTAGTTTCTCGCCTTACCGACGATGGCGCCGTGATCGCTATCCCAGGGCAAAATACTATAGTACCTCCGTACTACCCCTCCGTAGAATCTTGGGTCTATCCTGTTTCATATGTCGCTAGCCAGAATCACAATGACTTTTACGCTTTAGACATTAAGGGATCGTAAGTTTGCTTGCCATAGTCCGGAGTCGTTTGGGAAAAATGGTTAAGATTACATATCATTCCTACAAAATTTTTGATCTACATCAAAAAAGGTAGGTAAGATTCGTGTAGAATTCTTTCGGTTGAAGGCAGCTACCCGAAACGTCGCTAGGCTAAGTACTCAAGTACTAATTTTTGGTAAGAACTCTTTATTACATGATTATGAAGTGTTTTTTACAATAATGAAGCCGGTTTATATATCGGAGTTAAAAAATATAATGTATTTACAAGGGAATAAAATGTTATATAAAACTTTACTTTTTTTTTATCTAATTTTAGTTTTTACTCCCCGCCGATGAGTTTAATACTCATCCAAAATTTCCGGTTACACAATTTGTTTTCATTGAACTTCTAATGGATAAAGTAATTGGATCGGTCTTCGAAGATACTGAGGACAAGAACGATATCTCCCTCTTTAATCTCTGGTTTCTCGAGGATTCTGGTACTCCATGATGTAGTCATTTCGCCAACGTCCCCAGAACTGATCAAGCAATGATTGTCTATATTTCAGTCGGATTGTTAGATCTCGCTTGGTGGAGGATACAGCTCTGTTGACATCGTAGACTCTAGACCGACGAGAAAATGACTCGGACACAAGGGTGCTGGACTGCTGCCTCTACGACGTCGTTGTAGCTTAAGGGTAGAGGTCGAGAATTGAGCACGGCCTCGACTTCCGTCAAGATAAGTCTGAAATTCTTCGGCGTATAGAGATGACTTTCCAAGGACTTTCTTCAGCGCGCTTTTAATAGATCTGACCAGCCTCTCGTAGAAGCCACCCCACCATGCGGCTTTCTCGACTATGTATTTCCAAGTAATGTTATGGCCAGCGACGTATTCTTTTAACCGCGGAGATTGCAGATTGGCCCAAATGTATTTTAGGTCTTGAAGCTCAATGCATTATCAGAGTAGATAATGGATGGCACTCCCCTTCTCGATACGAACCGTCTGAACGCTAGCAAGAACATTTCCGCTTCCATATTTGAAACGAGTTCCAAGTGTAGTCCCCATGTCACTGCGCGGGTAAACATCGTTATGTAGGCCTTAACGGTTTTCTTCTTGTTAACCTGGACAAAGAAAGGTCCAGCAAAGTCCAGACCAGTAACATTGAAAGGCGGAGTTTCTGTCATTCTCTCTCTGGGTAATGGTGCAATGGCATTTGAACCAGGTCCTCCAACGCGGATCAGCCCATTTTCTTCCAAAGCTGGATTCAACGTAGCTATTGGCGAGTTGACCTGTAGACGTTTATCTTTTTTCAATGAAGTTAACTCCTCTTTGAAATCTTCGAGCTGCGCTTCCTTAACGAGGATTTTTTCTGTTTCGTAGAGTCTTTGTTGGGATTCCCGTAGTGATTTGTTTCTTATTGATAAGTTGTACGAATCGCATTATAATGACCATTATTTTTTTACCTTTGTCAAGGAACTATAATTTTTCAAGTTGAGGATGGGCTTGCAGTTTTCCGTGACGGTACAGTTCATTTGAATTGACTCTAGGTACTTCGTACGAGACTCTTCTTCTACGACTTCTTTACGGGGTTCTTTTCTTCGGACCTTAGCCATTCTGGACCTTTCCACCAAATTTGACTCGAGAGCAGGCTTTGAACTGTACACCCTCTTGTTGGGATATCTGCGGGATTTTCTTTACCCTTGACATGGTTCCAGATACGAGGCTCCGTCAGCGATTGTATTTCGGCCAAATGATTGGCGACGAAGGGCTTCGACTTGAGTGCCTTGCCTTTGATCCAATGGAGTGCTATTGAGGAATCGGTCCACATTTGAACTTTAATGATTTCTTGGTACAGGTGTCGCCTTAGGTACTTGACAAGTCGAGCCCCAACGACTGCTCCCATCAGTTCAAGTCTTGGTAGCGTAATCCATTGGAGCGGAGCGACTCTGGTTTTAGCGGTGATGAATGAAACTTAAATTTTTCCGTCGAATCGAACGTATCGGAAATAGGCAACAGCGGCATACGCTTGCTCACTGGCGTCGCAAAAGACACGAATCTCCGTGTACTTTATCTGAGAGCTGTCCAGGCCGCCATAATAATGTCGGGGGGTTAATAGTTGGCTCAGCTGTGGTATTTCCATTACCATTCTTCGTAATTCTTCGCTGGTTCATGTGGCAAGGAATCGTCCCATTGGAGTCCACGTTCCCATAGATTTTGGAACAGCATCTTCATTCTAACCGTGAACGGTGCAAGAAATCCGATTGGATCAAAGATTCTTGAAACGCACTGTAGTACGCTTCGCTTCGTGCTCGTTCGGGTGGTGATAAATTCCAGAAGTGGTCGTAGATCGAAGATTAAAGTGTCTTGGTCTGAATTCCAAGTAAGGCCCAATACCTTTAGATATTCTCGTGGCTCTTTTGTTGTGAAGGTAATTTTGTTCTTCGTACTGTGCTCTTGGGAGGACTTCGTTGCTATTTCTCGTTTTTTGGTCGTTGTTTCCAACTCGCTAAATTCGAAGGCCAGTTCTCTGCGTTCCACTTCGTATCGTAAATATTCATCACGTCCCAGGTCACCTGACCTTTCTTCATACGTGAGATTTCCAACATAATGTCTTGTGGAATTCGTTGCTTCAGGATTGTTCGTAGAAGTTGACCGTAGGTGTCGCATTCAGACTTCGGATTTCGATCTCCAAGGCATCATATAATCGTCGTAGCCCATGGACGCCGCTAGATCTTCTTATAGTTTCCAATTTCAGGAAATTATCCATGTGTTTATCCACGATTCTAATTTCGTTTCCGAATCGTCTCGTCAAAGAGACGAGAGAGAAAAAGTTAAGGCGGCATGCCATAACTCGTCATGCGCAGTAGATTCCGGTTTTTGTATCCCCTCAAGGTCAAATCTGAAAGTCCCGGATCCGCCCTTGCGGCTCTCTCAACACAATTATATAGCTTTAGCCTCGTTTTTATCGTCTTTTATTTAATAAGTTTTGTCACATAGTAATTTTCGAGCTAGTTTGCAGTCCGCTAAGTCGCTAACTATTGTGTTTTACTAAAACTTGGTTATTTAGAATTTTTAAGCTGTGCTTATAAGTTAACGCCACCAAAGAAACGGAGACTATCTGCTGAAGGTAAATCGGGAGCATTTAGTAAGATTACCGCTGAAAGGAGGCATAGCGATAGTTTTCGGTAGCGAATAGTCACATGACATCATTCATTTCATTAAATGATGATATATATATATATATTTTAATATTTATATAATTTCATTAAAAATATTAAATATTTGGTCGCTCCCGAAATATTGTGCCTGTTTTCCGATGAGTTATCACGAATGCCAGGGGGTAGTGGTTATTGAGGAAATTTTTACGTTCTGAGAGGGAAATCTTACTATCACTGGACCCCATTAACTCATACTAAAATTATTTAAATTATAGAATTCAAGACAATATCATACTTACATTTTAGGCAGATTTTTAAAGAAAGTTTTAAAACACCACGCTTCAAATCAAATCCGTGACAAAAATTTAAACCCCCCCCCCCCCCCCCACGCCCACGCTTGGAAACCCGACATACGTAACTTCCGCCCGAAGGCGAAATAACGTTTGCCTCACTTTGGCTCTAACGACAAAAATCATTCTTAGATGGCGCAAAGAGTACATCGCGAATTTTTATTACACCTTTTTCTCAAAGTGAAATATCCACAGATCGCCAAAAACTAGGCCTCGCGTTCAAGCCTTTAGAATCCTAGCAGACGCGAGTTTGTAACCGGAAATCAAAACCTTGGCGTGAGTGACGCGTCAAAATAAAACCGCCTCCTATTACAGTTCGTCACCCTTGTTCAGGCCCCTGGTCCACGATGAGGCCAGACTGACGGAGTGTTTTCTATCGCTATATATACATCCATTCTTGGATGAATACACAGTTCTTAATTCAAATGAACAAGGTTTACCAAAAAGTGATGATAATCTTCACTGGATACTTCAGTAATTACTTATTTTGGGACTAGAAATCGATAGAATATAGGTTCTACACAATTTTAATTAATCATTTCATTTAATTTAATGTAATATAATTTAATGAATTTGTATTGGTAAAAAGGGAAATATCATAAACTGTGGCAGTCTCTTTCGAAACTAACATTTTAAAGCTGAAATGAACCGGAATGTACCATCCGTTAGTTGATACATGAATAGATAGTCTGACTTCAGAAAATTTATCAAACACTAAACGCGAATTTTTATGAACCTAACTTACCTAAGAGAGTTAAAAATATTATTAGCAAATTGATGTTGTTTAGTTACGTTTAGCACTTGGTTTAATTCTTTTTCGAAAGTCACTACTCGCGAGTCCTACCGTATCGAAGAAATTAATCGGGAAAATTTTTCAAAATTAATGGCCTCACCGCGTTGGAGAAACAAGTCCTTAGACTCTTCGAGTACTCATCATTCTTAAAAGAGCCTCTATAAAAACCAGATATTTTACATTAATAAAGGTAGGCAAAATTCATATATTCATTGTGTTTTGTGTATGAAACCACACCTAGGCTACGAATTAAACTCCTTCAAACCCATAAAACGTCGCCGTTGGAAACATAGATTATGCCACTTTGGCTCGAATAGAAACCTTCCCCAAATTACATAAATGCGAGGTTTTCGAATTAAGCCCTGGGATACAGATTTAATATTGAATATGGTGCTCTCCTTATACGTAATAAGCACAATAATTTATAATATATTTTACTTATATAGTATTATATTTAGTAAATTATGTTTCTATGAAATTCTTTACTTCTGCTTCTAAATATTATTTTGTGTAGTACGATACACGACGACAAATATTTGGTCTGGACAATACTACATACCAATTTTAAAGCAAGTGTCGACTCGGAGTCTCGGACATGTAGTAAGTCCTCTTTTGTCAATAGATGTCGAAATGAAAAGGTGGTACTTATAGTTACCACTCGCGTTGATTGTATAGTTTGTACATTGGTCAATAACATAAATTACAGTAAATTATAATAAATTTTAGTTTTCGCTACCGAATCAAGTCTAGGTGGCGTTACGGCGCTAGCTTCTCCGAGGTTGCCCCTATGATCTAGCGTCTGCTACAGACAAAAAGTTATGAGAACAGTTTTTCTTAAATAAACTTATTCAAATATAATCAAACGATGCAAAAATTATATTAAAATACAAATATAATTATTTATATAGTCAAATTTATGAATAACGATGAGGAAAAACTTGTAGCGTCTGCTTTAGCCGCTACCTATCTAGGTTTCAACGGCGAAATAAAGACAACGATAACAGCAACATACTTGAAAGGAAAATTGAAACTGAGGCTCTTGCGGATACTCCAAGAAACATCATTCTGAGTAATACCACTGCGCACATAAATGTAACAGAAAATGCTGCTGAAGAATTTAATTATGAAGATATGGATTCTTCACTATTGGGAAATTACACTATAGGGTCATTCCATATGAAATCGACCAACGTTGTTGCTTGATAGTGGCGGATATCTACCAAGCTTTTTTTCGTGGTTTATCTACCTAAATTATAAAGATTACTGGAGTTTGGCGGCATAATTTAAAAAATTTGAAAAGTTATGAATTTTTGAAATTTACCGCTTTTAGGCTTAATTTTGCGGACTTATTTTAATTTTGTTTTAATATCGCAAAAAAACGTCTGCTGGTTCCGAATTTGGTATCTATTTTGCTGTATCTGCCCAAGTTTTCAATGTAGACGCTCGATGGGGGGGGGGGGGGGGTTGCACTCAACGTTATATTTACCAGGAGGTTCACCTTGAAATTTAATGAAACTTAAAACTTAACATCTCCTTATAGATAGAACAATTTCTATTAAATTTGGTTTTGGAGAAACATTTATTTCTATCAAAAATATTTTTTTGAAATTTTGATTTTTCAACTTTTGCATTGAACTTTTTTACAGTAGCTCCTTAGGGGGTAGACCTTATCGTTCTATTTATAAAAAGCGTAAACTCGAAATTTAATAATATTTTAAGCTATGCATCGACTGAGAGATAGAAAAGCCTCCCTTAAATTTCATTTTAGAGAAATTATTATTTCTATCGTAACGGAATTTTTAAAATTTTCCATTTTTTTCACTTTTTCATAAGACCTAATATTAAGAGTTCATTATTGAAATGGAAATAAACATTTAATTTACAAAAAGGGTTGGTTACAAAATATTTTTAGTTTGAATTAGTAAAACATTTGGCAAAAAATAATATTAAAAACGTTAATGTATTTTATGTAATACGTTTAATCCTAATATAGGAACAGTGCTTTGACTTTTTTTATACATTCGTCAGAAAAGTAATAATGCCTCCCCTATGTGTTGTTGGACGTGTAACCTCGCCGAGTATTTCATTTTCCGGAATCCAATGTTCATCTTTTCTATTTGGCCAGTTATAAGAACTTGAAATTCCGTGGGGATGAACGAAACTGATAAGCCATTCCCTACATTCTTCATCTGATTCCACAAAAACACCAAAATATAGTTTATTGTCCAAAGTGGCGGCGACATACTGCCCAGGCGTAAAATTGTGCCAGTCTACAGAAAATTGTCGATAACCAGATTCTCACACCTTTGGATTTGTATAACGGGCGTTAAAAAATATAAATGGAATGACTTTTCATTATGCTGAAAAATCTGGCATCGATGTGTTTGGCGAAAAAATTGTTAGTCGGCTCGAAAAGGCCAAAACTGTCCAGGGAACACGAATTCATCACTCTATTATTCCAATTAGCAAAACCGAATTAAAAATATCTCGCCTCTCAGGTGACGAATCTTTTTTTATAGTTAAGGTCTCTGATGATAACCTAGCATCGGGCATACAATTCAATTTTACGCCTGGGCAGTATGTCGCCGCCACTTTGGACAATAAACTATATTTTGGTGTTATTGTGGAATCAGATGAAGAATGTAGTTCAAAGTCAGAGCACTGTTCCTAAATTAGGATTAAACGTATTACATAAAATACATTAACGTTTTTACCTCTCCGAGGGGACTTTGTACCCTAGGAGGGGTTATACAACCACCGTGTCTGTCTGTCTGTCTGTGGGTGGGTCTGTCTGTCTGTCAGGCCTGCGAACGCGTTCGCATTTTCGAGGCAAAGGGTAATCACTGCGTACGCAGGTTCTTAGAATCAGGGAAAAGGTTTTTCCAAAAGCGCCCTCTTTTTGTCATCCGAGCCCTTTTGAACGACAGGTGAGCGTTCTACCGCAGAACCACGGATACCGTTACGCTTCACTGAAAATTAAAAACTCTTCCGAGGAGAGATATATTTTGGCAAGCTTGCCAACTTGTTAATATAATTTTTTGCCAAATTTTTTACAATTCAAACTAAATATATTTTGTAACCAACCCTTTTTGTAAATTAAATGTTTATTTCCATTTAACTCTTAATATTAAGTCTTATGAAAAAGTGAAAAGAATGGAAAATTTAAAAATTCCGTTACGATAGAAATAATAATTTCTCTAAAATGAAATTTAAGGGAGGCTTTTCTATCTCTCAGTCGATGCATAGCTTAAAATAAGATTAAATTTCGAGTTTACGCTTTTTATAAATAGAACGATAAGGTCTACCCCCTAAGGAGCTACTGTAAAAAAGTTCAATGCAAAAGTTGAAAAATCAAAATTTCAAAAAAATATTTTTGATAGAAATAAATGTTTCTCCAAAACCAAATTTAATAGAAATTGTTCTATCTATAAGGAGATGTTAAGTTTTAAGTTTCATTAAATTTCAAGGTGAACCTCCTGGTAAATATAACGTTGAGTGCAACCCCCCCCCCCCCCCCCCCCCCCCCATCGAGCGTCTACATTGAAAACTTGGGCAGATACAGCAAAATAGATACCAAATTCGGAACCAGCAGACGTTTTTTCCGGTTGCGATATTAAAACAAAATTAAAATAAGTCCGCAAAATTAAGCCTAAAAGCGGTAAATTTCAAAAATTCATAACTTTTCAAATTTTTGAAATTATGCCGCCAAACTCCAGTAATCTTTATAATTTAGGTAGATAAACCACGAAAAAAAAGTTTGGTAGAAATCCGCCACCATCGAGCAACAACGTTGGTCGATTTCGTATGAAATGACCCTATAGTGAGAATTCAAGTTTGCCAACCCCCAGTGCGGAAAGTGTCTTTTCATCAAATCACCTTGCTCTGTCGCCAATTGCATCTAATACTTCTCAGCGTAGGTACTCTACGCCCATGACTTCAAAAGCTTACCATTCTTTCACTCTTGGTACCCCTAGCAGTGCATCAAACAAACATTCTGATATACCAATGAATATTTGCGAATCTATTTCTCCTGAAAGTTGTACTTGTACATGTGTGATGCATAAACATCTTACTTATGAAACTGAAAAGCTTATTGAAAAAAATCTGGTATTAGAAGAAAAGCTTACCATTGAACGTAAAAGCATGGCTGATTTAAAGGAAGAAATATCCAAGCAAAATAAAGAAATTGAAACACTGCAAGCCCTCAATATTATAATGTCATTAACCAACGAAGAATTATCAAAAACTATACAAAAGCAAGTTACAAACATTGATTCTATTAAAGACAATGACGAGAAAGTGACTTTCTACACTGGGCCAGCCAAGTACTTGGACCGTGAAGCTTTATCAGAGTTTTGGCTCCCCTAGAAAAGTGCCGCCCTAGGCGCGTGCCTATCCTGCCTAATTATTAATACGCCCCTGCGTCAAAAACTCATTTTTTACTACGACTCAAGCTTTAAAAAATTCTTGGCTATTTATAATTATCTTGAACCAGGAGAAAATGGTGAAAATCTCAAATTGTGGTATCCGAAAAAAAAATTGAAACAACAGGATTTGGCCGCCCGAGAAAATTAACCCCTATGGACCAATTGTTTATGGTGATGATGAGGATTCGACTAGGGCTGTTTGTGGATGATCTTGCTGACAGATTTAATGTATCAAGTAATACAGTGAGCAGAATTACCATATCATAGATCAGTTTTATGTATTTGATATTAGGGCAAATAAGCATTTGGCCAACACGAGAAGCGATTGACAAGACAATGCCAAAATAATTTAAAGACCTCTATCCCACCACTAGAGCGCTCTTGGATGCCTCAGAATTCAAGTGCCAGACATCAAGCTCCCTATTTTTAGAATCAGGAACATATTCGAATTACAAATCTGCAACTACTACAAAGGTCTTCTAGGTATTTCACAAAGCGGAAATGTATCTTTTGTTTCGAGTCTCTATAGTGGTTCAATATCTGACAAAGAATTCACACAACGTAGTGGTTTTTTAAATTTAAAGGCCTAGAATTTCTTGTGCCTGTTTTCCTTTAAGTTTACTTCCCGCCGCTCAAATATCGTGGTGGTAGACCAACGTGTTCTGCGGTTGACCTACCACCAGGATATTTGCGCGGCGGGAAGTAAACTTAAAGGAAAACAGGCAGAAGAAATACTAGGCCTTTAAGCTTTTCAAAAAATGATTCAATTATGTGCGACAAAGGATTTCTAATAGGAGAAATGTTGGCTGCAAAAGGGCTACAACTCAATATTCCCCCATTTCTCGGTAAACAAGATCAATTCTCTGAGAAAGAGGTGAAGGAAACCCAATAAATAGCTGCTTTGCGTATTCATGTGGAACGAAGGATACAGAGAATTAGATGTTATCATATTTTTGACAGAATAATACCAATCAGTCTGTCTCCAGTCATCAACGAACTGTGGTCTATATGCGCTGTATTATCAAACTACCAAACTCCAATAATTAAATATGCTGAAGAAAATATGGTCTTGTTAAAATAGAAGAATTACACATGGCAATTTATTTTAAAGTTAAAACATTTTTATTAAGGTTGACTAAAATTAAGCTTTCAATTTCGAGGCTCTATCAATCATTCTCGAGCTTTTTTATAACCCAATGTTGGTTGGGTTTTCGATTTTCGCGTAATTGCCTTTGGCAGTTACAATAAGTTAGGAACTTTTAAAAAATTATAAAAAATAACAATTACTTGGCGCCGAAACATGGTCGTACCATAAATTTCCTGACATCGAAAATATATTAAAAAAATTATCAGAACAATAATTATTCGGAGGGTGCTACGTTAGGAAATCGCTTCTTTATTGTATAGACATTGAAAAGCTTTATTGTTTCGACAATATTACAGCAAAAGCTAGACAAGAAAGACCGGCCCCACCATAGGGCGAACGGAGTGGCCGCTCCAGGTGCCAAGTCTCAGGTGCACCTCAGTGGTAAGGAAAAGAAAAGGAAACAAGTTCGCCAAAAAGGCGATAATATTATTTCGTGCCCGTATTTCATTTAAGCAGGTAGCATAAAATCACGAATTAGTAATTAACCTTAAATTTGAGTCAAATATTACTTCTGGCCATACACGGCTTCGATAAGTAAGTACCACACTTATTTATTACTTGTGAGGGTCATTTCTCCGAACAATATTCAATCGGGATCTGACTGTATTACCCATGGCTCGCACTTCAGCAGCGTTCTCATTGGCTCGCACTTCCGGGTCGGACCTAAGCGACGCTCTGGCAGCTTCCATTTTGGTTCTGACTTCGGGGCTCTAAAGTCGGACTTTCATTGCAGAATTATATATTTGTGCAGGAGGGCTCAATATCTTGGAATCCGAGGTACTACACACTGAGCTAGTGGCTTCCAAGAGTTCTCCTTCTGGATTTGGATTGGACACAACTGACCCCGAAGTATATTGTTCTGACTGAGCATTAAATTCTGCGTAATCCTGGAGTTGCCTAAGGTTTTCTCTTTCCGGAATTCGGGATCAATTTTTTTGGCAGCGTACCTTTCTCTTGCTTTAATCTTATTTCTTTAATTTTAATTTTAATGGAAATCTCCAAATACATGCAATCAAAAGCTTAACAAAAAACCTGAGATATCCAATACGACGAAACAATTTCGCTCACAAAGTTCTTTAATTAGAACGCATTTTAATCTTTAAGGGAAATCCCAAAAAACATGCAACCAAAAGCTAAAACCAAAAAGCAAACCCAAGTATTTTTAATTATGCTTGGAACATTTTTATCTTTAAGGGAAATCCCAACAAAAGCTTAAACCAAAAATCCAACCTCCCGACGAATTTAATCCTTCGGGGACATCCTCAAAAGAGTCAAAACATGCAATCAAAAGCTTAAAACAAGAAACCCAAAGGAATATGATCAACCTGACATCTCTATAATAAGGAAGAGTCGGTCACTTATTCGTAGTCGTCATTGGCGATTTTTTCCCGTCATTTTGGGTTCGTCGCGTAGGGCGTTGGGGACTCGCTAGAGTCCTTTTCATTTTATTTTCTAAAACTACCGTCTCAGATTTTAAATGACCATTTTAGTTATTATTTAAAAAATCTTAAATTCACTTTTGGCGAGAAAATATACTTCTTTCCAAAAACTAGGGGGGTCTACACTCGAAAGAGAAAAAATTCCTTCCATATTACTCCCTACGCTCACGTGGCCTGTGTCCCTAAGCGATGCATTCGGCGCCGACCCTACCGGAGAGGGGGTTGGGGCTTACAATTGGACCGTCGATTCTGTTGCCTATCTCTCTATATATTTTTGTTTTGCGCTATTGTACTTTTGTAGAAGGCTCGCGTGTTTTTTTTGGGACAGAGGGAAATCGGGGCTGAAGGACGAGCGTATATTTATTTGTTCGTTATGAGAGTAAATAAGCCATTGGATACAGGGGGTTTAAAGGGGTACAGAGGGGTTTGGTACGACTGCGAGTTTGAGTTATTTTGGCGGGGAAAAGGGTACCACGGAAATTCTCGCATGGGGAAAAGGGTACCACGGTAATTATAACATGGGGAGGAAGGGCATTGCTGTGGTGGTTCTACTTTGGGGAAATGGGTACCATGGAAATTATCGAATGGGAAAAAGGGGGAGGAGGCCTTACTGCGGTGGTTCGACTATGGGGAAAAGGGTGCCACGGAAATTATCCCATGGGAAAAAGGGGTGGGGGGGGGGCTTATTGCAGTGGAGTGCCTCGAAACACACAACTTGCTCTATTAAAAAAAAAAAAAAAACTGAGGGCCCGCCTGTTAGGCGGGCCTTTCGGCTTGTATCCAATAAAGCGAAACTGTTTCATTCACAAAGCTATTTAATTAGAACATATCAAAGGAAAATTATTTCGAATATTAACAAACCGGCGAGGCAAACTTATTCTAAGTTGTACTATTCCGAAATGACAGTATTTGGTGACGATGAGAGTTGCCAGGCCCCAAAAATGAAATTATATTGTTAAGTATAGAATACGTGTAGGTGTAGGCAGAATAATAAGAACAATATGATAGTACATAAGTACGGGCGACTTTGATTACTCGCTATAATGTGGTAGCACTTGGCCATAGTTGGCCGTGACTCACATTTATTTTGGCGAAAAATTCAAATTTATATATTGGCATATTATATCCCCCTATTTACATTCTTAAGGGGGAAGAATACAGTAAAAGCCTCTTTTTCGTTCAAGCTGAACGTTTCTGTTTTAACATTTACATAATTGAATTATATTTTTCTTATTAGGCTGAACCTTCCTCTAGTGCTTAAAATAATTTTGATAATTCTAATAATAATAGTTAACGAGATATAAGGTCCTAACTAAAGGGTAGTTTGGGCGCTTACCCAACTTGTTTAGGTCCGGGGGTCCTAATTAAAACGTAATAACTTAATTACTTTTTAATTTAAAATTTTCAAAATTATTTTAAGCACGAAACAAGAGACTGTTCTACACTTAAATATTAATTTTATAAGTTAAAATACAAAATTAAAAGAGTTCAGCTTGAAATAGCGCGAAAGTAGACAATGGCCACTGTAGTCTTCCCCCTTAAGTAAACAAAAAGGTACGTTCTAAAACTTCTTTAATTATCGCCCAAATATCGGAAGTATATTTAAATTATCACAAAATGCTTACTATATAACTTGTGGCACTGGGTGAAAACTCGGAACTACTCCGCGTTGAATTTGTAAGTTCTCTCCCCACTGGTTAAAGGGGTATTCCCCTGAGTTCTGCGGTTTCCCCTTCACATAAAAACTTGTCGAGGTTAACGGTAATAGTGAGTGTAGGGAGCTGTTGGCTCGCGTGGTCATGCAGGGCTTGCCACCACCCTCCTACGCATTGTAACCCGACCACCTGAATTTATGGCTTTAAAAGTCGCTTGCTGACTATTATTATTTGTTACTTCTGGCCATACACGGCTCCAATGAAATATAATCCTCCTGGACACGAGTTACATTTTGACGTTTTAGTTCTCAAACGGCGCGACGGATTCAAGCCGGGGGGGGGGGGGAATTGCCAGATTAATTTTAGGATCCCGCACACTCAAAACCACTAAAAATTGAGAAACTAGCCCAAACAAAAATTGTTCTCACTTCGATACAGCCCAATTCTAGTTCAAGGAAACCGCTGTTACCTAATGAATAAAACAAGGAACTACGAAGGCACTTAAGCCTTTGGTAGTGGTATCAGGGAAGATATATGGCCTTTTGAACGATGATTCGAATAAAATAAAGAATATTTATCGTCGTACATAATAGCGTATTATGAACCATAAATTTGACATCGTCATACATTACCCAACGCTTGCCCGGGGGCACGAAATAAAAAATATTTTAATAGGCTGTAAATAATACGGAAGTTTCTTGGTGGTCATTATTTTATCTCCAGACTCGTCTCGTCCAATGGCAAAGTGCGTTTTAGCGGGAGGCGTGGCTTTATGTACCATGCCTTTAATGCCTACGCTCTCCTTACGTTTAAGCAAAAGTTACATAATTACCTAAATTGTGACAATCCCTGTACTTTCGTATGCTAAATGTTTAATGCATGCTCGACTCGAGATCGACCACATAAAAGACTATTTATTGCCGCCTTTCGGGATCTTTTTTTAGTCTATGGTATTATATCGTTGGTAGATGGCGATAGCATATCCACAGAACGACGAAAAATCAAAAAGTACACTTATCTTTGACCAGTGCTACTTAGTTGCTCCGTTCCTCACTACGAGGCGTTATTTGTTGGTTTTAACTTCTTTCCCTCCCCAAGGCATACTTTCCCTTCTCCCCTCCCAACTTGCATTTCGCTCGTAACATTCATTAAGAAATAGGTCCGATTGACGCACTTTTGGCTTAAGTCATACTGATATTGGATAGCTTAGCTTCGTTTTTAGGCCTAAGGTGGTGCCTTGGATATTAGCCTAGCTGATTATTATTATTACGTGCTGAAAACAGCGGGTGGAATAGAAATTGTTCGTGTTTTTGGCGAGGAAACAATGGTGTTTGAAAAATATTAAAATGGTGTTCCTCATCGCTTTTTCGCGGTGTTATATACGCCATATATTAAAAATTGTAAATTTTGATTCAATTAGATGGTCCTTGATTTTTGAAATAATTAATTTTGATAGTATATTTATTTTTGAAATAATTAATTTTGATAGTATATTTATTTTAATTATTTTATAATATATTTATTTTAATTATTTTTTAGTATATTTAATTTAATTATTTTATTCGCGACCGAAAACTATCGCTACGTCCCCTTTGGTTCGCCATTGAAACCTAGATAGGCAGCGGCTAAAGCAGACGCTATTAGTTTTTCGTCATCGTTATTCGTAAATTTTACTGTATAAATAATGATACTTGAATTTCAATATAAATTTTGCATCGTTTGCTTATATTTTGATAAGTTTATTTAAGAAAAAACTTTCTTATGACTTTTTAATTTTTCTGTAGCAGACGCTAGATCATAGGCGCTACCTCCTAGATGCAAGCGCCGTTGCGCCACCTAGTCTCATTTCGGTCGCGTATAGTATATTTATTTTAATTATTTTATAGTACATTTATTTTAATTATTTTATATTATATTTATTTTAATTATTTTATAGTACATTTATTTTAATTATTTTATAGTATATTTATTTTAATTATTGTATATTATATTTATTTTGTAGTAATTAATTTTATACTATTTTTTTTCAATTAAAAATATTTGGAAAATTAACTTTTACAAATTAAATTTTACTGAAATTACAATTTTAAACATTTTGTTTGTTGGGCCTATTTATTGTTTGGTTGAAGTATATTAGGAGGGCAAATAAAAGCAAAACGTCGGGTAAATACCCGCAGACATGAAAATTCCCTCAAATGTTTTTTGGAAACGATTCCTTTTTTCCCACAGAGCAAAAACGTACCCCACAATCTAGCAACTTTGGTTTGAGTTGGTTTTAGTTTTATTTTACGCTTCTAGAAACTTCCAAAGCACACCAAGGCTAAACATATTTATAATCAAATTAATAAGAGATCCAACAGCTTATTGTGTACAGGTACAGCCATCCTCTTCAAAAGGGGAACTGAATGCAGGTACCCTATTTTCAGCGATTGCAGAGCCACACCCCGCGTCATAGTTTGGACAATTACATCGGGCTCTCCTTTGATGACCTTGAACCTCAATCTTAACGAAAAACCCGGCGGTTATTCAACCACTTTTCTAAATAAATTACTATAAAATAAATAAAATAAATTACTATAAAATAAATAAAATAAATTACTATAAAATAAATAAAATAAATTACTATAAAATAAATAAAATAAATTACTATAAAATAAGTAAAATAAATTACTATAAAATAAATAAAATAAATTACTATAAAATAAATAAAATAAATTACTATAAAATAAATAAAATAAATTACTATAAAATAAATAAAATAAATTACTATAAAATAAATAAAATAAATTACTATAAAATAAATAAAATAAATTACTATAAAATAAATAAAATAAATTACTATAAAATAAATAAAATAAATTACTATAAAATAAATAAAATAAATTACTATAAAATAAATAAAATAAATTACTATAAAATAAATAAAATAAATTACTATAAAATAAATAAAATAAATTACTATAAAATAAATAAAATAAATTACTATAAAATAAATAAAATAAATTACTATAAAATAAATAAAATAAATTACTATAAAATAAATAAAATAAATTACTATAAAATAAATAAAATAAATTACTATAAAATAAATAAAATAAATTACTATAAAATAAATAAAATAAATTACTATAAAATAAATAAAATAAATTACTATAAAATAAATAAAATAAATTACTATAAAATAAATAAAATAAATTACTATAAAATAAATAAAATAAATTACTATAAAATAAATAAAATAAATTACTTTAAAATAAATAAAATAAATTACTATAAAATAAGTAAAATAAATTACTATAAAATAAATAAAATAAATTACTATAAAATAAATAAAATAAATTACTATAAAATAAATTACTATAAAATAAATAAAATAAATTACTATAAAATAAATAAAATAAATTACTATAAAATAAATAAAATAAATTACTATAAAATAAATAAAATAAATTACTATAAAATAAATTACTATAAAATAAATAAAATAAATTACTATAAAATAAATAAAATAAATTACTATAAAATAAATTATTATAAAATTAATTACTATAAAATAAATAAAATAAATTACTATAAAATAAATAAAATAAATTACTATAAAATAAATAAAATAAATTACTATAAAATAAATAAAATAAATTACTATAAAATAAATAAAATAAATTACTATAAAATAAATAAAATAAATTACTATAAAATAAATAAAATAAATTACTATAAAATAAATAAAATAAATTACTATAAAATAAATAAAATAAATTACTATAAAATAAATAAAATAAATTACTATAAAATAAATAAAATAAATTACTATAAAATAAATAAAATAAATTACTATAAAATAAATAAAATAAATTACTATAAAATAAATAAAATAAATTACTATAAAATAAATAAAATAAATTACTATAAAATAAATTACTATAAAATAAATAAAATAAATTACTATAAAATAAATAAAATAAATTACTATAAAATAAATAAAATAAATTACTATAAAATAAATAAAATAAATTACTATAAAATAAATAAAATAAATTACTATAAAATAAATTATTATAAAATTAATTACTATAAAATAAATAAAGTAAATTACTATAAAATAAATAAAATAAATTACTATAAAATAAATAAAATAAATTACTATAAAATAAATAAAATAAATTACTATAAAATAAATAAAATAAATTACTATAAAATAAATAAAATAAATTACTGTAAAATAAATAAAATAAATTACTATAAAATAAATAAAATAAATTACTATAAAATAAATAAAATAAATTACTATAAAATAAATAAAATAAATTACTATAAAATAAATAAAATAAATTTTATTGTCTTGCTCTCGTCGAGGTAAGACGTACGTTTTTCTCTCTCCGCGTGCCGCAAAGTTTTAGCTTTGTATCTGTGCTGTTTTCTGCGACCATGTCGCAGCCGAGTTCACCCTCTGGGTATGTCCGTCAGGCCAAGGACCCTCCGGATAAACCACCAGCAAGAATACCAAGACCACAACCTCCAATTCTGACCAGGGAACATGCCGTAGTCTTCCAAGGCATCCCCGAAGTGTCTTCAATCCAATACTCTATCGCCTTAAACGCCGTCATCGGCAAAGGTAATACAATCTATTGCTATCGAATTTCTAAAGGCCGTGTTATGGCTTATCTACGTACTCCTCAAATGGCAGAAGAAATCGCTATGAACGGTTTCGATATAAACAACACCCATGTCAACGAAATAGAACGTGCAATGAAAATGTCCGAAAGAATAATTCTGTCTAACGTTTTCCCCGAAATTCCCAACGATTTTATTCGTGTTCTTATCTCTAAATTTTCCAAAATTACATCTGAAATCACTAACATTGAAACAAATTCAACCGAAGAAGAAAAATTACTGTTAGGAGGCCCGGTATTTACTAGTAAAAGACAAGTATTTTTAATTTTAAATCGAGAATTACCCGAGAACATTAACTTTAAATATCAAGATCAAAATTACACAATTTTTTTTGGAAAAGTCGGGAAGTAAATTTTGTGAATTTTGTAAGAAAAAAGGCCATGACGTAGGAAAATGTTACAAAAGGCAAGCTCAAGAACGGGCAAACACCAACGCAGTTGTTGAAAATACAATATCAATTATTACTGATGATTCTACTAGTAGGCCTAATGAGATAAAACAAACATTACAATATTCAGAGGTCGCTGACCCTGAACAAGATACCTCAAGTAGTAATAGAACTCCGAATCCTAACTCTGTTGAGTCACCCTTGGCAGAAGTTGAAGATAATATATTTTACACACCAAAAAATGCTAATCACGCACATTCGTGGGCTGATTCTGTGCCTGATAATCTTTCTTCCCAAGAATCCTCTATATCCACAGGAAACCCATCGTTAAAAAAGAGATTAGCCTCAGAAGTAGACCTTACTACAACAACAAATAAAATTGATATCGACGATAGAACAGCTAAAAAGCCAAAGAACATGTTACAACCGAATGTTTCACCCAAAGTTGAAATACTAAAAGGCTCTCCTCTAAAAAATTTTTTAGAGGAAGTACGTTTTTTAAAGAAACCCAAAGTAATCGCCAGTAAATACACTACAAACCTAGTAGGCCTTTCTAAACATTTGGAATTTCTATCAAACAAACAAACAGATAATGCCGAAAAAATACGCCTAAAATTATTAGCTACCAATTTAAAAAAAACTGATTAACCCAATTCTCTCGCTTTCTCAGGAATAATGGCTTTTAGGATCCTCACGCACAACGTAAGAGGTCTAAATAACAACCTTGAATTCATAAAAGAGGTAAATCTTTTAGAAACTTCAAAAACTACTATAGCGTTTTGGCAAGAGATCTTTTTAAAAAGCAATCCAATAAACTATTTTACTAATAAATATTCTTATTCCCTTAACGGATTAAGCAATCATAAAGCTGGCGTTGCTACGGTATTAAAGAAAGGCCTTGATGTAAAAAATAATTTTAAAATTAGAACTTGTAATATGATC
Organism: Leiobunum rupestre; assembly: GCF_980474605.1. Taxonomy (NCBI): domain Eukaryota; kingdom Metazoa; phylum Arthropoda; class Arachnida; order Opiliones; family Sclerosomatidae; genus Leiobunum; species Leiobunum rupestre. Next base: position 83,446,766 of record NC_143384.1, on the reverse strand, counting down.
CCCGGCTATTTGCAGTGCTGCGAGATTGAAATTTCTGATATAGACCTAAAGCTACGCATTTATAATACTTATATTCCGCAATCAAACAATGCAGCTATTAATGTCCTCGAACAAATTACTCAAGATGTTGACGACCATAACGTTTACAATTTTATGGTCATCGGCGATTTCAATTGCACCATTGATGAGGATATAGATAGAATAAACACAAAAGAATATCGTTGGGAAGTTAGAGCTAAATTGAAGCAACTTATTAAAAAATTTAATCTACTCGATGTTTATAGAAAATTTAATCCAAAAGGACGCGATATTACTTGGATTAATGCGTCTGATAAAACTAAAAGAGCCAGACTAGACAGGCTGTATGTTACTCCAACTCTTTGGCCATACACTAATACTATAAATAATTTTTTCGGTGGCACAAATTCTGACCATTTTCCGGTATTAGCGGAATTTGATTTTAAACTACAACCAAGAAATCTGTACACGGGAGACACCTGGTGTTTTAATAATTCACTACTCAAAGACAATACTTATATAAATTCTTTCAAATTTTATTGGGAAAATAGGTTGAAAGACCTTCCGTCTGATGAAAACAAGTTATTATCCTGGTGGCAAAATACAAAATATCAAATTAAAAAATTAACTAAAGAATATACGTACAAATCCACGGTAAATAAAGCTGATGAAATTGCGAAGATAACCTTAAAGCTGACGAGTGATAATCATATTCCTGAAAATGAAAAAACGAAATTAATACAGCGATTAGACAGTTTAAATAATGAAAAAGTAAAAGGAATACTTACCAGAACGAAGATAGACCTTTCCGTAGCGTCGAAGTTCCCTTCCAAATTACTACTCAGAGAAGAGAAAAATAAATTTGTAAACACTCTCAAGTCGGTAACAAGACCCGACGGGAGTGAAACGTCAAACCAAGGCGAACTCTACACGGAAGTGGTCTCCTTCTACGGTGACCTGTTTAAACACGAGGTAACCAGCGACTGCAAAGATTACATAGCCGTACTACCCAAACTAACAGAGGATCAAACCTATGATTGCGAAAAACCTCTTATAAAGAAAGAACTAGATAACGTTATAAAAAATCTTCCGAATAACAAATCTCCCGGTAAAGACGGTCTTACCAATGAGTTTTACGTTTTCCTTTGGCCTCTAATTGGTCACGTTTTATATCAAGTTTTTATATCAATTTTAACTCTACCTGAAATCCCGAGTACTTTTACTATTGCAATTATTATTTTAATTTTTAAACATGGAGACCCAAAATTATTGTCCAACTGGAGACCAATCTCTCTACTCAACGTTGATTTTAAAATTGTTTCAAAATGTATAGCAAATAGAGTGCGACACGTAATTGGATATATTATAGACCAAGACCAAACTTCAGGTATTCCGAATAGGAATATCAGCTCTAACTTAAACATCCTGAGAGATGTTATCTACCATTACAGCCACCATACCAGCGATCCCTTGGCTATTGTGTCACTTGACCAAACCAAGGCTTTCGATAGAGTTAGCCATCTATACCTCTCCAATATTTTGCAGCACGTCGGCTTTGGGAATCTAATTATTAACTTTATAAACAAAGTGTATCAAAACTCCGAAGTAAGAGTTAAAATTCAAAACGCATTAACCTCAAAATTCAAAATTAATAAAGGTATTCGACAAGGCGACCCACTTTCTAGTTATTTATTTAACTTATCGATTGAGCCTTTACTCTGCCAACTACGAAGCAAGTTAAAAACTCACTCCATTCAACTTCCGTTCATACCAAGACCACTTACAGTTCTTTCCTACGCGGACGATTTAAATTCCTTTATTACTACAAATGAGGGGCTGGAAATACTCAATAGCGAATGTAAATGTTACAGTGACGTAAGCAATGCCATCTTTAATCTCGCCAAAAGTCATGGACTTTGGCTTGGTAATTGGAGAAACCGAGTGGATGCTCCGCTTGGAATCACATGGAACAACTCTGAAATAAAAATCCTGGGAACGACGTTTCAAGCTCAGGAAAACACCCTCGGAAAGCATACACAAACACTGTGTGAAGAAACTGTGAACTCTTTAAGTAACCTTTCTCTTGTGGCCAAAGCTTTATCCTTTAAATCTCGAGCTCAATTATGCAACAACACCTTATCGAAATTTTATTACACCCTTTCTATTTTAACTTTACCTCTAGAACAATCGGAACTTTTAAACAAGAAATGTTTAGACGTTATTTGGTGCGATGGTAAACACTGGCTAAACAAAAACGATATAACCCAAGAAACTAAATATGGTGGCTTCGGCCTTCAAACTCTAATAATCCAATGGAATAAATTCGTTTTTAGAAAATTACAATATTTAATAATAGGAAGGTACCACCCAGTAGAGGGGGCTTTCGTGAAATATTATTTAGGAAAAACAAATGTGTATGGTTTTAATTTTGATGTATTGGGTCTGCCGAATATCGAATTGAATTGCGATTTCTTACCGAAATATTATAAAGATGTTATTGACTTCTGGAAAACCCTCCCAATTCGCTTAAAAAAACCAGAAAAGCTATTTGATATTTTAAATCTCCCTATTTTATATAATCCCTTTGTGAAACTAGATTTTTACCATCCCAAGTGGAAAACGGCCGGCTTTCGCTTAATCAGAGATATTTACGACGTTCCAAATAAATGCTTTAAGAACCCGATAGCTGGGAAAGGGCTAAGGGCCCAAACTGAAAGGTCGTTAACAAACCAATTTTTAAAAATCAAAGGTTTACTTGTAGAACATTTCACCGTTTTTAGTCAAGTTGAAAATAACGACGATATTAATTGTCATGTAATAAACAATTTAGAATTAACCCTCAATGGCATAAATGTATCCCTAGAAACAGTTGAAAAAGAGCAATTTTCTGATTATATATCTCCGATGTCGGAAAATCTAAAAAACAGAATTTTAAATATCTTCAATGAAAACCAAACCACTATTATATGTGCAAATTTAGTATGGCAATCTTGTTTTTTCCAAATTGAAAATAATATCCTATGGCGAATTTTAATGGCGAATATAATAACGCCTATTTTAGGTCAAAAACTCTTTGGTCTGAGCGATATCTGTCCTTTATGTAGGAATGATAGAGGCAGTGTAACACATATATATTTTAGATGCGATGTTACTCAAAACTTCCTCATAAAAGTCGAAAAGTTTATCGACCATTTTAACCCCGATTTTAAACTTCACAACAAATTTTATTGGTTCTATCACCCTGTAAAAACAAAGTATTTTAAATTATGTTCAATCGTAATAAGTATCGCCAAACTCGCAATTTATTATACCTATCAACTTAAAATGAACAAAATAGAATTAAATGTTAACGATAGTCTAAAAAATTATTTTAATCGAAAACTTTATTTGTGCATTTTAACTGAATTGGAATTTTACAAAAGAAATGAAACAGTAATTTTTGAAAGTTTCATTAACTCTGGAATCTGTACACTAGGAAATGGGGGAGTTGTTGTTAATATTGTGATGTAAACTATATATGAGATAGAAAATGTAAATAGGACTGCAACCTAAATAAAAAAAAAAATAAATAAATAAATAAAATAAATTACTATAAAATAAATAAAATAAATTACTATAAAATAAATAAAATAAATTACTATAAAATAAATAAAATAAATTACTATAAAATAAATAAAATAAATTACTATAAAATAAATAAAATAAATTACTATAAAATAAATAAAATAAATTACTATAAAATAAATAAAATAAATTACTATAAAATAAATTATTATAAAATTAATTACTATAAAATAAATAAAATAAATTACTATAAAATAAATAAAATAAATTACTATAAAATAAATAAAATAAATTACTATAAAATAAATAAAATAAATTACTTTAAAATAAATAAAATAAATTACTATAAAATAAATAAAATAAATTACTATAAAATAAATAAAATAAATTACTATAAAATAAATAAAATAAATTACTATAAAATAAATAAAATAAATTACTATAAAATAAATAAAATAAATTACTATAAAATAAATAAAATAAATTACTATAAAATAAATAAAATAAATTACTATAAAATAAATAAAATAAATTACTATAAAATAAATAAAATAAATTACTATAAAATAAATAAAATAAATTACTATAAAATAAATAAAATAAATTACTATAAAATAAATAAAATAAATTACTATAAAATAAATAAAATAAATTACTATAAAATAAATAAAATAAATTACTTTAAAATAAATAAAATAAATTACTATAAAATAAATAAAATAAATTACTATAAAATAAATAAAATAAATTACTATAAAATAAATAAAATAAATTACTATAAAATAAATAAATAAAATAAATTACTATAAAATAAATAAAATAAATTACTATAAAATAAATAAAATAAATTACTATAAAATAAATAAAATAAATTACTATAAAATAAATAAAATAAATTACTATAAAATAAATAAAATAAATTACTATAAAATAAATAAAATAAATTACTATAAAATAAATAAAATAAATTACTATAAAATAAATTACTATAAAATAAATAAAATAAATTACTATAAAATAAATAAAATAAATTACTATAAAATAAATAAAATAAATTACTATAAAATAAATTATTATAAAATTAATTACTATAAAATAAATAAAATAAATTACTATAAAATAAATAAAATAAATTACTATAAAATAAATAAAATAAATTACTATAAAATAAATAAAATAAATTACTATAAAATAAATAAAATAAATTACTATAAAATAAATAAAATAAATTACTGTAAAATAAATAAAATAAATTACTATAAAATAAATAAAATAAATTACTATAAAATAAATAAAATAAATTACTATAAAATAAATAAAATAAATTACTATAAAATAAATAAAATAAATTACTATAAAATAAATAAAATAAATTACTATAAAATAAATAAAATAAATTACTATAAAATAAATAAAATAAATTACTATAAAATAAATAAAATAAATTACTATAAAATAAATAAAATAAATTACTATAAAATAAATAAAATAAATTACTATAAAATAAATAAAATAAATTACTATAAAATAAATAAAATAAATTACTATAAAATAAATAAAATAAATTACTATAAAATAAATAAAATAAATTACTATAAAATAAATAAAATAAATTACTATAAAATAAATAAAATAAATTACTATAAAATAAATAAAATAAATTACTATAAAATAAATAAAATAAATTACTATAAAATAAATAAAATAAATTACTATAAAATAAATAAAATAAATTACTATAAAATAAATAAAATAAATTACTATAAAATAAATAAAATAAATTACTATAAAATAAATAAAATAAATTACTATAAAATAAATAAAATAAATTACTATAAAATAAATAAAATAAATTACTATAAAATAAATAAAATAAATTACTATAAAATAAATAAAATAAATTACTATAAAATAAATAAAATAAATTTTATTGTCTTGCTCTCGTCGAGGTAAGACGTACGTTTTTCTCTCTCCGCGTGCCGCAAAGTTTTAGCTTTGTATCTGTGCTGTTTTCTGCGACCATGTCGCAGCCGAGTTCACCCTCTGGGTATGTCCGTCAGGCCAAGGACCCTCCGGATAAACCACCAGCAAGAATACCAAGACCACAACCTCCAATTCTGACCAGGGAACATGCCGTAGTCTTCCAAGGCATCCCCGAAGTGTCTTCAATCCAATACTCTATCGCCTTAAACGCCGTCATCGGCAAAGGTAATACAATCTATTGCTATCGAATTTCTAAAGGCCGTGTTATGGCTTATCTACGTACTCCTCAAATGGCAGAAGAAATCGCTATGAACGGTTTCGATATAAACAACACCCATGTCAACGAAATAGAACGTGCAATGAAAATGTCCGAAAGAATAATTCTGTCTAACGTTTTCCCCGAAATTCCCAACGATTTTATTCGTGTTCTTATCTCTAAATTTTCCAAAATTACATCTGAAATCACTAACATTGAAACAAATTCAACCGAAGAAGAAAAATTACTGTTAGGAGGCCCGGTATTTACTAGTAAAAGACAAGTATTTTTAATTTTAAATCGAGAATTACCCGAGAACATTAACTTTAAATATCAAGATCAAAATTACACAATTTTTTTTGGAAAAGTCGGGAAGTAAATTTTGTGAATTTTGTAAGAAAAAAGGCCATGACGTAGGAAAATGTTACAAAAGGCAAGCTCAAGAACGGGCAAACACCAACGCAGTTGTTGAAAATACAATATCAATTATTACTGATGATTCTACTAGTAGGCCTAATGAGATAAAACAAACATTACAATATTCAGAGGTCGCTGACCCTGAACAAGATACCTCAAGTAGTAATAGAACTCCGAATCCTAACTCTGTTGAGTCACCCTTGGCAGAAGTTGAAGATAATATATTTTACACACCAAAAAATGCTAATCACGCACATTCGTGGGCTGATTCTGTGCCTGATAATCTTTCTTCCCAAGAATCCTCTATATCCACAGGAAACCCATCGTTAAAAAAGAGATTAGCCTCAGAAGTAGACCTTACTACAACAACAAATAAAATTGATATCGACGATAGAACAGCTAAAAAGCCAAAGAACATGTTACAACCGAATGTTTCACCCAAAGTTGAAATACTAAAAGGCTCTCCTCTAAAAAATTTTTTAGAGGAAGTACGTTTTTTAAAGAAACCCAAAGTAATCGCCAGTAAATACACTACAAACCTAGTAGGCCTTTCTAAACATTTGGAATTTCTATCAAACAAACAAACAGATAATGCCGAAAAAATACGCCTAAAATTATTAGCTACCAATTTAAAAAAAACTGATTAACCCAATTCTCTCGCTTTCTCAGGAATAATGGCTTTTAGGATCCTCACGCACAACGTAAGAGGTCTAAATAACAACCTTGAATTCATAAAAGAGGTAAATCTTTTAGAAACTTCAAAAACTACTATAGCGTTTTGGCAAGAGATCTTTTTAAAAAGCAATCCAATAAACTATTTTACTAATAAATATTCTTATTCCCTTAACGGATTAAGCAATCATAAAGCTGGCGTTGCTACGGTATTAAAGAAAGGCCTTGATGTAAAAAATAATTTTAAAATTAGAACTTGTAATATGATCCCCGGCTATTTGCAGTGCTGCGAGATTGAAATTTCTGATATAGACCTAAAGCTACGCATTTATAATACTTATATTCCGCAATCAAACAATGCAGCTATTAATGTCCTCGAACAAATTACTCAAGATGTTGACGACCATAACGTTTACAATTTTATGGTCATCGGCGATTTCAATTGCACCATTGATGAGGATATAGATAGAATAAACACAAAAGAATATCGTTGGGAAGTTAGAGCTAAATTGAAGCAACTTATTAAAAAATTTAATCTACTCGATGTTTATAGAAAATTTAATCCAAAAGGACGCGATATTACTTGGATTAATGCGTCTGATAAAACTAAAAGAGCCAGACTAGACAGGCTGTATGTTACTCCAACTCTTTGGCCATACACTAATACTATAAATAATTTTTTCGGTGGCACAAATTCTGACCATTTTCCGGTATTAGCGGAATTTGATTTTAAACTACAACCAAGAAATCTGTACACGGGAGACACCTGGTGTTTTAATAATTCACTACTCAAAGACAATACTTATATAAATTCTTTCAAATTTTATTGGGAAAATAGGTTGAAAGACCTTCCGTCTGATGAAAACAAGTTATTATCCTGGTGGCAAAATACAAAATATCAAATTAAAAAATTAACTAAAGAATATACGTACAAATCCACGGTAAATAAAGCTGATGAAATTGCGAAGATAACCTTAAAGCTGACGAGTGATAATCATATTCCTGAAAATGAAAAAACGAAATTAATACAGCGATTAGACAGTTTAAATAATGAAAAAGTAAAAGGAATACTTACCAGAACGAAGATAGACCTTTCCGTAGCGTCGAAGTTCCCTTCCAAATTACTACTCAGAGAAGAGAAAAATAAATTTGTAAACACTCTCAAGTCGGTAACAAGACCCGACGGGAGTGAAACGTCAAACCAAGGCGAACTCTACACGGAAGTGGTCTCCTTCTACGGTGACCTGTTTAAACACGAGGTAACCAGCGACTGCAAAGATTACATAGCCGTACTACCCAAACTAACAGAGGATCAAACCTATGATTGCGAAAAACCTCTTATAAAGAAAGAACTAGATAACGTTATAAAAAATCTTCCGAATAACAAATCTCCCGGTAAAGACGGTCTTACCAATGAGTTTTACGTTTTCCTTTGGCCTCTAATTGGTCACGTTTTATATCAAGTTTTTATATCAATTTTAACTCTACCTGAAATCCCGAGTACTTTTACTATTGCAATTATTATTTTAATTTTTAAACATGGAGACCCAAAATTATTGTCCAACTGGAGACCAATCTCTCTACTCAACGTTGATTTTAAAATTGTTTCAAAATGTATAGCAAATAGAGTGCGACACGTAATTGGATATATTATAGACCAAGACCAAACTTCAGGTATTCCGAATAGGAATATCAGCTCTAACTTAAACATCCTGAGAGATGTTATCTACCATTACAGCCACCATACCAGCGATCCCTTGGCTATTGTGTCACTTGACCAAACCAAGGCTTTCGATAGAGTTAGCCATCTATACCTCTCCAATATTTTGCAGCACGTCGGCTTTGGGAATCTAATTATTAACTTTATAAACAAAGTGTATCAAAACTCCGAAGTAAGAGTTAAAATTCAAAACGCATTAACCTCAAAATTCAAAATTAATAAAGGTATTCGACAAGGCGACCCACTTTCTAGTTATTTATTTAACTTATCGATTGAGCCTTTACTCTGCCAACTACGAAGCAAGTTAAAAACTCACTCCATTCAACTTCCGTTCATACCAAGACCACTTACAGTTCTTTCCTACGCGGACGATTTAAATTCCTTTATTACTACAAATGAGGGGCTGGAAATACTCAATAGCGAATGTAAATGTTACAGTGACGTAAGCAATGCCATCTTTAATCTCGCCAAAAGTCATGGACTTTGGCTTGGTAATTGGAGAAACCGAGTGGATGCTCCGCTTGGAATCACATGGAACAACTCTGAAATAAAAATCCTGGGAACGACGTTTCAAGCTCAGGAAAACACCCTCGGAAAGCATACACAAACACTGTGTGAAGAAACTGTGAACTCTTTAAGTAACCTTTCTCTTGTGGCCAAAGCTTTATCCTTTAAATCTCGAGCTCAATTATGCAACAACACCTTATCGAAATTTTATTACACCCTTTCTATTTTAACTTTACCTCTAGAACAATCGGAACTTTTAAACAAGAAATGTTTAGACGTTATTTGGTGCGATGGTAAACACTGGCTAAACAAAAACGATATAACCCAAGAAACTAAATATGGTGGCTTCGGCCTTCAAACTCTAATAATCCAATGGAATAAATTCGTTTTTAGAAAATTACAATATTTAATAATAGGAAGGTACCACCCAGTAGAGGGGGCTTTCGTGAAATATTATTTAGGAAAAACAAATGTGTATGGTTTTAATTTTGATGTATTGGGTCTGCCGAATATCGAATTGAATTGCGATTTCTTACCGAAATATTATAAAGATGTTATTGACTTCTGGAAAACCCTCCCAATTCGCTTAAAAAAACCAGAAAAGCTATTTGATATTTTAAATCTCCCTATTTTATATAATCCCTTTGTGAAACTAGATTTTTACCATCCCAAGTGGAAAACGGCCGGCTTTCGCTTAATCAGAGATATTTACGACGTTCCAAATAAATGCTTTAAGAACCCGATAGCTGGGAAAGGGCTAAGGGCCCAAACTGAAAGGTCGTTAACAAACCAATTTTTAAAAATCAAAGGTTTACTTGTAGAACATTTCACCGTTTTTAGTCAAGTTGAAAATAACGACGATATTAATTGTCATGTAATAAACAATTTAGAATTAACCCTCAATGGCATAAATGTATCCCTAGAAACAGTTGAAAAAGAGCAATTTTCTGATTATATATCTCCGATGTCGGAAAATCTAAAAAACAGAATTTTAAATATCTTCAATGAAAACCAAACCACTATTATATGTGCAAATTTAGTATGGCAATCTTGTTTTTTCCAAATTGAAAATAATATCCTATGGCGAATTTTAATGGCGAATATAATAACGCCTATTTTAGGTCAAAAACTCTTTGGTCTGAGCGATATCTGTCCTTTATGTAGGAATGATAGAGGCAGTGTAACACATATATATTTTAGATGCGATGTTACTCAAAACTTCCTCATAAAAGTCGAAAAGTTTATCGACCATTTTAACCCCGATTTTAAACTTCACAACAAATTTTATTGGTTCTATCACCCTGTAAAAACAAAGTATTTTAAATTATGTTCAATCGTAATAAGTATCGCCAAACTCGCAATTTATTATACCTATCAACTTAAAATGAACAAAATAGAATTAAATGTTAACGATAGTCTAAAAAATTATTTTAATCGAAAACTTTATTTGTGCATTTTAACTGAATTGGAATTTTACAAAAGAAATGAAACAGTAATTTTTGAAAGTTTCATTAACTCTGGAATCTGTACACTAGGAAATGGGGGAGTTGTTGTTAATATTGTGATGTAAACTATATATGAGATAGAAAATGTAAATAGGACTGCAACCTAAATAAAAAAAAAAATAAATAAATAAATAAAATAAATTACTATAAAATAAATAAAATAAATTACTATAAAATAAATAAAATAAATTACTATAAAATAAATAAAATAAATTACTATAAAATAAATAAAATAAATTACTATAAAATAAATAAAATAAATTACTATAAAATAAATAAAATAAATTACTATAAAATAAATAAAATAAATTACTATAAAATAAATTATTATAAAATTAATTACTATAAAATAAATAAAATAAATTACTATAAAATAAATAAAATAAATTACTATAAAATAAATAAAATAAATTACTATAAAATAAATAAAATAAATTACTTTAAAATAAATAAAATAAATTACTATAAAATAAATAAAATAAATTACTATAAAATAAATAAAATAAATTACTATAAAATAAATAAAATAAATTACTATAAAATAAATAAAATAAATTACTATAAAATAAATAAAATAAATTACTATAAAATAAATAAAATAAATTACTATAAAATAAATAAAATAAATTACTATAAAATAAATAAAATAAATTACTATAAAATAAATAAAATAAATTACTATAAAATAAATAAAATAAATTACTATAAAATAAATAAAATAAATTACTATAAAATAAATAAAATAAATTACTATAAAATAAATAAAATAAATTACTATAAAATAAATAAAATAAATTACTTTAAAATAAATAAAATAAATTACTATAAAATAAATAAAATAAATTACTATAAAATAAATAAAATAAATTACTATAAAATAAATAAAATAAATTACTATAAAATAAATAAAATAAATTACTATAAAATAAATAAATAAAATAAATTACTATAAAATAAATAAAATAAATTACTATAAAATAAATAAAATAAATTACTATAAAATAAATAAAATAAATTACTATAAAATAAATAAAATAAATTACTATAAAATAAATAAAATAAATTACTATAAAATAAATAAAATAAATTACTATAAAATAAATAAAATAAATTACTATAAAATAAATTACTATAAAATAAATAAAATAAATTACTATAAAATAAATAAAATAAATTACTATAAAATAAATAAAATAAATTACTATAAAATAAATAAAATAAATTACTATAAAATAAATTATTATAAAATTAATTACTATAAAATAAATAAAATAAATTACTATAAAATAAATAAAATAAATTACTATAAAATAAATAAAATAAATTACTATAAAATAAATAAAATAAATTACTATAAAATAAATAAAATAAATTACTGTAAAATAAATAAAATAAATTACTATAAAATAAATAAAATAAATTACTATAAAATAAATAAAATAAATTACTATAAAATAAATAAAATAAATTACTATAAAATAAATAAAATAAATTACTATAAAATAAATAAAATAAATTACTATAAAATAAATAAAATAAATTACTATAAAATAAATAAAATAAATTACTATAAAATAAATAAAATAAATTACTATAAAATAAATAAAATAAATTACTATAAAATAAATAAAATAAATTACTATAAAATAAATAAAATAAATTACTATAAAATAAATAAAATACATTACTATAAAATAAATAAAATAAATTACTATAAAATAAATAAAATAAATTACTATAAAATAAATAAAATAAATTACTATAAAATAAATAAAATAAATTACTATAAAATAAATAAAATAAATTACTATAAAATAAATAAAATAAATTACTATAAAATAAATAAAATAAATTACTATAAAATAAATAAAATAAATTACTATAAAATAAATAAAATAAATTACTATAAAATAAATAAAATAAATTACTATAAAATAAATAAAATAAATTACTATAAAATAAATAAAATAAATTACTATAAAATAAATAAAATAAATTACTATAAAATAAATAAAATAAATTACTATAAAATAAATAAAATAAATTACTATAAAATAAATAAAATAAATTACTATAAAATAAATAAAATAAATTACTATAAAATAAATAAAATAAATTACTATAAAATAAATTATTATAAAATTAATTACTATAAAATAAATAAAATAAATTACTATAAAATAAATAAAATAAATTACTATAAAATAAATAAAATAAATTACTATAAAATAAATAAAATAAATTACTTTAAAATAAATAAAATAAATTACTATAAAATAAATAAAATAAATTACTATAAAATAAATAAAATAAATTACTATAAAATAAATAAAATAAATTACTATAAAATAAATAAAATAAATTACTATAAAATAAATAAAATAAATTACTATAAAATAAATAAAATAAATTACTATAAAATAAATAAAATAAATTACTATAAAATAAATAAAATAAATTACTATAAAATAAATAAAATAAATTACTATAAAATAAATAAAATAAATTACTATAAAATAAATAAAATAAATTACTGTAAAATAAATAAAATAAATTACTATAAAATAAATAAAATAAATTACTATAAAATAAATAAAATAAATTACTATAAAATAAATAAAATAAATTACTATAAAATAAATAAAATAAATTACTATAAAATAAATAAAATAAATTACTATAAAATAAATAAAATAAATTACTATAAAATAAATAAAATAAATTACTATAAAATAAATAAAATAAATTACTATAAAATAAATAAAATAAATTACTATAAAATAAATTACTATAAAATAAATAAAATAAATTACTATAAAATAAATAAAATAAATTACTATAAAATAAATAAAATAAATTACTATAAAATAAATAAAATAAATTACTATAAAATAAATAAAATAAATTACTATAAAATAAATAAAATAAATTACTATAAAATAAATTATAAAATAAATAACTTTAAGATAAATTATAAAATAAATAACTTAAAGATAAATTTCTAAAAAATAAATTATAAGATAAAGTACTTGAAAATAAATTATAAGATAAATTACTATAAAATAAATAAAATAAATTACTATAAAATAAATAAAATAAATTACTATAAAATAAATAAAATAAATTACTATAAAATAAATAAAATAAATTACTATAAAATAAATTATAAAATAAATAACTTTAAGATAAATTATAAAATAAATAACTTAAAGATAAATTTCTAAAAAATAAATTATAAGATAAAGTACTTGAAAATAAATTATAAGATAAATTACTTGAAAATAAATTATAAGATAAATTACTTGAAAATAAATTATAAGATAAATTACTTGAAAATAAATTATAAGATAAATTACTTGAAAATAAATTATAAGATAAATTACTTGAAAATAAATTATAAGATAAATTACTTGAAAATAAATTATAAGATAAATTACTTGAAAATAAATTACTATAAAATAATTAAAATAAATAACTATAAAATAATTAAAATAAATAACTATAAAATAATTAAAATAAATATACTGTAAAATATTTAAAAACCGATAAGGTAATAGATTTAACAGTAAATATTTATAGAAGAATGTCCAGAACGTGGTTTTCCGTTTTTATATTTTATGGAGCTGCCGTTTCTTTTCCCCCACATTCACTATTTTTAACGCAACGGTCGCGCCACCTATCGAAACTTAAGGGTTATCTAGCCTTTGATAGTGTAATCATTGTGATTATTTCAACTTATTGGTGCCCATTGATAAAGTTGTTCGGCCGTCTTGGTAGATTTTCGCTAATATTTAATTTTTAATTGGTTTTAGGCCTTGGTATAAGCAACAATACTTCATAAATCCAAAAGAGCCTTTAATTCAGAGTGAAATTGGCAAAAATGAGCAGCAGAGAAGTGAAGATACACAAGTGCTCAGAATGCGTTTATGCAACGAACTATAAGTGTAATTTCATTTGCCACAGAAGAACTCACACCGGCGAGAAACCCTTCAAGTGTGACCAGTGTAACTTCGCATCTGCACACCAGAGTGCATTGATTCAACACAGAAGAACTCACACGGGCGAGAAACCCTTCCAGTGTGACCAGTGTAACTACGCATATGCATATAAAAAGGATTTGATCAACCACATAAGAACTCACACGGGCGAAAAACCCTTCCAGTGTGATCAATGTAAATACGCATCTGCATATAAGAAGGATTTAATCAACCACAAAAGAACTCACACGGGCGAGAAACCCTTCAAGTGTGACCAGTGTAACTTCGCATCTGCACGCAAGAGTACATTGATTTGCCACAGAAGAACTCACACGGGCGAGAAACCCTTCCAGTGTGACCAGTGTTACTTCACATCTGCACAAAAGGGTGCATTAATTGGACACAGAAGAACTCACACGGGCGAGAAACCCTTCCAGTGTGACCAGTGTTACTTCACATCTGCACAAAAGGGTGCATTAATTGGACACAGAAGAACTCACACGGGCGAGAAACCCTTCCAGTGTGACCAGTGTAACTACGCATCTGCATATAAGAAGGGTTTGATCAACCACAAAAGAACTCACACGGGCGAAAAACCCTTCCAGTGTGATCAATGTAACTACGCATCTGCATATAAGAAGGGTTTGATCAACCACAAAAGAACTCACACGGGCAAGAAACCCTTCCAGTGTGAACAGTGTAACTTCGCTTCTGCACAAAAGGGTGCATTAATTGGCCACAGAAGAACTCACACGGGCGAGAAACCCTTGCAGTGTGACCAGTGTATCTACGCATATGCATATAAGAAGGATTTGATCAACCACAAAAGAACTCACACGGGCGAAAAACCCTTCCAGTGTGATCAATGTAACTACGCATCGGCATATAAGAAGGATTTGATCTACCACAAAAGAACTCACACGGGCGAGAAACCCTTCCACTGTGACCAGTGTAACTACGCATCTGCATATAAGAAGGGTTTGATCAACCACAAAAGATCCCACGCGGGCGAGAAACCACGTCACTCCCAGGCGGCAAAGGCCCACAAATGCCCCACTTGCGACCGGAACTTCGCTAAAACCTCTCAAGCGCGTTGTCGAATTCATAGTCCATTTGAAATCCAAACTTCCGATTCAAACAGTCACCACACAGAACCAGAGCGCCAATCTCAGCCTCGTAAATTTGACCTCTCTGGTCGTCAAACGGGTGGTAGGTATTGTTTGGTGCGACTGCGACGTTTAACGGCGGAACAGATTGGATCCCTCATTGAAAAGTCCCACTGCGCCCACGCCTTAAAAGCTGAAGCTGCCCAACCTGACGCAGACACCGCAGCTGTCGACAGAGAAAGGGTGTTTGGTTCCGATGGCGACAAACTTGATGTCAGCTGCGTCAAACTAGAGCCATTTTATGACTTCATCGACCAAGTTCCAATTGCGACAGTCGTCACTAGAGAAGAGTTGGAATATCGCCCAGTTGGGGACAATAACGACGGTGTCCCAAGGAACCCAGACACCCCGATCAAGATCGAGTTCTCTCTTGAAGAAGAATTTTCTTTTGGCTGAAAGACAGTGATCATTTTAATTTCATATTTTCATTTGTTCCCAGCTAATTTGAGAGAGGTTGAGCAAGGAAAATACTTCTCAAAGCATATTTTTTTAAACTTAACGCAAGCAGTTTGTAGTGTTAGCAAATGCCTTGAGAAAGACTGATTTTGCAGACGTCTTCAAAGACGTATTTTGCATTTTTGAAATTTTTGCAATATTGTTCGTAAATTAAATATGAATTTGAGACGTTTCATTTTTTTATATTGGTTAAACATTATTTTTATGGCAACATAAGTCGTATTTGCAGGTGTAACTCGCCCAGAAATTGTTTTGACAGTAAACTAGATGCTATATATAATTAGAAAATTATTAAAGTGATTTAAATAATCAAGTTTCCTGTGGCATTAGATAAGCCTCGTTGCTTTGGCTAAATTAAGCGTTAGTTTCATTTTGAAAGCTTTTTCAAGTCTTGACCTCAAATGGTAACGGAGGATGGTAATATGTATTATTCAATAAATCGCTACAAGATGGCGTAATTTTGGGACATTCAGTGCCGTATTTCCGCCTAGGCCAACCTAGGCCGTGGCCTAGTGGCCCATCCTTGGAAGGGGCCCTCCAGTGACCGTAATTACTGTATTCGAAGGCATAAATCTATAATATCAATCGAAATTTATATTGGAGAAATTCCTTGGTAGAAGATTTTGTTTTAAAATTACCAAAATTTCTGCCTGGCAGTTTACGTTCGCAGCCTTAAATCGCAATGTTGCATAATTATCGCATATTTAGTCGACGATTGTTAAGAGCTTTTATTTAGTAATATAACCGTAGAGCTCAGACTTCTACGCTGAATCAGGGAAATTCGGGGACAGCCTAGTTCCAAGGATAAGAGTAAATGCAGCGCGTGAAAAGGGGTCCGGCCCTGGGGACATTAAACAGTTAGTAGGCCCAATTTGGTACTTTTGCTAATTTTACTTGTCTTGATCATTTTATAGCTCTTGGACTCTTTGGAGCCCAGAGCACGCCCACCTCTGAGTATTACACTTACCTTGTCCAACATTATCACACTTACCCTGTCCAAGAATATCACAATCACCCTGTTCACCACTATCACTAACCAAGAACATATCGTAGTTCTGCAGTTGGAGAGAAAGTCACATGGCATTGTTTACAAAATTTACATTTTATGGCGTTTTTCTTTTGGATGGTCCGATTGTTCCGTAAGGGCTCTTAATCCAACTTCCAGAATGCTCTTTGAGGCGCTTCGGGTGCAGTCGGAACAGGCCAAACAAAAACTCCTTTAGTTTCTCGGCTTACCGACGATGGCGCCGTGATCGCTATCCCAGGGCAGTATCACAATGACTTGTACCATTTCGTTGTCTTCCCCCATTCCTCCCCCTTTCGGGTAGGAACCTCTGGAGCTTATTGGGCATATTCGGCGCGTATCACTTGTAAACTGTAACAAATTTCAGGTTTCAAAACTTCCGCAGTCGCCCTTAAGAAACTATTAATAAGCGCGGGAGTTCATCAACTTTGAAGAGCGTGAACGGGACTCGCCGAAGCTGACGCTACACGTCATCATCTTTTAAAAATATATTGGAAGGGATTAAAGGGGTTCAGACTTTTGGCTGGCAACAAACGTGATTCCTTTCTCTCCCGTTGGTTTGTGGATCATGTTTTAAGGTCACTGATAATATATTAAGAGCCTAAAAAACACTCTTTCCTTTTTTGTTTTTGAAATATATCTTAATTTAGTGTCGCAAATGCACGATAGGTGGCGTCATGGTAAAGGCTAGATTTTAAATTATTTTTTAGCTGGACAATTATTGCAACAGATGGTGTTTTGGACGCTACAATTTACTGAACGTAGCGCATCAGCGTGGGTTCGTTTGCAACTAAACTGTTTTTGAATAAACCTAGATTGATGAACTAGCCTAATCTTACGCTACTCATGCCGTCATCTAAGATCATGAAATTTAACCTGACACAGCAAAGGCCTCATCACGCTATCCAAAGTTTTTGCTGAACTTTGTTTATGAGCAATTTTCAACTCGTGTTCCCCAAACATGTTGCGTTTCGTTCACTCGCTCCACAAAAAGATGTCGAGATTTCACGCCTTAAAGGTACACAGCATCGTTAGCAAAATTCAGGTCAAATTTCTGGTAGCTCCTCCTCAGGCATATCTTTCCGTTTTCTATGACACGTGGATCTGTTGCCCTACTTTCAAAATCCAAACGATAACCAGCAATGAAAATGACTCGTAAATATTTTAAAACACCTCTTCTACTACAAAATTGTCAATTAACACCAATAATTAATTTTTTTAATGATATTATCATTTTATTTTGTGTAACGAAAATGAAATTATTATATTGAAATAATTAGAGCTAAGCTTCTTTTTTGCACCCAATTTATTTTCCAAATAATAAACAAATGTTTCGCAAAAATGCGGTCTGATGTGAATAGCATTGAATTTTAAGTAATTGAAGAACTTAACGACAGATAATTGAAGTAATGACGAATAGAGATCATGGCCATTACACGTGGAGACAATGTTTACCAAGGAGAACCTTTCGTCCATTCTTTGCTCGGTTTCAAAAGTGGATCGTGTTGCGACTTCTGCTTCAGGAGTGAAGACGAGCCTGTTTATGATCCGGACGATATTGCTAGACTTCGGAAGAAAAGGGCCAGCCCAAAACGTTGCAGTCGTTGCAACCTACTCTGTTTCTGCGACGTTAACTGCCAAACGAAAGCGTAGACTAGCTACCACAAATTGAAATGCCAGGCAAGGACCTAGCTATTGTAAGGCTGTTCGTGAAAATTAAAAGTTCTGGTCAGAATATGACGGAAAACATTGGCGGCTATAATCGTTCGTTTGCCGATTTAGTTGACCACAGAGGAAAGTTTGATGTAGACAAAAAGTATTATTAACTCGGTTCTGTCCCGACCTCTTCGATGAAAACAACGAAGGTGACCGGAATCTGCTGGTTGAAGTGATTTGCAAACTGATGATAAACGGTATTGAAATTATCGATTGGAAATTCGACGTGATCGGTTTTGGATTGTACTTGGGTCTTAGCATATTTAATCACAGCTGCAATCCCGATGCCTATTTGACATTTAACGGCAGGTCGTGCGTCGTCAGGTCGGCTAAAGACGTGGACCACGATGACGTTAAGCGAATCACAATTGCTTACTTTCACGACGTTCACGAAATTCCCAAGGCTGATAGGCAGCTACTATTCGACAGGGTGTTTGGATTTAAATGCGAATGCCGTTACTGTTTCGATGATGGCGGAAAAGAAGAGTCGTGGTTTGAAGTCCAGGATCAGGAAAAGGCTACTTCAACCAAAGTTCTCGACTTATCTCTAAAATATTATTAACTGCGTCGAGAAATTCGTAGACCGGTTTCCCTCAACGAAAAATGCATTGCAATTTTGGAAATTCAGAACGGTGTGGTTGGCTAAAACCACATCTGGTGTTTTCGCATGCTTGATGTAGTTTTTGAAGAGTGCTTCCTTATGGGCGACAACGC
Source organism: Leiobunum rupestre (assembly GCF_980474605.1). NCBI lineage: Eukaryota > Metazoa > Arthropoda > Arachnida > Opiliones > Sclerosomatidae > Leiobunum > Leiobunum rupestre. Next base: position 83,427,071 of record NC_143384.1, on the reverse strand, counting down.
AAATGGCGTCAAATTCGGCCATGAATTTTTGGAATTGCACAAATTACGCTACGGAGCAACTCATTTCTTCCACGGTGTTTTGTTCTACAAGATGGCACTCCTCTACTTTGAGAATGGTAATATTAACACAGCCATCTCGTACTTCGAAAAGGCAACAACCGTGTTCGACAGTATGGTCGATGGCGATCACACTTTGTTTCTTTCTTTAAAGGACATGTCAATTAATGCAAAGAGCATGATGTCTTGGATATCACAACAGGTATTGGTTTTGAGACCCATTTTTTAAGTGATGTTTTTATATCAAATCAGGTATGGTTTCTGATATCCATTTTTTTGAAGTGTTTGGATAATTCCATTTATCCTCTTGGTGCGTTAAATAATTTTACAGCGATTGCCTTTATATCGAAAGTTTCTATATCTTTGAGCACATTTCATTTCCATTCATAAATTAGATAAAAAATTATTTCGTTTCAGTAACATAATTTTAAATTCTTTATTTAATTGTATCTTTAGGGTATAAGACGTAAAAATATTTGTAACATATTCCTCTAAGTTTCGAATGAAAACTGTTATAATTTTAATAGATAGTTTTAGCAAATTATGAAAATTTACAAATTACAGTGTTCGGGAAGTTTCTTTTTCCGAAAATGTTTCAATTTCAAATGCCTCTTATGCCAATGTTTAGACGTCAAAGTCTTTGAATTCGACGTATAAGTTCGCATTGATAACTTTCATGGCATGCTAAAACTTCATTCCTTAATTTTAAATGCTTACCTGTAAGATAACGTTGTTTAAGCATTCAATTGGTCGATTCCTAAGAGTCTTAGTTGAGACGCAATATCTGCCCTCTACTGTAGCGTTGGCGAGGAAACGGAGATCATAAAAATGTCACCTTTAGATCTGATTGAAAAAATTTGTGGCTAATATTTCAGATTGTAACTATTCGTTTTTATTAAAGCAAGTGTCGGCTCTAGTATAATTGCGTTCTTTATCGACATTTGTCGCCACCGTGCAAATTTAAACAAGCTGATTAGGCACATTACCCAGCATAATTTACCTATATGGCGTGGCCAAAAAGCATGCTTTTAGTTCATTGGGTAATCGTAATAACGTATCAGAAGGATTATTTGTAATCACGTGCTCATTCGACCTCGCTTGGATTGGCTTTTCGGCAAACACGTAATTGTCGACTTGAAAATAAACGAAAAAATGTTTTTGCAAGTCGATACTAGGTGGAAGCACCTTCCCAGCGATCTGAGCAACCATAGCCATCTTCGATACATAGACCCAATCAAAAATAACGTAGGCAATGATAGAGCCGACACTTGCTTTAATGTTAAGTTTTACTAACATTTTGTATGAATAATATGCTTAAATTAAAAGGAAGTATGTAATTATAAACCTATGTATATTTCAATGCCTAATAATAAAACCATTTGATAACTAAAAAGGATGCCATTTGTGATTTGAATAGATCGATTCATATTTGATAGGGAAAAGTTAGTTTCACAGGGGTAACGCTATAAATAGTCAATTTTTAAATAACTGCATTCTTACTAGAGTCTGAAAGAAGTAAAATTAAGATTTGTTACAATTGATTATTTGCATATTTTATCTGAGCTTCCGGTTTCTGGTTCGATTCCCCTCGTTACAATTGAAGATTTAAACGCTCAAGGTTGAACTTAAGAGTATCCTAGAAAAAAAATATTCAATATAAGTTCTTTTCGACGGTAAAATTAAAAAAAAATTAAAAAAATCTATTTTGCACGTAGATTAGGTAGTCCGAATTAGAATTTTCATATGAAATATTCGAGGTCAGAAGCAACTCCATTTTTAGTTCTATGAGCTATTCCTGGAAACAGGTAGAGCCGAGATAGACTGAAATGTTGTGTTTATTGCGAGGGGCGGAAAACTCTGGGACCGTCGCAGCTAATGGCCACTGCGAATTATTCAATTCGGAGCTGAAACAAGATAACGATGCTCAGAATACACACAAAACTTCTAATGTGTTAAGTTTGGTTGAGCTATTCACAGCAAACCGCAACGCCGGTATCACTACACTGGTTTCTGTAACAGAAAGTGTACGCAATGTTGAACGAATAAGCAAATTAACAATTCTACCCTTTCATAAAATAATAATAATTTTAATTAACAGCTTTATTCGGATCATCTTTTCAGTATAAAATACTGCTTTACAAAAGAGTCCAGAGATCTTTCCTAAATTAAATTAAAACTCAAAACCAAAACAAAAGTCCAATGAAGTCTCATGGAAATTACATATTTAAGAGGAAAAATTAATATTTCTTTAAATTGTTATTATAATTAGAAATTTATAAAACAAAAATGTTGGGGAGATTATCCCGCATTTGAATACCAATATATTCCAAATTTTTTACACATACTTATTGTAGACTTTATCCTTGTAGAAATTATCTATTGCAACTCTTGGAATTACAGATTGTCATTTCCGAAAAGTCATATTTGATCGGCCTCTAAGGCGAGTTTTCCTCGATGAACGATAGCGTTGTATCCCCTGAGGATATGGCCAATTTTCTAGGTTCCATATAATTGCATCATACTTTACTTTTGGCAAAATAATAAGAAGGCGCTTCTCGCTTGAACTTTAATTTAACTAGAGTCTCAGTGTGAAAATGCGATCAATGGTTTCACCCATTTTATCTTAATTAAATCTCTTGGGCAAAATACAAGAGTAGCTCCTGCAAAACATTTACATTTGAAGCCTATAGTTTTAAACTACTAATCTCGTTGTGTTTTTAAAATTATCTTCACTAGTGAACGTTACCCCATTCCATCTTCAGTTCACTGTACGGATATGCTTGTCCGAATAGACCTATACTCTCCGCGCTGTGTTCCGCGCTGTGTGTCAACGTAGCGCTACCTTAAAATAAACTTGAACTGCCGAATCCGACGTTACTCGAGTCCCGTTTGGTGCAAAAGAGATACATTTCGATACTCCCTCGGAAAATTCGTTCCCCCGCGTAGGAAAAAAACTCGTTTTTTCTATTGGTTTATTTTTCTCACGTAACTTAACTAAAAAGGCATGGTTATTGGCTAATGAAAATAGCCGACAGTTTTAACGCGCGAATGGGAGCGATGTTTCTATTTGATGTGTTGGAAGTTTAAATTTCTCAAGTTATAATAATTTTAGTCTGGCTAATTTGTCTATAAAACAAAGTCGGTGCAATCTTGCGGCTGAAAGAGGTATTATATTGTGTGGGGAAAATCATCCCAAGTCGATATTTAAGAGAGACATTTAAAATCAAAAATCGTTAAAAAACCATTAAATCAATAGCGAAATCAAAAGCTAGATTTCGAAAACCGCTGGAACAAATGTCCAGAGGATAGTTTGCAAAATAATTGTTATGTGGTTATTTCATTAAGAATTTATCTGTTTTAAAAGTGCAATCACATAAACTAGTGATAATTCTTACTATTTTTAAAGAGCTTAATAAACAAATAGTTATATTTTTAAATGAAATTGAACTTTTATTTATGGACGTTATACTGTTGTACATAAATACATTATGTGTAGGGATTTTGTAACGTCTCAAGAAATGAGATTTCTGGCTAATTCGCGGGACCTTACTTAGACTACGTCAACTTGAAAATATAGACATAGTACAGGCTATAGTCGAGTTTTGGAATCAAGTCAGTACACTGCTATTACACTACGATCTTAACCTAAAGGCTGAGAAGCTGCCCGTTGCTGTTTGACTGGTGGTATATTTTCAGGCGACTAATTCAACAAATGATAATTCAACTAAGCAAAACATGAAATTTTTTAGTATTTACAGCGCGATGGACATTAAGCATACACCAGTAGTGCAGCTGGATAGAAACCAGGGTAATGTTAAAAATTATCTGTCAGAAATAACCTTTTTGTCAAGGAAAATAAGGCTTAGTAATGAATATTTAAGTCATGAAAATCCTCGCAAATGGGAAATCCGCTCTAATGAGAAACTGTGCAAACGGAAATCTGCGCAAACTGCGTAAATTTGGTCTTAACCAACTTGTTAGAATGGGAAAACAAAATCACGTGACTACCTTTTCACAGCGAACTTCGATTCGGTAACTCGTCTAAATAATTGGCCGTGTGACGTTAAAGAAAAAAATTATTCCTTCCAGATACGGCAGACAGCTAATTAACTTACACTTTTCTATTGCAAAATGTTTTAAATAATAATAATAAATAAATTATTTAGACGAATCGATCAAAATTTAAACCACCATTAGCAAAATACAATGAATAAAAGTTCGTATTTCTTAGGATAGATGGCGCTGCAGTTCTCCAAAACGTCACGTGACTACCATCTTTTCAGCCCCCCTGGACTTTATAGTTTCGCCTATTGTCAACTGCGCAAATGTCAATTTTGCAAATGGGAAACGAGCAAATGTAAAAGTGCTACGTTGTCGTCTCTTCGTTTACGGGTTTTCTCGTTCCTCGGTTTACGTTAGATGCCCGACACACGCACTTCACAGAACGGGACGTCTTTGGGGATTGCTTGTTTACGCGTTTCTTTTTTCAAAATTTCCTTTAATTATCTTTATTTACTCGTCTACGGTTTGGCGGCCGGATTGCTTGTGTCTTCCTATATTCTTTTACTTCACAAGCTGAGGGGGGCATAGGTACTTCGGGTTTCGGTCTAAAATGTCCGGTTAGGCTAGGAAATCGGTCTCGGGTATCTGGCGGGGATGCGGGTACTCCTGATGAAATGGCTGATAAAGGACCCTCCTCAATTTTATCGTTAAGCGCGGCTAAGAGACTGATTTCTACTTCCACTGGTAGTGACGATGGTGTCCGCCCCACTGGTAATTTGTCTTTGCCCGCCTCGACTAGTAGATCGTCACATTCTAAAAGGCTCCGTGACAATAAAACTTTTGAGAAGGCTATCGCTATCAGGCGGTTTGGTTCGTGGGAAAAGCTTCGGATGGAGGCGCCAGAGAACGGGGATCAGTTGGCGGCGACGGAGAAAGTGGATGGCGGTGGGACCTAAGTCTCTATGCTGCGTTTGGCCAGTTGTAATATTCGTGGACTGCGGGATGATCAGAAGATTTTAGAGTTTTTGGAACTTAGTAAGCCGTATGACATTATTTGTCTTCAGGAGACGCATTGGTTAGCGGAGCACGCGCATCGGTTTAAGTCTCTTTGGCGTGGGCAAGTATTTTTTGACAATGATTCGACGACCGGTTTTCGCGGCGTGGCTACCCTAGTTCGTCCGGGTTTCAACGTTACCATTTCCCGCGTTGTCGTCAGAAATGAAGGACGGTTCGTGATTGTTTCACTTACATTGGATGACGTGGCTTTTGATGTTGTCAACGTGTACTTACCCAACGACGCGAATGATCGGGTGCCGTTTTACGCGCGTCTCCGGGCGGAAATATCTCGTTTGCAGCGCCCCGTGGTTGCGGGGGATTTCAATGACGTTGTTCTTCGCAGTCAGGATCGTTGTCCTATTCCTTTGGTCATCACGCGCTTCCGACATACTGATCTGTTTCGCTTCAAAAGTGCCTTAAATCTTGTCGATGTCTGGAGGGACACACACCCCCATGTTTTCGACTGGTCATGGGCTGGTTATGTTTTTGGGAACTATGTACAATCTCGGATCGATTATATTTTTGTACCGGCGTCGGAGCGTAAGAATGTAAAGCTTTGCCAAATTATACCATGTTCACTTACGGATCATAAACTAGTTGAACTCCGCTTCAATTTGGACGGTGTCGCTATGGGCCAGGGCACATGGTCTTTCAACGCGAACTTCCTCGACTTAGACTCGTATCGCGACGCGGTGGCTCGTATTATTCGTCGAAGTCGTACGTGGCCGGAATTTTCTACGTCGGTTATTGACTGGTACGAAAAGTTAAAGTCTTCTTTGAGTGATCACGCGATGTTTTTTGGTAAAATACAAGCGGCGCGCTCGCGTGATTATCGTACCGCTTTACGGTTAGCGGTGGTCCGCGCTCAGGAGGACTTTACGAATGGACTAATTGACGTGGTGGAGTTAACTTCCAAGGTGGACGATCTGAAATTGTTCGACCGGAATGTCCTTCGTGGAACTGTAGCTCGTTCTAATCAACTGTGGCGCACAAAGGGTGAACCACCTACGGCGTATTTTTTACGCCTTGCGAAGTATCGCCAAAGTAAGAAAAATTTACGATACATTTATTCCGCGTCCCAAACTCTTCTCGAGGATCCGTTATGTGTCAGGCGCAGGGTTTTTGAACATTTAAGCGACATGTACCGCGGTAGACCTACTAATAACGCCAGTGCTGAAGAATACGTATCATATATCCCGACCCGGTTGTCGGAGGCCGATTTCGCTATCTGCGAGAGTTCAGTGACTTGGGCGGATGTATCCTTAAGCCTCCGGAACCTTCCAAATGGTAAGAGTCCCGGAAAAGATGGCCTAACTAATGAGTTTTGGAAGTTTATTTTCCCGCAAATCAAGGACGAATTTTTAGCGTTGATTGCCTTTTGTCAAAGTGAGGGCCGTTTGCCTCCGAGTATGAAAGAAGGCATGATCGTTCTGCTTCCGAAGACTGGCGACTTGCGGCACATATCTAATTGGCGTCCAATTACCCTCTTAAATGCGGATTATAAGATTTTAGCGAAAATCCAGGCAATGCTGTCTGCAGGTCAACTTAGGCAAGGGCAAAACTGCAACCTCTGCGCTTAGGCAGTCTTGCCAGGAAGGCTCTATAGACATTGCCTTACTACAGGAACCATATGCAATTAACGGTCGGGTAATAGGTTTACCCATGGGAACAAGGATCGTCTGTTCCCAGGACAATCCAAAGGCAGCTGTAGCTGTCTTCAACCCTCAGGCACAAGTGATCGTGCTCTACGAAGACTCTCACATGGTTGTGGTGGACGTGCTTTTGGGGAATCTAAGCTTATGCCTGTTCTCCTTTTACATACCACCAAATGATGACATTGAATTCCATATCGATAAGATTGCGAATCAATTGGAAGTACAGAGTGGAAAAAAGGTTATCTTGTGTGGTGACTTTAACGCCCATCACGCGCTTTGGGGATCAAAGCATCACGATGAGAGGGGTAGGTTGTTAGTCGACTTGTTCAACTCGTTTGATTTGAATGTCGAGAACGATCCGGGTAGTGGCCCGACGTTCTGGACCGTTAATGGTAAGAGCTGGGTGGATCTTACGGTATCCAGTATGGCAATTGCGAGTAGAGTAATTGAATGGCGTGTCAGCAACGAGGAAACATGCAGTGATCACAAATACATTTTCTTTGAAATTGGTGATCTTGTCCTGGAGAATGATTCGAATGCAATTCGTGTCAAGGATATCGATCTTGAAAGGTTACAAGATATTATCGTGCCTGACTTGGAGAGGTTGATGGAGTCTCCACTCAACAATGAGGTTGAGGTCGAGGCATGCGCGGTGGAGATTAATAATCTCATTATTGAGCGTTCAAAAGAATGTTCAAGGTTGCGTAAGAATAAGGGGCACAAGTCCACTCCCTGGTGGACGAGCGAACTCAGTGAGAAGAGGAAGGAGTTACGAACGCTCAGGAGGAGGTTCCAAAGAACCAGGAACCATGCAGCCCGGGAGGCGCTAAAGGTCGAGTACCGTCGTGAGTCAAAAAGCTATAAAGCACTTATAGCGGACTCAAAGCTTAAGTCCTGGCAGGATTTCTGCACTAGGGTTTCAAGGGAGGATCCTTTCTCCCTACCCTATAAGTTGGCCACAAAGAAGGTCAAATGTAAGAATGCATTAAATTGCATCAAGAAACCGAATGGTTCTTTGACCTCAGGTATTGAGGAGACGTGGTCTACTCTGATGGATACTCTTTTTAAAGAGGACTCCTTAAATGATGATGAGGAGGTTCATACGACGATAAGGGAGTCATTGCACGAAGACTTCATGAGTCAGAATGATGAGCCATTTACGAGTGATGAGGTCTTGGAGACTATCAACTCTTTTAAGAAGGGCAAGGCTCCTGGTGAGGATGGTATCACCATCGAGCTATTCAAGATATTTTTCTTAGCTTGCCCAGCGTTGTTTGTCAGGTTTTTCAACACTTGCCTCAGTATGGGATACTTCCCAAAACTTTGGAAGGTTGCTAAGTTAGTTTTTCTTTATAAAGAAGGCAGAGACAGGCAGGACGCTAAGGCCTACAGGCCAATCTCGCTTCTTCCGGTGGTAGGGAAGGTGCTTGATAAGCTGTTGTCAAGAAGGTTGTATTACTTTCTCCACAGCAACAAATTGCTTAGCGATAAGCAATTTGGGTTTAGACATAGTCGATCCACGACTCACTGTCTAACCAATATGGTGAACCAAATCAGGGATAACAAAGAAAATAATTGTCACACCAGTCTGATATCTCTAGATATCGAGGGTGCTTTTGACAATGTGTGGATTCCAGGAATCCTACACGGTTTAAGGAACTTTAAGTGTCCGAAGAACATATATGAGACATATGTTAACTATCTGAAGGATAGAGTTGCAGTGGTGAGGGCAGGTAGTACCTGTGTACGGAGAGTACTGACCCGCGGCTGCCCTCAGGGTTCATGCAGTGGACCTCTGCTATTCAATGTGGTTATGGATAGCGCACTGAGGATTGAGTATCCAGAGGATTCTCTAATCCAAGCCTTCGCGGATGACTTGCAGTCATTATTTTGGGGCACGTCCAGGCGTGCTCTTGAAACCACGGGTAAGGTGATCGTGGATAAATTGACTAAGTGGAGCCAAGTCTATAAGCTGAGTTTTTCCATTAAAAAGTCGGCGGCTATCACCTTCGCCGCAAAATCCATAATGAAAAGGCTCCCAATCTATAAGATGGGAGCCGTCAACATTGCAAATGTTGACAAGTTGAAAGTTGTCGGTGTCACCATCGACAGCAAGCTTTCCTTTCTTCCTCATCTCGAAGAAGTAAGTGTCCGGGTGACGAAGCTGGTGCAAAGCATTGCTTGTTTTGCAAAGGTTGAGTGGGGCCTCGACCATAAAGCGTTAAGGACTATCTACAATGGGTGTATTGTGAGAGTAGTGGCTTACGCTTGCGGTGCTTGGTGGAAGAGCACGCAAAATAGTGTGATGGTGAGGAAGTTGAGCTCAATTCAGAGAATTGCGGCCCTTCGTATTACTTGTGCTTACCGGACTGTCTCGAGCGATGCGCTGCGGATCCTTGCTGGTATTCAACCGTTAGACCTGGTGGTTAGTCAGGAAGCTGCTGTGTTCAGGTCCTTTTCTTTTAGAGAAGATAGTAAGCACTGTGGGGTGGAGTTACGCGGTGGTAACTACCTCTACCCAGGCGACCCATGGGAGGACCACCCAGCGGTCAGTAGCAGTATAAACATCACAGAGCAACTACCCAATGGCAATGGGATAGAGGTGTTTACTGACGGTTCGTTATCCGGTCGGGGTGCCGGAGTGGCATTTGCTGTGTACAGAGATGGTGTGGAAGTGTACAATGAGGTCACTCGCATTAAGGGTAAGGTGGATGCGTTTTCTCTTGAGCTGTTAGCAATACACGAGGGTATTTGCTGGTTAAGGACGCATGGTCAACGTCCTGGTGATGGTGCAACGGTTTTTACAGATTGTCTTTTTGCTATCAACGCTTTAAGCAATCATAAAAACAATCATGGTTTATGCCATGATATCCGTAAGGTGTTAAAACGGATGGAGACTCAAGTCAACTTTACTTGGATAAAGTCGCACACTGGGTGTGCAGGGAATGAAAGGGCTGACTTTCTTGCAAAATCAGCAACCGATCTTCCCGAGGAGAAGGAGATGAAGCCAACTAAGTTGGTGATTAAAAGGTGGCTCAATGAGGTGACGACTCAAAGGTGGCAGGAGTCATGGGATGAGAGTGAGAAGGGAAAGGTAACTAAGAGGTACTTTCCTAAGGTCAATGGTAGCTTCAACACGAATTACTATTTGACGCAAATACTAAGTGGACATGGTAAGTTCCCACTCTACCTGTTCAACTTGGGTCATATTGCATCGCCCAAATGCATATGCGGTGCTCTGGAAGCAGACTCGGAGCACTATGTTCGTAATTGTCCTAGAACGAACCATTTGTTAAGGAGACCAATCCGCGAGAATGGTCTCCACAATCTGGATAACGAAACGATCAACGATCTTGAACGCGTAATGCGTTATATCGTTGTGAATTTTGACGAACTCACGAGTGAGTCGTGAGTAGGAGATGCAGGTATACGGGTGTATACCGTTGTGTGTATGTGATTTAGGAAGCATTTCCTATCTTTGTATACAGGTCGACGGCTCGGCCGGGACAGATGATGAGTAACCCCTGTAATGCTTTGGCGGTGCACGGGGTATAAAAATACAACAATCTGATGTCCCACAGAGCATTCCCACTGTCCCTATCTAGTGGTGTGATGGGGTCACTGGAGCCTGTGGGGGGCTCCATACCCGGCTCTCAAGGTCATGTGATCGGGGCGCTGGGTCACTGGAACCTCATGGGTGTTCCACACTCGTCATTCTGTGACCTACTAAGGAGGGTAGTTTGCAGTGGAAGAGGAAGCCACTCTAGTCCTCAGCTGTGCGAGGGTGGGTCTCGGGGAGCCCATGGTGTCGCCTTTTGTTGGGCCGTGATGAGGGCGTTTGTTTGCTATATGTGAGGCGGTCAAAATGGCTGTCTCACTGGCCGAACGTTGTTTCGCAAAGTGCACTTTTGTCCAGGGCTGGTTGTTTAAGGTGGCCGCTGTAGTGCTTAAGGCGGAGCAGCGGGGTACAAATACATATACTTATGTCCCACAGAGCAAGGTGATATTTCTAATTCTCTCAAGAAGAGACTAGAGAAGGAGGTTGATCCCTCCAAACTGCAAATAAGTGTTCAGAGTGTCCGGTCCTGTAGGAACGAGGGTCTGGTGGTACAGGTTAAAGCCGCTGAGGATATGGAGAAGCTGAAGAGGGGAATCAGCGATTGTGCTGCCTTGGCAGACAAAGTTAGTGTTAGAGCTCCAAAGCTCAATAACCCTAGGGTTTTCCTTTACGGTGTTGATGAGGACATCGTAAAGGAAGAAATTGTTGCTAAGCTTATAAGCAACAATAAGCTCTCCTGCAAGGAGACGGATATTGTCCCTAAGTTCTCGTTGAGGAACAGAAAAGGTGGTGTTAACTGGGTGCTGGAGGGGCCTCCAGCCCTGCTTAATTCGTGGAAGGCGAAAAAGAAGCTCAATTTGGGCTACTCTGTGGTTGGAGTCAAAAGTTATGTGTATCTTCCAAGATGCTTTAAGTGCATGAAGATTGGACACATAGAAGGTGGGTGCATTGAAAATAGAAGGTATTGTTCCCTATGCTCAGAGGATCACAGCTACAAGGATTGTAAGAGTGATCTTAAAACTTGCAGAAACTGTGCCCTGAGTAATAGGGACAAGAATACCAAACACAACACTGCGCATTCAGCCCTGGATGGCCAGTGTCCTGTGTATAAGAAGGAGTTGGAGTTTCTAAAGAGTAGAACCAACTATGGAGGTGAGTAGGAAGCTAAGCTGTCTGCAGGTCAACTTAGGCAAGGGCAAAACTGCAACCTCTGCGCTTAGACAGTCTTGCCAGGAAGGCTCTATAGACATTGCCTTACTACAGGAACCATACGCAATTAACGGTCGGGTAATAGGTCTACCCATGGGAACAAGGATCGTCTGTTCCCAGGACAATCCAAAGGCAGCTGTAGCTGTCTTCAACCCTCAGGCACAAGTGATCGGGCTCTACGAAGACTCTCACATGGTTGTGGTGGATGTGCTTTTGGGGAATCTAAGCTTATGCCTGTTCTCCATTTACATACCACCAAATGATGACATTGAATTCCATATCGATAAGATTGCGAATCAATTGGAAGTACAGAGTGGAAAAAAGGTTATCTTGTGTGGTGACTTTAACGCCCATCACGCGCTTTGGGGATCAAAGCATCACGATGAGAGGGGTAGGTTGTTAATCGACTTGTTCAACTCGTTTGATTTGAATGTCGAGAACGATCCGGGTAGTGGCCCGACGTTCTGGACCGTTAATGGTAAGAGCTGGGTGGATCTTACGGTATCCAGTATGGCAATTGCGAGTAGAGTAATTGAATGGCGTGTCAGCAACGAGGAAACATGCAGTGATCACAAATACATTTTCTTCGAAATTGGTGATCTTGTCCTGGAGAATGATTCGAATGCAATTCGTGTCAAGGATATTGATCTTGAAAGGTTACAAGATATTATCGTGCCTGACTTGGAGAGGTTGATGGAGTCTCCACTCAACAATGAGGCTGAGGTCGAGGCATGCGCGGTGGAGATTAATAATCTCATTATTGAGCGTTCGAAAGAATGTTCAAGGTTGCGTAAGAATAAGGGGCACAAGTCCACTCCCTGGTGGACGAGCGAACTCAGTGAGAAGAGGAAGGAGTTACGAACGCTCAGAAGGAGGTTCCAAAGAACCAGGGACCATGCAGCCCGGGAGGCGCTAAAGGTCGAGTACCGTCGTGAGTCAAAAAGCTATAAAGCACTTATAGCAGACTCGAAGCTTAAGTCCTGGCAGGATTTCTGCACAAGGGTTTCAAGGGAGGATCCTTTCTCCCTACCCTATAAGTTGGCCACAAAGAAGGTCAAGTGTAAGAATGCATTAAATTGCATCAAGAAACCGAATGGTTCTTTGACCTCAGGTATTGAGGAGACGTGGTCTACTCTGATGGATACTCTTTTTAAAGAGGACTCCTTGGATGATGATGAGGAGGTTCATACGACAATAAGGGAGTCATTGCACGAAGACTTCATGAGTCAGAATGATGAGCCATTTACGAGTGATGAGGTCTTGGAGACTATCAACTCTTTTAAGAAGGGCAAGGCTCCTGGTGAGGATGGTATCACCATCGAGCTTTTCAAGATATTTTTCTTAGCTTGCCCAGCGTTGTTTGTCAGGCTTTTCAACACGTGCCTCAGTATGGGATACTTCCCAAAACTTTGGAAGGTTGCTAAGTTAGTTTTCTCTATAAAGAAGGCAGAGACAGGCAGGACGCTAAGGCCTACAGGCCAATCTCGCTTCTTCCGGTGGTAGGGAAGGTGCTTGATAAGCTGTTGTCAAGAAGGTTGTATTACTTTCTCCACAGCAACAAATTGCTTAGCGATAAGCAATAAGGGTTTAGACATAGTCGATCCACGACTCACTGTCTAACCAATATGGTGAACCAAATCAGGGATAACAAAGCAAATAATTGTCACACCAGTCTGATATCTCTAGATATCGAGGGTGCTTTTGACAATGTGTGGATTCCAGGAATCCTACACGGTTTAAGGAACTTTAAGTGTCCGAAGAACATATATGAGACATATGTTAACTATCTGAAGGATAGAGTTGCAGTGGTGAGGGCAGGTAGTACCTGTGTACGGAGAGTACTGACCCGCGGCTGCCCTCAGGGTTCATGCAGTGGACCTTTGCTATTCAATGTGGTTATGGATAGTGCACTGAGGATTGAGTATCCAGAGGATTCTCTAATCCAAGCCTTCGCGGATGACTTGCAGTCATTATTTTGGGGCACGTCCAGGCATGCTCTCGAAACCACGGGTAAGGTGATCGTGGATAAATTGACTAAGTGGAGCCAAGTCTATAAGCTGAGTTTTTCCATTAAAAAGTCGGCGGCTATCACCTTGTAGAGCTCGGAATTGGATAGCCATTATCTAAAAATATTGCCAAATATAGCAATAATTATTAACAGGATAGATTTATGCAAATGAATAAAGTGCGTTGATCAAGATAATAGACTAAGAGTTATATCAACTATCTTCAAAACACGATGACTGTGGTTCTATATTTGAACATTATTAATTCGGATAAAACTACTTTTTTTTAAACATTGTTTTTTGGAAGTTTTGCATTTTGTTTATAACATTTGTTTTTAAAATACGGAAACATATTTCAGATAAACATTGTTTAAATCAACAATTCAACAGTATTTCTTAGAATCACGAATTTATAACTAAGCTTTTTTCTTTGAAGAATTAACAATTTAAAATTTTTTCAATATCTAGGATGTAGAACTTAAGCCAATAACCCGAAATTATTAATTTCCATAATATTTGTGGATATCACTACGTTCACGCATGCAGCTGGGAATCGTTTCGAAACGATTTAAATATGTTTTCTATACGGTTCCAAACAGTGGCGTAGCCAAAAATTAGCCAAGGAGGGGGAAAATATTTGAATGTTAATAAGGAGTCAAGGAGGGGGTGGTAATTTATCACAGTCAAAGGTAGGCCCAAGGGGTGGGTTTGACACGGGACCTCCCCTTTGTTTACGCCACTGGTTCTAAATCGTTCTGAGTAGACAGCGCTGCCGAAAATGCCACAATAGATCGGGACCGCAAGACGGAGACCGGCTAGTACTAGCGATTGCCTATTGGGGGCGCCACAATGAGGTCTCGCACAACCGGAAAAACGTGCTAGGGCCGCTACTGTGAGTAGACAAACCAAAAACACCCTCAGCTAGGCTAATACCCAAGGCACCACTACGGGCCTAAGTCATCTTGTGACTTGTAAGACCTTTTAACCAGTGGCTGGGTTATATTGCGTAGGAGAGTGGTGGAAAGCCCTACATGCCACGCGAGCTAACCATCAGCTCCCTACAGTTAAGCCGCGTTCACTCGAAAGATTTTGGAAACGTTTTGAAACGGTTTAAAAAGATCAAATTGTAAAATTTCGGTATCAACTGAAATAACAACCAAACGATATAAAACGTCGTCTTATTACCGTTAACCTCCGCAATAAACCTTTTAAAAAATGTACGATTTTCTAAAGACATTGAAACGGACATTTGAAATCTTTCATGTCCTGACTGGCTAGGTCGGCTGGTCGGCGATAGCAGGGAGCCCCAGACTGAAGGGGTCCCAAACGGAACCCCCTAGCAAGAGGGGGACAAAGGACCAGGTGTTCCATGCCCCGGGCACCACTCATATGTTTGACCAACTTTTTTTTACGAACCACCAGTCATTAGGGGGCACACGGCCGTAAATTAGGGGGCGCATTTTTAGGTATTTTTATTGCAAAAAATAGTTTTGCCCGGGCACAACAAACCCTCGCTACTTCCCTGCCCCCTAGTGACTAATGTTTTTTAGCTTAGGTAATATGATTGTTGAGCTGAGTTGATAGGTGATAGCAGAAGTAAATAGGAGAAGTGTCCCTATTAAATATTTTGGAGAAGCGTCTCGCTTTCTCAAATATTTAGCACCTTTCGTTTTTCGCTGGAACTCACGCATGAATACGCTCTTCAAAATAAATATTTTGCTGCTTTACAAAACGTCTTTATTTTAAATTTTGTACAGTTACAGTTGACCAATAGCAGTTTGACAAAACGATAAATTGATAGTTCAGGATATTTAGTATAATCGCTACAACATTGTAACTTATTTCGACTTATTTTCTGATTTAAAAAATATATGAACAAGCCAATTAGGTTACCATAGATCCTTCTAGCGGCCAACGCGAGAAGTTTGCTAAGCTACTGGATTTACGTCTGCTAATTCGTGTACTGAGTACTCACAGTCTAGAGTAGAGGCTAATCTGTGATTAGACGAATTAGCAGACTGAAATCCAGTAGTTTAGCGAACTTATCGCGTTGGCCGCTAGAAGAATCTATGGTAACCTAAATTTGGCTAATTAAACATCAATACCAAAATCGTCATTCAAAATTGATTTAAACTACAACAGCGCCCTCAAATAGTTGATGAAATCAGGGTTTCCTTATATCCTAATCAGCAGGTGGTTTTTAATTTAACGTCGACTTCTGCTCTACTGAGTCACGTAGGTGTGAAAACGGCTAGGCTTGTTGAAGCTGGCACCGACGCAGATGGGATTCCTTCATTGATATAGTTTTTCTTAGATCACTAGACCGTCTTAATCGAAATATTAACCATATACAGATACCAATAACCAAGGTACTAGTGACGTCTTCTTAAAACTTTTCACAACGTCACGGCAACGGAAAACTATTAGTGGCGACATCTGTATCCATGAGAGGAAACTTTCCAAGAGTATAAAGTGAAACTTATGATTGATTAGCTAATTTATGATATTTGCCACCCAAATAAATAGGTCCACCCCATAAATAATAACGTATTAGTTATAGCAGACGAATTTTATTAACACTTTAAACTTTTGTTCGTCATATACAACTTTCCCATTATTGGGTCAAGGGTTTAGGGTTTGAGTTCAACCTTTGGACAAAAGTAAAATACAATTGCGGATATCATGAACAATACAAAAGGTTCAACAATTGTTCAAATCGAATCCGTCCTACGGTAATACATCCTCAAACTGTAGTAGTTTAATGAATAAAGAGAACAACTGCTAACATGATTTGAATTTAGTATTTTAATTTCCATATTTCTTCTTATGCTTTTACATTTTTAAGCCCACCACAATTTAAGACACATCATAGCCGATATGGTTTCTGGCTTCATTGAGCCACGTTTCGTACCAATCAAATTTGCTCCTTCAGAGAAACATCTCTCTGAGGAAACTGACGATCCCTGGATGCATAAGTAGTCCTTTGCCATTGTGCTTACGGTGGGGTAGTTCATTTCATTTTGCTAAAAATAAAAATAATAATTAGGAACGGTTGATCCAAAAGGATCCACCGTATTACCGCTAAAGCTACAACGTAAAATCCTTAAATGATCTGGATTAAAAGACCCAATATAAATGTGTTTAATTGGTAAATTTGATTAATATAGGAAATTAATTCACGACCATCAAGTTTGTTTTGCGTGTTCTCGTAGTAAGAGTTGCGAAATTCGATCATAATTATTGAACGCCAATGTGTGCATTTAAAAGTGTTAATATTTTTTAGCAATAAGATTTATATTTTTGCTATTTACTCAGAAAATTTTAGGATGCTACGACGTAAATTGGCTTTATTGGTTTTGGAACACCCTGTATACATTCCATCAGTGGCGTAACGACACACTGTCCCCCTCCCTTGGCATGTTGGTGAAGGCCGCTGGTAACCGTTAACTTTTGAAAAATTTAAACAAATCATCCCTTCCCGCTGGTAAATTGAAGCGAAAGGGCCCCTAAGCCACACGACCCCCTCGTAAGGTCTGCTTTCCATATTTGTCATTAGTATCTAAAGTACCTGCCACCATTCAAGGATATTGGTTTGTGGAGGAAGTAGATCGTCCTTTAAATATTTTAATATTTCTGCTCCTTTCACATATTTCTTTGCTCGTTTCGGATATGTTGCGTAAAAATCATCTCCACCCTTGGTTTCCAATTCAGCTGTAGCCTCGTCTCTAGTATCGTAGAACTCGTTGTATGTGTTAAGTACGGTATACTTCACTAGTTTAAATTTAGCTTTGCTGTAATGCTCTTTAAAGAAATCAAGTTTCAAGGTTGGATCTAAAGCTAATGGAAATAGAGACGAAGTAATCCGATGAGTTCTTTGTTTATAACCTATTTATTCAAAACCATAAGATACATAACTACAGTAAGTATGACTATTGCTTTAATCTTAATTTTCTAACTGAACCTTTTTTCGACACTGATACTCTTATGAAGCTGCAACTTGGCCTTGCAACTTACCATAATTGGTGACTAATTTGCGTGAAGAATTTAAGCCTAATATCAAAAAACACATCCTGAAGTTGTCAGGAACTTTGCCTATGTTTGCAGCCCGCGTCCGAATCACGTGTGCCAAAACAAAAAACATATTTGGGCTCGTACCGCCGAGAAAAACCCTTTTTTAAATTTATCAGTTAAGCCTAATATTCCGCCGATATATCGGAAACCAGATATTTCGGCTTATGTCTGTCGCTAACGGAAAGCAATACGCCGAAAATTGTACCGCCGAGTTTTTCCGTCCTGCCGGTGATTTTACGCCAAGTGAAAACTAGGCTTTAGGCGAAAAATTGTGTTTGAGACACTAGAGGGCCCTGTGCTAATAAAACCTCTTGATTGCGAAATAACGATAAAAATCAGTTCCGTTGTTAATCTCGTTAATTGTCATACTTTTGTTATTATGTTACTTATATATAAACTTCATCTCACCAACGGCTATGCACGTCGCAGCGGTATTTGAAATTTCTTCGTAATGTAAAAGTTTCCTTTGACCTAAATTGTAGGCTTCTTTAAGAGGTCCATCACTTTCTTCAATCGCTTTAGCAATTGTTGTTAATAGCCATTGATATGTTGGTAATACAAGAGAAATGGTAGGATTATTTGCAGCAGAAATTCTTTTAGTGGCTATGCTGAAATTCTTTTAATCAAAAACGTTTTAATTAACTATTTCCGAATTAAAAAAAAAGATTTTTCGCACTTTTAAGACGTTTACAAAACTTTCAATGTTTTCCCATTCTGCTTCGGTGATATGGAAACTTTGAAAATCGAGATCAGTTCTTATAATTGTCTGAAAAGACTTAAATAGAAAAAACTTTAAACAAAATTTTCAATGACAATCAATAAGCCAAAAAATTACTGAATTACAGTTTTCAAACGTAGTGCTCTTTCTAGCATTGAATACGTCGAATTCCAGCGGGTTTTGACGTCGAGTACTACTTTAACATCGCCCAAACCATTACTAAGGTTTAGTTCACGGAACATTTCTTCTTTTAGGTTAGAAACTCTAATTTTTAAGACTACGGCTCGAATCTGAAACATGTTTAACCTAGTTAAATTGTGATGAAGCCAAATAGTGAACGTCCCGTAAAAATTAGTTTCAAAGTTTTCTACATTTGGCTCCACCTGGGTTGGTCTACAACTAGAGACAACAACTTAAAGTCACTTAGTGTATCTGGTAGCGAAGCTAGAACAATGAAGTTCGAATTAAGAACTTAAAAGGAATATAGCCTCAACTTCCTCAAGGCGTTCTTTATGTAAGACCTATCATAATTCAAGCAAAGAATTGGCTCACTAGCGCCAAAAAGAAATATAAAGCCATAGAAGGAAGCGGTCAACGTTAACTTGCAAGTGTTGGTCTTCCACACCAAACACCTGAGGTTCTATTCGCATTAAATCTTAAGCTTGGTTTCCACCAGTGCGCGTCAAAAAGCGACACTCAACTTTGAAACATGTAAACGTTTTTACGCGCGACAAAAAATTAACATTATGACGAGCTCTTACGCGCGTTGGTGGAAACCAAGCTTTAGGTGTCCAGGACTAGCGCTTTTTGGTATTCAGATTCACATTGAATATATTTAGTAAAAACGCGAATGTTCAATGAATAAATTACCGCTTCCTACCATTATGGTAAGTGATAACAAAGTTCTAGGGCTGCAGCTAGGTTGGCCTCCAATAAACTAAGTAAATTTTACGTCGTTGCCTCAATTCGTACCTATCAGAGAGCTACATGCATTTCAAAAATCATAGTTTGACCACTTACTCATGAGGCTGCGCCAAGCCCAGTGGCATAGTGAGGTTATTTGGCGCCCAGGGCAAAACTCTAAAATTTGCGCCCTCTCCTGCCCTAACAGTAACTTTAAAATAAGTCCAATATTCGTTCTAATACTTTGGGCGCCCTTTAGGCGCCTCCTGACCAACGGCGCCCCTGGCGGATGCCCCCCGCCCCCCCCCCTCACTATGCCTCTGTCAAAGCCTAAAGCTGCATAGATTTACTCATGATTAAGTGGTCAAAATATAACCGTTGAAATAGCTCCATCTCTAAAAACGTACAAAAGAAAATTACCTTTGCTACAGTTCCACCAATCGTGTTGGTTTCAACATTACTAATTTCTTCATCATCTGGTCCATAATCCTCTTCGTTATCGTGGTTAGGTGTTGATTTAAGATTTCCTAAAATAGCGCATAGCGAGAGATGAATAACGTGTGCAGCACATCGAATTCGATTTTCTTTGTTAAATCTTAATTTTAAACTGGTAGTTCTTTGTGCAAGTTCCTTGGTGAATGTGTCGTTGTTTGACGCATTGTCCATGGTTATCGCCAAAATCTAATATGTGCATGGAAATATTATATGAAATACTTGAAGCTCAATGCCTTTGAAATTTTAGTGACTGTTTGACTAAGCTAAGTTGGGTATAACTAATTTTCGTTTAGTTGATTAGATTCATTATGTACCCAGACACTAAAACTCAATTACTCATAGTATACTACTTCCTTAGACCTGCAAATAAGCTTTAGCAGTTACAGCGCAGTTATGAAACTATTTGAAGAGTATTTAATCAGTTTTAGCATAAGTATAACAATCCCAATCATTCAATTCTTAATGATAGTATGTTTCACCAATGGCAACGTAAAGCATCGCGTGAGTAACGACTAAAGCCTAGTTCCCATTTAGCGACTTTTCGATAGTTACGAGACGAATTTAATTTTTGCCGTAGCTTTGGTTATATTAAATTTTATTCGCAAGCGTCGATTCGCCTCACGACAACTAAATTTCACGAATAAGGCGTAACAAATTTCCGCGAATTTTCTTAGATTTTGAAAACTTCCATGTTACGATGCCCAAGAAATCAAATCAAGGCCCATTGAAAACGGAAATGCTTTCAAAAGTGTAAATAACGCCTACTTTGAGGAAATAATCAAAATTATTTAATTGGAAGATATAAATAACTATTATAAACCTTCGCCTAATATTTATAAATTTGAAACCAACGCGTTTTTGCTCGTATTAATAACCATCGAAAAATGGCCGCTATTTTGTCAACGGATATATTATGAAAAGGAGCGTTTCCTCTTTCGAAACTTCAGACAGACCATCATTAACCAAAAACGTGGTGTCATACTTATGTTTATTGTATTACTTATGATTTTAGTTAGATTTTTTAAACAGTACAATATTACCAGGGCCGTACAGAGGTTTATTGGGGCCCGGGGAAAAAAGATACTGGTGGGTCCTTTGATTTGCACCCACCCGTCGAGCCCAGAAAATGTATTCGAAAGCCTCTAATTCGCAACCCCCCTCCCCAGCCCTGAATGTTTTTCCTAGGCCTCTGATTTGCACCCCCCTCGAGGTTTTTCAGTGTGCCCTTACGTCTGCAGCCCCCCTTTCAGTCCCTTGTGGGCCCTTTTTCGCCGAGCCCTAGGGATTTCACCCCCCCTGCCCACCTCTGCACGGCCCTTATTTTTACCTTTCTTGTTTTCATGGCGTTAATTATTGCTAATATTTTTTCGCATATATTTTGGCCCGTATGCCGTATTGGAAAATGAACAAATCCCAGAAGTACACTATTCATCACCCAAACTTCATTAATCCAATGCACTGTTACTCCGACAAATGGAATGCGATTAGGTGATGTCCAGCAATCCATAGTTAATGCTAGCTGACTTGAAACATTCTGTTGTATTTAGAGAACCAAATAAAACATAAAACAATTAAATTGAGATTTAAGGGGTCTCCCAAACCAAAATAGAAATAAATACTGCAATTTAGAAATTGTTTCGAATTTAACATGAACCATAAGTAACATAATTACAATAAGTATGTCACTCCCTATTCACCCATTGATAATTTTTTTAATGATAGTACGTCTCGGCAATGACCATATAAATCATTACAAAATAAGGACTGACAACTCTCCGCGAGTTGGAACACATTTTAAACTTTATTCTGGTTTTTGAAAATAGATCTGTTCGAATTGGATTGTTGCGATCCAAGCAGGCACGTGCCAAGCACGGGGGCAGCTTAGGCGACTTGCCCCCGCTACTTTTAGCTGACTATATATAGTAATATATATAACAGTTGGTTTTTTTTCTATATTTAGGCTTAGACATCTTGTTTTTGCCCCCACTCTCGTAAAAAGTTGGCACGCACCTGGATCCAAGTTCGTACATATTGCCGTAAATTTACCCTTTTCGACGAATTTCCGCTTTAGAATACTCTGATTACGCAATCACCCCGCAACCGATTATCATTAACCGACATCGTTCACTGGCATACTTATTTTATTATGTTACTTATGCTTGAACCTAAATGTACGAGTCTTTCTGTAGGACTCGACCTAGACTCGATAAAATTTTGTACTCGAATGTGTTTTAATGGTCTAACTGGACTTGGAACTAATTAACTAGAACTTCAATGAATGTTTGAGTAGGACTTGAAACCTATAGTTAGAGAAAATGTAGAAATAACTTACCTGAAAACTATCGGATACTTTAAGCTCTTCATCTCTATACAATTTTAGAAGTTCTGTCTTGATAGTTTTAGCACTTTGTATAAGATGGTCGGCTATAATTGTGCAGTGAGGATTAACAGAGCGCAAAAACGCCTGGAAAGTTTGGTCCTCAGCGATAGCGAATGGTTTATCACAAGATACTATCCACTTATACATCTTCATTCGGGCATCATCAATGTACTTCGAATTTATCTAGCATAAGCCATAAGACATTTTATTTTAAAATTAGCAATAAAAATATTTTTCTCGGCTTTTTAACTCTTCCAAATTTACTAAATATAGTTTAATCAGAACAGTTCGTTTTTCAGTTTTAAAGCGTAGGTCAGAAAAATTACTGATTCCGGTAAAACATGAATTAAAGTATGGAATCATAAATATTACCGGTACCCTTAAATATACAGTTACAACACTTCATGGTCAATGGCGGACTGGTCTTAGAGTGAACTGCCCAATGGCTGGTGGGCCCCATGGACCGTTCATGAACTGGGCAACGTTAAACATGATAGCGGCAACCAATAATATTACACCCAGTCTACCACTGTCTATGTTTCTCTGTCGCGGTCAGTTATGCGTAGTGTAGTTCTTAAGGTATTTATTAAAGTTGTTTAATCATGGGTAATTTCGAGAAATTCATAGTGAAAGTAGGAGCGATTTCTAATCAGGACGTCCTTTGTACAGTATACATTGCAAAGGCACAGTTGCGTAGGAACAGGGGGGGGTACAGTCGTAAAATGTACCCTCCTTGAAACTGGACAGGGGCGCCAAATGGGCTCAAAAAGGGATCCAAATTGTGCTAAGAGGAGCGCTAAAAGCTGGATGGTGAGGGGGGGCGCCTAACTAAAATAACTAGCTGTACCCCCCTTAATTCACAACGTTCCTACGCGCCTGCAAATGCATAATGCTAACGTACACGTGGCACATTTTCTAATTATAATTTATTGTTTTACATTTACATTTATTTAAAACAATTGTCACCGGTTGGTAAGCTTATGAACAATAGTGACAATAAGCCTCAGGCAGTAACCTTTCAGTGGCGGACTCGCCATACAAAGAACCTGCCCGATGGCAGGTGGGCCCCGTGGACCGTTCATGAAGTAGGCCTCCTAAACGTGATAGCGTTATAGTTGTTAAGGCTGGGCCCCTTAATGTCCTGTTAAACTAAAATATTGGACCCAGTCCGCCACTGTAACCTCTTATAACAATTTAACCATGACTCACCGAACCGGACGCTCTATTCGATGATAGTTTGTCTGGATGTTTCTTCTCAATATGGTACCACAAGTTTCCAGTACTTATATTTGCACGTGAACCTTGGGTATAGGAGGTGCTGTTAAAAGAAAGTGGGCGCGTAAGAGTGGTGGAAGTTTAAATAAACATATACCATCTTTACATACTTCTGGCAATATAAGCAACTTGCAACCTGCTTAGAAATACCATCCGCCGATGTTTCAACAGAGCGGCGGTAATGATTCCAAACAACGCTTCGCGACTGCGGTATTTTACTTGAAGTGGTTTGTGGGCCTTCAGCCATGATTGCGTTTAAATTTAAACAGGTTTTATGTTAGGTACGCGCTAAGCCGAAATTTACATCACGATTTCGAAGTACCATTCGAAAACGGTTAATTATAAACAAAATAAAATATATTTTTTTAACACACACACGTAGATATCGATTAGTTTAAAAAACGTGAGATTTTGTTCAAATTTTATTTTATCGGTAGTTTTCAGAGTATATGAACAAAGATCTATTTCTACTATTTATTTAACATCTAAAAGCACAATATTTTTTTTAACGGTTGAATTTCACCAATTCTTAAAACATTGTAAAACATTGTTTACGTCCTTCAAACAAAGAAAAATTCTTTATTTAAAAATAGAAAATGTAAGAGAAACAAACAACTTTTTATTAATATAGAGATAAATATTATTTAAATGAATAAGTGTATGAAAGTTAAATTTGCTTACAGATAATTTTATTCATAAAGAAAAATATCAACGTTTCTTTATATGAATAAATAAATATCGATATTTGTAAGCCTTATCTGATGTACAAAAGTTAGAGAAATTCCGACCACCTTCGCCGCAAAATCCATAATGAAAAGGCTCCCAATCTATAAGATGGGAGCCGTCAACATTGCAAATGTTGACAAGTTGAAAGTTGTCGGTGTCACCATCGACAGCAAGCTTTCCTTTCTTCCTCATCTCGAGGAAGTAAGTGTCCGGGTGACGAAGCTGGTGCAAAGCATTGCTTGTTTTGCAAAGGTTGAGTGGGGCCTCGACCATAAAGCGTTAAGGACTATCTACAATGGGTGTATTGTGAGAGTAGTGGCTTACGCTTGCGGTGCTTGGTGGAAGAGCACGCAAAATAGTGTGATGGTGAGGAAGTTGAGCTCAATTCAGAGAATTGCGGCCCTTCGTATTACTTGTGCTTACCGGACTGTCTCGAGCGATGCGCTGCGGATCCTTGCTGGTATTCAACCGTTAGACCTGGTGGTGAGTCAGGAAGCTGCTGTGTTCAGGTCCTTTTCTTTTAGAGAAGACAGTAAGCACTGTGGGGTGGAGTTACGTGGTGGTAACTACCTCTACCCAGGCGACCCATGGGAGGACCACCCAGCGGTCAGTAGCAGTATAAACATCACAGAGCAACTACCCAATGGCAATGGGATAGAGGTGTTTACTGACGGTTCGTTGTCCGGTCGGGGTGCCGGAGTGGCATTTGCTGTGTACAGAGATGGTGTGGAAGTGTACAATGAGGTCACTCGCATTAATGGTAAGGTGGATGCGTTTTCTCTTGAGCTGTTAGCAATACATGAGGGTATTTGCTGGTTAAGGACGCATGGTCAACGTCCTGGTGTTGGTGCAACGGTTTTTACAGATTGTCTTTTTGCTATTAACGCATTAAGCAATCATAAAAACAATCATGGTTTATGCCATGATATCCGTAAGGTTTTAAAACGGATGGAGACTCAAGTCAACTTTACTTGGGTAAAGTCGCACACTGGGTGTGCAGGGAATGAAAGGGCTGACTTTCTTGCAAAGTCAGCAACCGATCTTCCCGAGGAGAAGGAGATGAAGCCAACTAAGTTGGTGATTAAAAGGTGGCTCAATGAGGTGACGACTCAAAGGTGGCAGGAGTCGTGGGATGAGAGTGAGAAGGGAAAGGTAACTAAGAGGTACTTTCCTAAGGTCAATGGTAGCTTCAACACGAATTACTATTTGACGCAAATCCTAAGTGGACACGGTAAGTTCCCACTCTACCTGTTCAACTTGGGTCATATTGCATCGCCCAAATGCATATGCGGTGCTCTGGAAGCAGACTCAGAGCACTATGTTCGTAATTGTCCTAGAACGAACCATTTGTTAAGGAGACCAATCCGCGAGAATGGACTCCACAATCTGGATAACGAAACGATCAACGATCTTGAACGCGTAATGCGTTATATCGTTGTGAATTTTGACGAACTCACGAGTGAGTCGTGAGTAGGAGATGCAGGTATACGGGTGTATACCGTTGTGTGTATGTGATTTAGGAAGCATTTCCTATCTTTGTATACAGGTCGGCGGCTCGGCCGGGACAGATGATGAGTAACCCCTGTAATGCTTTGGCGGTGCACGGGGTATATAAATACAACAATCTGATGTCCATTTGTTAAGGAGACCAATCCGCGAGAATGGACTCCACAATCTGGATAACGAAACGATCAACGATCTTGAACGCGTAATGCGTTATATCGTTGTGAATTTTGACGAACTCACGAGTGAGTCGTGAGTAGGAGATGCAGGTATACGGGTGTATACCGTTGTGTGTATGTGATTTAGGAAGCATTTCCTATCTTTGTATACAGGTCGACGGCTCGGCCGGGACAGATGATGAGTAACCCCTGTAATGCTTAGGCGGTGCACGGGGTATATAAATACAACAATCTGATGTCAGCGGTCTAGTTTCCCACTGTCCCTATCTAGTGGTGTGATGGGGTCACTGGAGCCTCTGGGGGGCTCCATACCCGGCTCTCAAGGTCATGTGATCGGGGCGCTGGGTCACTGGAACCTCATGGGTGTTCCACACTCGTCATTCTGTGACCTACTAAGGAGGGTAGTTTGCAGTGGAAGAGGAAGTCACTCTAGTCCTCAGCTGTGCGAGGGTGGGTCTCGGGCAGCCCATGGTGTCGCCTTTTGTTGGGCCGTGATGAGGGCGTTTGTTTGCTATATGTGAGGCGGTCAAAATGGCTGTCTCACTGGCCGAACGTTGTTTCGCAAAGCGCACTTTTGTCCAGGGCTGGTTGTTTAAGGTGGCCGCTGTAGTGCTTAAGGCGGAGCAGCGGGGTACAAATACATATACTTATGTCAGCGGTCTTACCAACGATAATTTCTGATCGTCAAACGGGAGCCATCAAAGGTCGCGGGTCATTTAGTACCCCCGCGCTTTTATTGGACACGATTGAGTATCTCAATCGCGTGAACACTAGCGGAATTCTTTTGAAGTTGGATTTAGCCAAAGCGTTTGATTGTGTTTCTTAGCCATATTTATTCGCTGTCTTGCGCGCTTTCGGTTTCGGTCCCACTTTTTGCGGCTGGATTCAAACTTTTCTTATCGGTAGTCGGTCGTGCTTGAAGATAAACGGTTATTTAACCGATTTTTTCCAACTCGGTCGTTCGGTTCGTCAAGGGTGTCCGCTGAGCCCACTTTTATACGTGCTGACGTCGGAAGCCTTGTGTTTCGCGTTAGAGAGTCGTCGAGCGATTGTCCGAGTCAATTGGCCTGGTCTTCATTCCGCCCCGTTATTGCGCATCCACGTCGACGACAACACTGTAGTCGTTCGGAACCGGAAATCGGTTGAAGAAGTTGTGGCTGAGTATCACCGCTTTTCGGAAGGATCGGGCGCGGTATTAAATCTGAGCAAGTGTCGCGGCTTATGGCTTGGGTCGGAACGCGCTAATGTCCCCGAGGTCATTTCCGGAATTTCTATTTCTTCTGAACCGCTCGAGGTTCTCGGCGTGTATATTGGTTCATCGTATACCGATACGATTGATCTAAATTGGACTTCACGGTTAGAAAAATTCAAGAAAGTCTTACGGGTTTGGCAGGCGCGGCGTTTGACGGTTACCGGAAAGGTTATCTTAATTAATACTTTGGCCATGTCGCTTTTGTATCATACTCTTCGCTCGGTTCCGTTTCCTGATAGTATAGCCGTTCAGTTTCGCAAAGTCGCGCTGGACTTCCTATGGAGGTCTCGGGCTCATCAAGTTTCGTATACCACTCTCACGCGCCCTACTCGTCTGGGTGGCTATGGACTGGTCGATCTAAAATGGAAGACTTACGCTTTCCGCTTCCGGGAGTTGCAGACTATTCTTTCTCCGGAAAGCCCTTCGGCTCAGCGAGATCTCGTGATTGCCCTTTTAAACCCATTTGACGGAACGGCAAGTCCCGGTATCAACATTCTTCGTTGCGTGTTACCTCAGTCGTGGCTCAGTCGGCTTTCTCCGCGTTATCGAGAAATGTGGATCGCGTGGCGGACGTTTATTGACTCCCAGAATATGCGACTCCAGCTATCTGAGAATCTGTTACACGAACCGGTTTTTTACGGTAGGCACTTTAACTTGCCCGACTTATCGTATCGACAGCGCCTTCCTTTTCTGTCTCACGGTCTACTATGTCTTCGCGAGTTTTGTTACGAGGTCATACCAGACTTTTTACCGGAAGTCAGTATGTTAGAACTGTGCGATATTTCTAACTCTGAAGTGCCCGCGTCGGCAGTCCTGCGTGATTATTCGGTCATTAAAAGTGCGCTACCCCAGAATTTTTTGGCCCGGGTACACGCTATTTCGAATGCGCAGCTGTCTAGTCCCGAGATTAAGATTGATGCTCCGAATGGATCTATCTACGACTATGCATCCGCCTCGGTAAAGGAACTATATCATCGGTATCTTACGATTGGCGCAAGCTTTTGAATCGGCCGCTGAACTCAAATGGCGGGAATATTTTGGGGGTCCATTACCCGAACCAGGGTGGAATTGGCTAAAAGGAAAATTGTTGGGTCCCGAACAACGTGATACTAATTTAAAAATTGTCCATCGCGCTTATTTTCTAAATGCCCGTTTACATGCCTTTGATCCACAGACTTCTGCAGACTGTACATTTTGTAAGGGTGCGGATGAAAATTTAGGGCATTTACTATTAGACTGTCGCGTAGTAAATTAGTTGGTGGTTGTGGTTGTTCGTTGAAAAACTAAAAATAAAAGTTCATTGGTTCACTACCCCGGGATATGTTCGAAATGTATTTCTTGTTTTTCAAGGTAATTGCCCATTAAATATCAATCCTCTCGAGCGGAAAGTTTTGCACTTTTTAATATCCATATTTTATACTCGATAGTAGATCTTTTTCAATTACCCATGATAATGTCCCGCTCTTTATTGTGAAAAAACGATTTATCGCTAAAATTAGGAGTGAAATAAGTAAAACCATAGCAATTTATAAAGATAAGGAAAAAGAATTTTGTAACCTTTTGTTAAAAATATTTTAAAACTCAAGGGTGAATATTTTAATATTTATTTATTTATTTATTGGAAACAAAAAAGAGAAATGTCCAGATATCTTACATTTTGATTTTAATTGGGTATTGTAAAAAAAATCTAATTTGCTAATATGTTGTCAAAAATATTTAAAAAATTCTAATTTAACAGTGTCAATATTTTTTAAACGCAAATCAGACTGTTTTAAGGGGTTTCAATATTGTGCTTTAATTGCTTTCATATATATCGCATTCCAAAAGTGTATTTGTTTGTTTTTTTGGTTAATATATATCAGCACATTAGCATTCCTGTATT
This sequence comes from Leiobunum rupestre, assembly GCF_980474605.1. Classification (NCBI taxonomy): domain Eukaryota; kingdom Metazoa; phylum Arthropoda; class Arachnida; order Opiliones; family Sclerosomatidae; genus Leiobunum; species Leiobunum rupestre. The sequence continues at coordinate 83,398,143 of NC_143384.1, read as the reverse complement.
TTTATAATAGTTGCTCTTGTTTTGTCAAAATTGCTTTCGAAATTTTGTGATATACATCAACAATGTATTTTTTAATGATATCAGAAACCCCGGGTTTGATTCCTGGTATCGGAGCTTCTCGTTAAATATATTACCAAATCGTTAAATTTTCCTTATCTCGTTTTTAAAAAAACGGTGTTTTCAAGTTTTATAAACGCGCACATTTGCGAGGAAGTAGTGATTACGTTCATCCGATATGGTCTAGTGGCTAGGATATCTGGCTTTCACCCAGAAGGCCCGGGTTCGATTCCCGGTATCGGAGCTTCTCATTAAATATATTTCCAATTGGTTAAATTTCCCTTATCTCGTTTTTAAAACAACGGTGTTTTCAAGCCTTATAAACGCGCGCATTTGCCATAGAGTAGCGATTTGGTGCATCCGATATGGTCTAGTGGCTAGGATATCTGGCTTTCACCCAGAAGGCCCGGGTTCGATTCCCGGTATCGGAGCTTCTCGTTAAATATATTACCAAATCGTTAAATTTTCCTTATCTCGTTTTTAAAAAAACGGTGTTTTCAAGCCTTATGAACGCGCGCATTTGCGAGAGAGTAGCGATTTCGGTCATCCGATATGGTCTAGTGGCTAGGATATCTGGCTTTCACCCAGAAGGCCCGGGTTCGATTCCCGGTATCGGAGCTTCTCGTTAAATATATTACCAAATCGTTAAATTTTCCTTATCTCGTTTTTAAAAAAACGGTGTTTTCAAGCCTTATGAACGCGCGCATTTGCGAGAGAGTAGCGATTTCGGTCATCCGATATGGTCTAGTGGCTAGGATATCTGGCTTTCACCCAGAAGGCCCGGGTTCGATTCCCGGTATCGGAGCTTCTCGTTAAATATATTACCAAATCGTTAAATTTTCCTTATCTCGTTTTTAAAAAAACGGTGTTTTCAAGCCTTATGAACGCGCGCATTTGCGAGAGAGTAGCGATTTCGGTCATCCGATATGGTTTAGTGGTTAGGATATCTGGCTTTCACCCAGAAGGCCCGGGTTCGATTCCCGGTATCGGAGCTTCTCGTTAAATATATTACCAAATCGTTAAATTTTCCTTATCTCGTTTTTAAAAAAACGGTGTTTTCAAGCCTTATGAACGCGCGCATTTGCGAGAGAGTAGCGATTTCGGTCATCCGATATGGTCTAGTGGCTAGGATATCTGGCTTTCACCCAGAAGGCCCGGGTTCGATTCCCGGTATCGGAGCTTCTCGTTAAATATATTACCAAATCGTTAAATTTTCCTTATCTCGTTTTTAAAAAAACGGTGTTTTCAAGCCTTATGAACGCGCGCATTTGCGATAGAGTAGCGATTTGGTTCGTCCGATATGGTCTAGTGGCTAGGATATCTGGCTTTCACCCAGAAGGCCCGGGTTCGATTCCCGGTATCGGAGCTTCTCATTATATGTTTTTTACCAATTGGTTAAATTTTTCTTATCTAATTTTTAAAAACACGGTGTTTTCAAGTCTTATAAACGCGCGCATTTGCGATAGAGTAGCGATTTGGTTCATCCGATATGGTCTAGTGGCTAGGATATCTGGCTTTCACCCAGAAGGCCCGGGTTCGATTCCCGGTATCGGAGCTTCTCATTATATATATTACCAATTGGTTAAATTTTTCTTATCTCATTTTTAAAAAAACGGTGTTTTCAAGTCTTATAAACGCACGCATTTGCGATAGAGTAGCGATTTGGTTCATCCGATATGGTCTAGTGGCTAGGATATCTGGCTTTTACCCAGAAGGCCCGGGTTCGATTCCCGGTATCGGAGCTTCTCTTTATATATATTACCAATTGGTTAAATTTTTCTTATCTCATTTTTAAAAAAACGGTGTTTTCAAGTCTTATAAACGCGCGCATTTGCGATAGAGTAGAGATTTGGTTCATCCGATATGGTCTAGTGGCTAGGATATCTGGCTTTCACCCAGAAGGCCCGGGTTCGATTCCCGGTATTGGAGCTTCTCATTATATATTTTTTACCAATTGGTTAAATTTTTCTTATCTCATTTTTAAAAAAACGGTGTTTTCAAGTCTTATAAACGCGCGCATTTGCGATAGAGTAGCGATTTGGTTCATCCGATATGGTCTAGTGGCTAGGATATCTGGCTTTCACCCAGAAGGCCCGGGTTCGATTCCCGGTATCGGAGCTTCTCATTATATATATTACCAATTGGTTAAATTTTTCTTATCTAATTTTTAAAAAAACGGTGTTTTCAAGTCTTATAAACGCGCGCATTTGCGATAGAGTAGCGATTTGGTTCATCCGATATGGTCTAGTGGCTAGGATATCTGGCTTTCACCCAGAAGGCCCGGGTTCGATTCCCGGTATCGGAGCTTCTCATTATATATATTACCAATTGGTTAAATTTTTCTTATCTAATTTTTAAAAAAACGGTGTTTTCAAGTCTTATAAACGCGCGCATTTGCGATAGAGTAGCGATTCGGTTCATCCGATATGGTCTAGTGGCTAGGATATCTGGCTTTCACCCAGAAGGCCCGGGTTCGATTCCCGGTATCGGAGCTTCTCATTATATATATTACCAATTGGTTAAATTTTTCTTATCTAATTTTTAAAAAAACGGTGTTTTCAAGTCGTATAAACGCGCGCATTTGCGATAGAGTAGCGATTAGGTTCATCCGATATGGTCTAGTGGCTAGGATATCTGGCTTTCACCCAGAAGGCCCGGGTTTGATTCCCGGTATCGGAGCTTCTCACTATGTATATTACCAATTGGTTAATTTTTATTTATCTCGTTTTTTAAAAAAACGGTGTTTTCAAGCCTTATGAACGCGCGCATTTGCGATAGAGTAGCGGTTTGGATCATCCGATATGGTCTAGTGGCTAGGATATCTGGCTTTCACCCAGAAGGCCCGGGTTCGGTTCCCGGCATCGGAGCTTCTCACTATGTATATTACCAATTGGTTAATTTTTATTTATCTCGTTTATTAAAAAAACGGTGTTTTCAAGCCTTATGAACGCGCGCATTTGCTATAGAGTAGCGGTTTGGATCATCCGATATGGTCTAGTGGCTAGGATATCTGGCTTTCACCCAGAAGTCCCGGGTGCGATTCCCGGTATCGGAGCTTCTCACTATGTATATTACCAATTGGTTAATTTTTATTTATCTCGTTTTTTAAAAAAACGGTGTTTTCAAGCCTTATGAACGCGCGCATTTGCGAGAGAGTAGCGATTTCGGTCATCCGATATGGTCTAGTGGCTAGGATATCTGGCTTTCACCCAGAAGGCCCGGGTTTGATTCCCGGTATCGGAGCTTCTCACTATGTATATTACCAATTGGTTAATTTTTATTTATCTCGTTTTTTAAAAAAACGGTGTTTTCAAGCCTTATGAACGCGCGCATTTGCGATAGAGTAGCGGTTTGGATCATCCGATATGGTCTAGTGGCTAGGATATCTGGCTTTCACCCAGAAGGCCCGGGTTCGGTTCCCGGCATCGGAGCTTCTCACTATGTATATTACCAATTGGTTAATTTTTATTTATCTCGTTTATTAAAAAAACGGTGTTTTCAAGCCTTATGAACGCGCGCATTTGCGATAGAGTAGCGGTTTGGATCATCCGATATGGTCTAGTGGCTAGGATATCTGGCTTTCACCCAGAAGTCCCGGGTGCGATTCCCGGTATCGGAGCTTCTCACTATGTATATTACCAATTGGTTAATTTTTATTTATCTCGTTTTTTAAAAAAACGGTGTTTTCAAGCCTTATGAACGCGCGCATTTGCGAGAGAGTAGCGATTTGGTTCATCCGATATGGTCTAGTGGCTAGGATATCTGGCTTTCACCCAGAAGGCCCGGGTTCGATTCCCGGTATCGGAGCTTCTCACTATGTATATTACCAATTGGTTAATTTTTATTTATCTCGTTTTTTAAAAAAAACGGTGTTTTCAAGCCTTATGAACGCGCGCATTTGCGATAGAGTAGCGATTTGCTTCATCCGATATGGTCTAGTGGCTAGGATATCTGGCTTTCACCCAGAAGGCCCGGGTTCGGTTCCCGGTATCGGAGCTTCTCACTATATAAGTTACCAATTGGTTAAATTTTTATTTATCTCGTTTTTTAAAAAAACGGTGTTTTCAAGCCTTATGAACGCGCGCATTTGCGATAGAGTAGCGATAGAGTAGCGATTTGGTTCGTCCGATATGGTCTAGTGGCTAGGATATCTGGCTTTCACCCAGAAGGCCCGGGTTCGATTCCCGGTATCGGAGCTTCTCACTATGTATATTACCAATTGGTTAATTTTTATTTATCTCGTTTTTTAAAAAAACGGTGTTTTCAAGCCTTATGAACGCGCGCATTTGCGATAGAGTAGCGATTTGGTTCATCCGATATGGTCTAGTGGCTAGGATATCTGGCTTTCACCCAGAAGGCCCGGGTTCGGTTCCCGGTATCGGAGCTTCTCACTATATATGTTACCAATTGGTTAAATTTTTATTTATCTCGTTTTTTAAAAAAACGGTGTTTTCAAGCCTTATGAACGCGCGCATTTGCGATAGAGTAGCGATTTGGTTCGTCCGATATGGTCTAGTGGCTAGGATATCTGGCTTTCACCCAGAAGGCCCGGGTTCGATTCCCGGTATCGTAGCTTCTCATTATATATATTACCAATTGGTTAAATTTTTCTTATCTCATTTTTAAAAAAACGGTGTTTTCAAGCCTTATGAACGCGCGCATTTGCGATAGAGTAGCGATTTGGTTCGTTCGATATGGTCTAGTGGCTAGGATATCTGGCTTTCACCCAGAAGGCCCGGGTTCGATTCCCGGTATCGGAGCTTCTCACTATGTATATTACCAATTGGTTAATTTTTATTTATCTCGTTTTTTAAAAAAACGGTGTTTTCAAGCCTTATGAACGCGCGCATTTGCGATAGAGTAGCGATTTGGTTCATCCGATATGGTCTAGTGGCTAGGATATCTGGCTTTCACCCAGAAGGCCCGGGTTCGGTTCCCGGTATCGGAGCTTCTCACTATATATGTTACCAATTGGTTAAATTTTTATTTATCTCGTTTTTTAAAAAAACGGTGTTTTCAAGCCTTATGAACGCGCGCATTTGCGATAGAGTAGCGATTTGGTTCGTCCGATATGGTCTAGTGGCTAGGATATCTGGCTTTCACCCAGAAGGCCCGGGTTCGATTCCCGGTATCGTAGCTTCTCATTATATATATTACCAATTGGTTAAATTTTTCTTATCTCATTTTTAAAAAAACGGTGTTTTCAAGTCTTATAAACGCGCGCATTTGCGAGAGAGTAGCGATTTGGTTCATCCGATTTGGTCTAGTGGCTAGGATATCTGGCTTACACCCAGAAGGCCCGGGTTCGATTCCCGGTATCGGAGCTTCTCACTATGTATATTACCAATTGGTTAATTTTTATTTATCTCGTTTATTAAAAAAACGGTGTTTTCAAGCCTTATGAACGCGCGCATTTGCGAGAGAGTAGCGATTTGGTTCATCCGATATGGTCTAGTGGCTAGGATATCTGGCTTTCACCCAGAAGTCCCGGGTTCGATTCCCGGTATCGGAGCTTCTCACTATGTATATTACCAATTGGTTAATTTTTATTTATCTCGTTTTTTAAAAAAAAACGGTGTTTTCAAGCCTTATGAACGCGCGCATTTGCGATAGAGTAGCGATTTCGGTCATCCGATATGGTCTAGTGGCTAGGATATCTGGCTTTCACCCATAAGGCCCGGGTTCGATTCCCGGTATCAGAGCTGCTCACTATGGATATTACCAATTGGTTAATTTTTATTTATCTCGTTTTTTAAAAAAACGGTGTTTTCAAGCCTTATGAACGCGCGCATTTGCGAGAGAGTAGCGATTTCGGTCATCCGATATGGTCTAGTGGCTAGGATATCTGGCTTTCACCCAGAAGGCCCGGGTTCGATTCCCGGTATCGGAGCTTCTCACTATGTATATTACCAATTGGTTAATTTTTATTTATCTCGTTTTTTAAAAAAACGGTGTTTTCAAGCCTTATGAACGCGCGCATTTGCGAGAGAGTAGCGATTTCGGTCATCCGATATGGTCTAGTGGCTAGGATATCTGGCTTTCACCCAGAAGGCCCGGGTTTGATTCCCGGTATCGGAGCTTCTCACTATGTATATTACCAATTGGTTAATTTTTATTTATCTCGTTTTTTAAAAAAACGGTGTTTTCAAGCCTTATGAACGCGCGCATTTGCGAGAGAGTAGCGATTTCGGTCATCCGATATGGTCTAGTGGCTAGGATATCTGGCTTTCACCCAGAAGGCCCGGGTTTGATTCCCGGTATCGGAGCTTCTCACTATGTATATTACCAATTGGTTAATTTTTATTTATCTCGTTTTTTAAAAAAACGGTGTTTTCAAGCCTTATGAACGCGCGCATTTGCGATAGAGTAGCGATTTGGTTCGTCCGATATGGTCTAGTGGCTAGGATATCTGGCTTTCACCCAGAAGGCCCGGGTTCGATTCCCGGTATCGTAGCTTCTCATTATATATATTACCAATTGGTTAAATTTTTCTTATCTCATTTTTAAAAAAACGGTGTTTTCAAGTCTTATAAACGCGCGCATTTGCGAGAGAGTAGCGATTTGGTTCATCCGATTTGGTCTAGTGGCTAGGATATCTGGCTTACACCCAGAAGGCCCGGGTTCGATTCCCGGTATCGGAGCTTCTCACTATGTATATTACCAATTGGTTAATTTTTATTTATCTCGTTTATTAAAAAAACGGTGTTTTCAAGCCTTATGAACGCGCGCATTTGCGAGAGAGTAGCGATTTGGTTCATCCGATGTGGTCTAGTGGCTAGGATATCTGGCTTTCACCCAGAAGTCCCGGGTTCGATTCCCGGTATCGGAGCTTCTCACTATGTATATTACCAATTGGTTAATTTTTATTTATCTCGTTTTTTAAAAAAAAACGGTGTTTTCAAGCCTTATGAACGCGCGCATTTGCGATAGAGTAGCGATTTCGGTCATCCGATATGGTCTAGTGGCTAGGATATCTGGCTTTCACCCATAAGGCCCGGGTTCGATTCCCGGTATCAGAGCTGCTCACTATGGATATTACCAATTGGTTAATTTTTATTTATCTCGTTTTTTAAAAAAACGGTGTTTTCAAGCCTTATGAACGCGCGCATTTGCGAGAGAGTAGCGATTTCGGTCATCCGATATGGTCTAGTGGCTAGGATATCTGGCTTTCACCCAGAAGGCCCGGGTTTGATTCCCGGTATCGGAGCTTCTCACTATGTATATTACAAATTGGTTAATTTTTATTTATCTCGTTTTTTAAAAAAACGGTGTTTTCAAGCCTTATGAACGCGCGCATTTGCGATAGAGTAGCGATTTGCTTCATCCGATATGGTCTAGTGGCTAGGATATCTGGCTTTCACCCAGAAGGCCCGGGTTCGATTCCCGGTATCGGAGCTTCTCACTATGTATATTACCAATTGGTTAATTTTTATTTATCTCGTTTTTTAAAAAAACGGTGTTTTCAAGCCTTATGAACGCGCGCATTTGCGAGAGAGTAGCGATTTCGGTCATCCGATATGGTCTAGTGGCTAGGATATCTGGCTTTCACCCAGAAGGCCCGGGTTTGATTCCCGGTATCGGAGCTTCTCACTATGTATATTACCAATTGGTTAATTTTTATTTATCTCGTTTTTTAAAAAAACGGTGTTTTCAAGCCTTATGAACGCGCGCATTTGCGAGAGAGTAGCGATTACTCTCATCCGATATGATCTAGTGGCTAGGATATCTGGCTTTCACCCAGAAGGCCCGGGTTTGATTCCCGGTATCGGAGCTTCTCACTATGTATATTACCAATTGGTTAATTTTTATTTATCTCGTTTTTTAAAAAAACGGTGTTTTCAAGCCTTATGAACGCGCGCATTTGCGATAGAGTAGCGATTTGCTTCATCCGATATGGTCTAGTGGCTAGGATATCTGGCTTTCACCCAGAAGGCCCGGGTTCGATTCCCGGTATCGGAGCTTCTCACTATGTATATTACCAATTGGTTAATTTTTATTTATCTCGTTTTTTAAAAAAACGGTGTTTTCAAGCCTTATGAACGCGCGCATTTGCGAGAGAGTAGCGATTTCGGTCATCCGATATGGTCTAGTGGCTAGGATATCTGGCTTTCACCCAGAAGGCCCGGGTTTGATTCCCGGTATCGGAGCTTCTCACTATGTATATTACCAATTGGTTAATTTTTATTTATCTCGTTTTTTAAAAAAACGGTGTTTTCAAGCCTTATGAACGCGCGCATTTGCGATAGAGTAGCGATTTGCTTCATCCGATATGGTCTAGTGGCTAGGATATCTGGCTTTCACCCAGAAGGCCCGGGTTTGATTCCCGGTATCGGAGCTTCTCACTATGTATATTACCAATTGGTTAATTTTTATTTATCTCGTTTTTTAAAAAAACGGTGTTTTCAAGCCTTATGAACGCGCGCATTTGCGATAGAGTAGCGATTTGCTTCATCCGATATGGTCTAGTGGCTAGGATATCTGGCTTTCACCCAGAAGGCCCGGGTTCGATTCCCGGTATCGGAGCTTCTCACTATGTATATTACCAATTGGTTAATTTTTATTTATCTCGTTTTTTAAAAAAACGGTGTTTTCAAGCCTTATGAACGCGCGCATTTGCGAGAGAGTAGCGATTTCGGTCATCCGATATGGTCTAGTGGCTAGGATATCTGGCTTTCACCCAGAAGGCCCGGGTTTGATTCCCGGTATCGGAGCTTCTCACTATGTATATTACCAATTGGTTAATTTTTATTTATCTCGTTTTTTAAAAAAACGGTGTTTTCAAGCCTTATGAACGCGCGCATTTGCGATAGAGTAGCGATTTCGGTCATCCGATATGGTCTAGTGGCTAGGATATCTGGCTTTCACCCAGAAGGCCCGGGTTTGATTCCCGGTATCGGAGCTTCTCACTATGTATATTACCAATTGGTTAATTTTTATTTATCTCGTTTTTTAAAAAAACGGTGTTTTCAAGCCTTATGAACGCGCGCATTTGCGATAGAGTAGCGATTTGCTTCATCCGATATGGTCTAGTGGCTAGGATATCTGGCTTTCACCCAGAAGGCCCGGGTTCGATTCCCGGTATCGGAGCTTCTCACTATGTATATTACCAATTGGTTAATTTTTATTTATCTCGTTTTTTAAAAAAACGGTGTTTTCAAGCCTTATGAACGCGCGCATTTGCGAGAGAGTAGCGATTTCGGTCATCCGATATGGTCTAGTGGCTAGGATATCTGGCTTTCACCCAGAAGGCCCGGGTTTGATTCCCGGTATCGGAGCTTCTCACTATGTATATTACCAATTGGTTAATTTTTATTTATCTCGTTTTTTAAAAAAAACGGTGTTTTCAAGCCTTATGAACGCGCGCATTTGCGAGAGAGTAGCGATTTCGGTCATCCGATATGGTCTAGTGGCTAGGATATCTGGCTTTCACCCAGAAGGCCCGGGTTTGATTCCCGGTATCGGAGCTTCTCACTATGTATATTACCAATTGGTTAATTTTTATTTATCTCGTTTTTTAAAAAAACGGTGTTTTCAAGCCTTATGAACGCGCGCATTTGCGAGAGAGTAGCGATTTCGGTCATCCGATATGGTCTAGTGGCTAGGATATCTGGCTTTCACCCAGAAGGCCCGGGTTTGATTCCCGGTATCGGAGCTTCTCACTATGTATATTACCAATTGGTTAATTTTTATTTATCTCGTTTTTTAAAAAAACGGTGTTTTCAAGCCTTATTAACGCGCGCATTTGCGAGAGAGTAGCGATTTCGGTCATCCGATATGGTCTAGTGGCTAGGATATCTGGCTTTCACCCAGAAGGCCCGGGTTTGATTCCCGGTATCGGAGCTTCTCACTATGTATATTACCAATTGGTTAATTTTTATTTATCTCGTTTTTTAAAAAAACGGTGTTTTCAAGCCTTATGAACGCGCGCATTTGCGAGAGAGTAGCGATTTCGGTCATCCGATATGGTCTAGTGGCTAGGATATCTGGCTTTCACCCAGAAGGCCCGGGTTTGATTCCCGGTATCGGAGCTTCTCACTATGTATATTACCAATTGGTTAATTTTTATTTATCTCGTTTTTTAAAAAAACGGTGTTTTCAAGCCTTATGAACGCGCGCATTTGCGAGAGAGTAGCGATTTCGGTCATCCGATATGGTCTAGTGGCTAGGATATCTGGCTTCCACCCATAAGACCCGGGTTCGATTCCCGGTATCGGAGCTGCTCACTATGGATATTACCAATTGGTTAATTTTTATTTATCTCGTTTTTTAAAAAAACGGTGTTTTCAAGCCTTATGAACGCGCGCATTTGCGATAGAGTAGCGATTTGGTTCGTCCGATATGGTCTAGTGGCTAGGATATCTGGCTTTCACCCAGAAGGCCCGGGTTCGATTCCCGGTATCGTAGCTTCTCATTATATATATTACCAATTGGTTAAATTTTTCTTATCTCATTTTTAAAAAAACGGTGTTTTCAAGTCTTATAAACGCGCGCATTTGCGAGAGAGTAGCGATTTGGTTCATCCGATTTGGTCTAGTGGCTAGGATATCTGGCTTACACCCAGAAGGCCCGGGTTCGATTCCCGGTATCGGAGCTTCTCACTATGTATATTACCAATTGGTTAATTTTTATTTATCTCGTTTATTAAAAAAACGGTGTTTTCAAGCCTTATGAACGCGCGCATTTGCGAGAGAGTAGCGATTTGGTTCATCCGATATGGTCTAGTGGCTAGGATATCTGGCTTTCACCCAGAAGTCCCGGGTTCGATTCCCGGTATCGGAGCTTCTCACTATGTATATTACCAATTGGTTAATTTTTATTTATCTCGTTTTTTAAAAAAAAACGGTGTTTTCAAGCCTTATGAACGCGCGCATTTGCGATAGAGTAGCGATTTCGGTCATCCGATATGGTCTAGTGGCTAGGATATCTGGCTTTCACCCATAAGGCCCGGGTTCGATTCCCGGTATCAGAGCTGCTCACTATGGATATTACCAATTGGTTAATTTTTATTTATCTCGTTTTTTAAAAAAACGGTGTTTTCAAGCCTTATGAACGCGCGCATTTGCGAGAGAGTAGCGATTTCGGTCATCCGATATGGTCTAGTGGCTAGGATATCTGGCTTTCACCCAGAAGGCCCGGGTTTGATTCCCGGTATCGGAGCTTCTCACTATGTATATTACCAATTGGTTAATTTTTATTTATCTCGTTTTTTAAAAAAACGGTGTTTTCAAGCCTTATGAACGCGCGCATTTGCGATAGAGTAGCGATTTGCTTCATCCGATATGGTCTAGTGGCTAGGATATCTGGCTTTCACCCAGAAGGCCCGGGTTCGATTCCCGGTATCGGAGCTTCTCACTATGTATATTACCAATTGGTTAATTTTTATTTATCTCGTTTTTTAAAAAAACGGTGTTTTCAAGCCTTATGAACGCGCGCATTTGCGAGAGAGTAGCGATTTCGGTCATCCGATATGGTCTAGTGGCTAGGATATCTGGCTTTCACCCAGAAGGCCCGGGTTCGGTTCCCGGTATCGGAGCTTCTCACTATATAAGTTACCAATTGGTTAAATTTTTATTTATCTCGTTTTTTAAAAAAACGGTGTTTTCAAGCCTTATGAACGCGCGCATTTGCGATAGAGTAGCGATTTGGTTCGTCCGATATGGTCTAGTGGCTAGGATATCTGGCTTTCACCCAGAAGGCCCGGGTTCGATTCCCGGTATCGGAGCTTCTCACTATGTATATTACCAATTGGTTAATTTTTATTTATCTCGTTTTTTAAAAAAACGGTGTTTTCAAGCCTTATGAACGCGCGCATTTGCGATAGAGTAGCGATTTGGTTCATCCGATATGGTCTAGTGGCTAGGATATCTGGCTTTCACCCAGAAGGCCCGGGTTCGGTTCCCGGTATCGGAGCTTCTCACTATATATGTTACCAATTGGTTAAATTTTTATTTATCTCGTTTTTTAAAAAAACGGTGTTTTCAAGCCTTATGAACGCGCGCATTTGCGATAGAGTAGCGATTTGGTTCGTCCGATATGGTCTAGTGGCTAGGATATCTGGCTTTCACCCAGAAGGCCCGGGTTCGATTCCCGGTATCGTAGCTTCTCATTATATATATTACCAATTGGTAAAATTTTTCTTATCTCATTTTTAAAAAAACGGTGTTTTCAAGTCTTATAAACGCGCGCATTTGCGAGAGAGTAGCGATTTGGTTCATCCGATTTGGTCTAGTGGCTAGGATATCTGGCTTACACCCAGAAGGCCCGGGTTCGATTCCCGGTATCGGAGCTTCTCACTATGTATATTACCAATTGGTTAATTTTTATTTATCTCGTTTATTAAAAAAACGGTGTTTTCAAGCCTTATGAACGCGCGCATTTGCGAGAGAGTAGCGATTTGGTTCATCCGATATGGTCTAGTGGCTAGGATATCTGGCTTTCACCCAGAAGTCCCGGGTTCGATTCCCGGTATCGGAGCTTCTCACTATGTATATTACCAATTGGTTAATTTTTATTTATCTCGTTTTTTAAAAAAAAACGGTGTTTTCAAGCCTTATGAACGCGCGCATTTGCGATAGAGTAGCGATTTCGGTCATCCGATATGGTCTAGTGGCTAGGATATCTGGCTTTCACCCATAAGGCCCGGGTTCGATTCCCGGTATCAGAGCTGCTCACTATGGATATTACCAATTGGTTAATTTTTATTTATCTCGTTTTTTAAAAAAACGGTGTTTTCAAGCCTTATGAACGCGCGCATTTGCGAGAGAGTAGCGATTTCGGTCATCCGATATGGTCTAGTGGCTAGGATATCTGGCTTTCACCCAGAAGGCCCGGGTTTGATTCCCGGTATCGGAGCTTCTCACTATGTATATTACCAATTGGTTAATTTTTATTTATCTCGTTTTTTAAAAAAACGGTGTTTTCAAGCCTTATGAACGCGCGCATTTGCGATAGAGTAGCGATTTGCTTCATCCGATATGGTCTAGTGGCTAGGATATCTGGCTTTCACCCAGAAGGCCCGGGTTCGATTCCCGGTATCGGAGCTTCTCACTATGTATATTACCAATTGGTTAATTTTTATTTATCTCGTTTTTTAAAAAAACGGTGTTTTCAAGCCTTATGAACGCGCGCATTTGCGAGAGAGTAGCGATTTCGGTCATCCGATATGGTCTAGTGGCTAGGATATCTGGCTTTCACCCAGAAGGCCCGGGTTTGATTCCCGGTATCGGAGCTTCTCACTATGTATATTACCAATTGGTTAATTTTTATTTATCTCGTTTTTTAAAAAAACGGTGTTTTCAAGCCTTATGAACGCGCGCATTTGCGAGAGAGTAGCGATTACTTTCATCCGATATGATCTAGTGGCTAGGATATCTGGCTTTCACCCAGAAGGCCCGGGTTTGATTCCCGGTATCGGAGCTTCTCACTATGTATATTACCAATTGGTTAATTTTTATTTATCTCGTTTTTTAAAAAAACGGTGTTTTCAAGCCTTATGAACGCGCGCATTTGCGATAGAGTAGCGATTTGCTTCATCCGATATGGTCTAGTGGCTAGGATATCTGGCTTTCACCCAGAAGGCCCGGGTTCGATTCCCGGTATCGGAGCTTCTCACTATGTATATTACCAATTGGTTAATTTTTATTTATCTCGTTTTTTAAAAAAACGGTGTTTTCAAGCCTTATGAACGCGCGCATTTGCGAGAGAGTAGCGATTTCGGTCATCCGATATGGTCTAGTGGCTAGGATATCTGGCTTTCACCCAGAAGGCCCGGGTTTGATTCCCGGTATCGGAGCTTCTCACTATGTATATTACCAATTGGTTAATTTTTATTTATCTCGTTTTTTAAAAAAACGGTGTTTTCAAGCCTTATGAACGCGCGCATTTGCGATAGAGTAGCGATTTGCTTCATCCGATATGGTCTAGTGGCTAGGATATCTGGCTTTCACCCAGAAGGCCCGGGTTTGATTCCCGGTATCGGAGCTTCTCACTATGTATATTACCAATTGGTTAATTTTTATTTATCTCGTTTTTTAAAAAAACGGTGTTTTCAAGCCTTATGAACGCGCGCATTTGCGATAGAGTAGCGATTTGCTTCATCCGATATGGTCTAGTGGCTAGGATATCTGGCTTTCACCCAGAAGGCCCGGGTTCGATTCCCGGTATCGGAGCTTCTCACTATGTATATTACCAATTGGTTAATTTTTATTTATCTCGTTTTTTAAAAAAACGGTGTTTTCAAGCCTTATGAACGCGCGCATTTGCGAGAGAGTAGCGATTTCGGTCATCCGATATGGTCTAGTGGCTAGGATATCTGGCTTTCACCCAGAAGGCCCGGGTTTGATTCCCGGTATCGGAGCTTCTCACTATGTATATTACCAATTGGTTAATTTTTATTTATCTCGTTTTTTAAAAAAACGGTGTTTTCAAGCCTTATGAACGCGCGCATTTGCGATAGAGTAGCGATTTCGGTCATCCGATATGGTCTAGTGGCTAGGATATCTGGCTTTCACCCAGAAGGCCCGGGTTTGATTCCCGGTATCGGAGCTTCTCACTATGTATATTACCAATTGGTTAATTTTTATTTATCTCGTTTTTTAAAAAAACGGTGTTTTCAAGCCTTATGAACGCGCGCATTTGCGATAGAGTAGCGATTTGCTTCATCCGATATGGTCTAGTGGCTAGGATATCTGGCTTTCACCCAGAAGGCCCGGGTTCGATTCCCGGTATCGGAGCTTCTCACTATGTATATTACCAATTGGTTAATTTTTATTTATCTCGTTTTTTAAAAAAACGGTGTTTTCAAGCCTTATGAACGCGCGCATTTGCGAGAGAGTAGCGATTTCGGTCATCCGATATGGTCTAGTGGCTAGGATATCTGGCTTTCACCCAGAAGGCCCGGGTTTGATTCCCGGTATCGGAGCTTCTCACTATGTATATTACCAATTGGTTAATTTTTATTTATCTCGTTTTTTAAAAAAACGGTGTTTTCAAGCCTTATGAACGCGCGCATTTGCGAGAGAGTAGCGATTTCGGTCATCCGATATGGTCTAGTGGCTAGGATATCTGGCTTTCACCCAGAAGGCCCGGGTTTGATTCCCGGTATCGGAGCTTCTCACTATGTATATTACCAATTGGTTAATTTTTATTTATCTCGTTTTTTAAAAAAACGGTGTTTTCAAGCCTTATGAACGCGCGCATTTGCGAGAGAGTAGCGATTTCGGTCATCCGATATGGTCTAGTGGCTAGGATATCTGGCTTTCACCCAGAAGGCCCGGGTTCGATTCCCGGTATCGTAGCTTCTCATTATATATATTACCAATTGGTTAAATTTTTCTTATCTCATTTTTAAAAAAACGGTGTTTTCAAGTCTTATAAACGCGCGCATTTGCGAGAGAGTAGCGATTTGGTTCATCCGATTTGGTCTAGTGGCTAGGATATCTGGCTTACACCCAGAAGGCCCGGGTTCGATTCCCGGTATCGGAGCTTCTCACTATGTATATTACCAATTGGTTAATTTTTATTTATCTCGTTTATTAAAAAAACGGTGTTTTCAAGCCTTATGAACGCGCGCATTTGCGAGAGAGTAGCGATTTGGTTCATCCGATATGGTCTAGTGGCTAGGATATCTGGCTTTCACCCAGAAGTCCCGGGTTCGATTCCCGGTATCGGAGCTTCTCACTATGTATATTACCAATTGGTTAATTTTTATTTATCTCGTTTTTTAAAAAAAAACGGTGTTTTCAAGCCTTATGAACGCGCGCATTTGCGATAGAGTAGCGATTTCGGTCATCCGATATGGTCTAGTGGCTAGGATATCTGGCTTTCACCCATAAGGCCCGGGTTCGATTCCCGGTATCAGAGCTGCTCACTATGGATATTACCAATTGGTTAATTTTTATTTATCTCGTTTTTTAAAAAAACGGTGTTTTCAAGCCTTATGAACGCGCGCATTTGCGAGAGAGTAGCGATTTCGGTCATCCGATATGGTCTAGTGGCTAGGATATCTGGCTTTCACCCAGAAGGCCCGGGTTTGATTCCCGGTATCGGAGCTTCTCACTATGTATATTACCAATTGGTTAATTTTTATTTATCTCGTTTTTTAAAAAAACGGTGTTTTCAAGCCTTATGAACGCGCGCATTTGCGATAGAGTAGCGATTTGCTTCATCCGATATGGTCTAGTGGCTAGGATATCTGGCTTTCACCCAGAAGGCCCGGGTTCGATTCCCGGTATCGGAGCTTCTCACTATGTATATTACCAATTGGTTAATTTTTATTTATCTCGTTTTTTAAAAAAACGGTGTTTTCAAGCCTTATGAACGCGCGCATTTGCGAGAGAGTAGCGATTTCGGTCATCCGATATGGTCTAGTGGCTAGGATATCTGGCTTTCACCCAGAAGGCCCGGGTTCGGTTCCCGGTATCGGAGCTTCTCACTATATAAGTTACCAATTGGTTAAATTTTTATTTATCTCGTTTTTTAAAAAAACGGTGTTTTCAAGCCTTATGAACGCGCGCATTTGCGATAGAGTAGCGATTTGGTTCGTCCGATATGGTCTAGTGGCTAGGATATCTGGCTTTCACCCAGAAGGCCCGGGTTCGATTCCCGGTATCGGAGCTTCTCACTATGTATATTACCAATTGGTTAATTTTTATTTATCTCGTTTTTTAAAAAAACGGTGTTTTCAAGCCTTATGAACGCGCGCATTTGCGATAGAGTAGCGATTTGGTTCATCCGATATGGTCTAGTGGCTAGGATATCTGGCTTTCACCCAGAAGGCCCGGGTTCGGTTCCCGGTATCGGAGCTTCTCACTATATATGTTACCAATTGGTTAAATTTTTATTTATCTCGTTTTTTAAAAAAACGGTGTTTTCAAGCCTTATGAACGCGCGCATTTGCGATAGAGTAGCGATTTGGTTCGTCCGATATGGTCTAGTGGCTAGGATATCTGGCTTTCACCCAGAAGGCCCGGGTTCGATTCCCGGTATCGTAGCTTCTCATTATATATATTACCAATTGGTTAAATTTTTCTTATCTCATTTTTAAAAAAACGGTGTTTTCAAGTCTTATAAACGCGCGCATTTGCGAGAGAGTAGCGATTTGGTTCATCCGATTTGGTCTAGTGGCTAGGATATCTGGCTTACACCCAGAAGGCCCGGGTTCGATTCCCGGTATCGGAGCTTCTCACTATGTATATTACCAATTGGTTAATTTTTATTTATCTCGTTTATTAAAAAAACGGTGTTTTCAAGCCTTATGAACGCGCGCATTTGCGAGAGAGTAGCGATTTGGTTCATCCGATATGGTCTAGTGGCTAGGATATCTGGCTTTCACCCAGAAGTCCCGGGTTCGATTCCCGGTATCGGAGCTTCTCACTATGTATATTACCAATTGGTTAATTTTTATTTATCTCGTTTTTTAAAAAAAAACGGTGTTTTCAAGCCTTATGAACGCGCGCATTTGCGATAGAGTAGCGATTTCGGTCATCCGATATGGTCTAGTGGCTAGGATATCTGGCTTTCACCCATAAGGCCCGGGTTCGATTCCCGGTATCAGAGCTGCTCACTATGGATATTACCAATTGGTTAATTTTTATTTATCTCGTTTTTTAAAAAAACGGTGTTTTCAAGCCTTATGAACGCGCGCATTTGCGAGAGAGTAGCGATTTCGGTCATCCGATATGGTCTAGTGGCTAGGATATCTGGCTTTCACCCAGAAGGCCCGGGTTTGATTCCCGGTATCGGAGCTTCTCACTATGTATATTACCAATTGGTTAATTTTTATTTATCTCGTTTTTTAAAAAAACGGTGTTTTCAAGCCTTATGAACGCGCGCATTTGCGATAGAGTAGCGATTTGCTTCATCCGATATGGTCTAGTGGCTAGGATATCTGGCTTTCACCCAGAAGGCCCGGGTTCGATTCCCGGTATCGGAGCTTCTCACTATGTATATTACCAATTGGTTAATTTTTATTTATCTCGTTTTTTAAAAAAACGGTGTTTTCAAGCCTTATGAACGCGCGCATTTGCGAGAGAGTAGCGATTTCGGTCATCCAATATGGTCTAGTGGTTAGGATATCTGGCTTTCACCCAGAAGGCCCGGGTTTGATTCCCGGTATCGGAGCTTCTCACTATGTATATTACCAATTGGTTAATTTTTATTTATCTCGTTTTTTAAAAAAACGGTGTTTTCAAGCCTTATGAACGCGCGCATTTGCGAGAGAGTAGCGATTACTTTCATCCGATATGATCTAGTGGCTAGGATATCTGGCTTTCACCCAGAAGGCCCGGGTTTGATTCCCGGTATCGGAGCTTCTCACTATGTATATTACCAATTGGTTAATTTTTATTTATCTCGTTTTTTAAAAAAACGGTGTTTTCAAGCCTTATGAACGCGCGCATTTGCGATAGAGTAGCGATTTGCTTCATCCGATATGGTCTAGTGGCTAGGATATCTGGCTTTCACCCAGAAGGCCCGGGTTCGATTCCCGGTATCGGAGCTTCTCACTATGTATATTACCAATTGGTTAATTTTTATTTATCTCGTTTTTTAAAAAAACGGTGTTTTCAAGCCTTATGAACGCGCGCATTTGCGAGAGAGTAGCGATTTCGGTCATCCGATATGGTCTAGTGGCTAGGATATCTGGCTTTCACCCATAAGGCCCGGGTTCGATTCCCGGTATCAGAGCTGCTCACTATGGATATTACCAATTGGTTAATTTTTATTTATCTCGTTTTTTAAAAAAACGGTGTTTTCAAGCCTTATGAACGCGCGCATTTGCGAGAGAGTAGCGATTTCGGTCATCCGATATGGTCTAGTGGCTAGGATATCTGGCTTTCACCCAGAAGGCCCGGGTTTGATTCCCGGTATCGGAGCTTCTCACTATGTATATTACCAATTGGTTAATTTTTATTTATCTCGTTTTTTAAAAAAACGGTGTTTTCAAGCCTTATGAACGCGCGCATTTGCGATAGAGTAGCGATTTGCTTCATCCGATATGGTCTAGTGGCTAGGATATCTGGCTTTCACCCAGAAGGCCCGGGTTCGATTCCCGGTATCGGAGCTTCTCACTATGTATATTACCAATTGGTTAATTTTTATTTATCTCGTTTTTTAAAAAAACGGTGTTTTCAAGCCTTATGAACGCGCGCATTTGCGAGAGAGTAGCGATTTCGGTCATCCAATATGGTCTAGTGGCTAGGATATCTGGCTTTCACCCAGAAGGCCCGGGTTTGATTCCCGGTATCGGAGCTTCTCACTATGTATATTACCAATTGGTTAATTTTTATTTATCTCGTTTTTTAAAAAAACGGTGTTTTCAAGCCTTATGAACGCGCGCATTTGCGAGAGAGTAGCGATTACTTTCATCCGATATGATCTAGTGGCTAGGATATCTGGCTTTCACCCAGAAGGCCCGGGTTTGATTCCCGGTATCGGAGCTTCTCACTATGTATATTACCAATTGGTTAATTTTTATTTATCTCGTTTTTTAAAAAAACGGTGTTTTCAAGCCTTATGAACGCGCGCATTTGCGATAGAGTAGCGATTTGCTTCATCCGATATGGTCTAGTGGCTAGGATATCTGGCTTTCACCCAGAAGGCCCGGGTTCGATTCCCGGTATCGGAGCTTCTCACTATGTATATTACCAATTGGTTAATTTTTATTTATCTCGTTTTTTAAAAAAACGGTGTTTTCAAGCCTTATGAACGCGCGCATTTGCGAGAGAGTAGCGATTTCGGTCATCCGATATGGTCTAGTGGCTAGGATATCTGGCTTTCACCCAGAAGGCCCGGGTTTGATTCCCGGTATCGGAGCTTCTCACTATGTATATTACCAATTGGTTAATTTTTATTTATCTCGTTTTTTAAAAAAACGGTGTTTTCAAGCCTTATGAACGCGCGCATTTGCGATAGAGTAGCGATTTGCTTCATCCGATATGGTCTAGTGGCTAGGATATCTGGCTTTCACCCAGAAGGCCCGGGTTTGATTCCCGGTATCGGAGCTTCTCACTATGTATATTACCAATTGGTTAATTTTTATTTATCTCGTTTTTTAAAAAAACGGTGTTTTCAAGCCTTATGAACGCGCGCATTTGCGATAGAGTAGCGATTTGCTTCATCCGATATGGTCTAGTGGCTAGGATATCTGGCTTTCACCCAGAAGGCCCGGGTTCGATTCCCGGTATCGGAGCTTCTCACTATGTATATTACCAATTGGTTAATTTTTATTTATCTCTTTTTTTAAAAAAACGGTGTTTTCAAGCCTTATGAACGCGCGCATTTGCGAGAGAGTAGCGATTTCGGTCATCCGATATGGTCTAGTGGCTAGGATATCTGGCTTTCACCCAGAAGGCCCGGGTTTGATTCCCGGTATCGGAGCTTCTCACTATGTATATTACCAATTGGTTAATTTTTATTTATCTCTTTTTTTAAAAAAACGGTGTTTTCAAGCCTTATGAACGCGCGCATTTGCGATAGAGTAGCGATTTCGGTCATCCGATATGGTCTAGTGGCTAGGATATCTGGCTTTCACCCAGAAGGCCCGGGTTTGATTCCCGGTATCGGAGCTTCTCACTATGTATATTACCAATTGGTTAATTTTTATTTATCTCGTTTTTTAAAAAAACGGTGTTTTCAAGCCTTATGAACGCGCGCATTTGCGATAGAGTAGCGATTTGCTTCATCCGATATGGTCTAGTGGCTAGGATATCTGGCTTTCACCCAGAAGGCCCGGGTTCGATTCCCGGTATCGGAGCTTCTCACTATGTATATTACCAATTGGTTAATTTTTATTTATCTCGTTTTTTAAAAAAACGGTGTTTTCAAGCCTTATGAACGCGCGCATTTGCGAGAGAGTAGCGATTTCGGTCATCCGATATGGTCTAGTGGCTAGGATATCTGGCTTTCACCCAGAAGGCCCGGGTTTGATTCCCGGTATCGGAGCTTCTCACTATGTATATTACCAATTGGTTAATTTTTATTTATCTCGTTTTTTAAAAAAACGGTGTTTTCAAGCCTTATGAACGCGCGCATTTGCGAGAGAGTAGCGATTTCGGTCATCCGATATGGTCTAGTGGCTAGGATATCTGGCTTTCACCCAGAAGGCCCGGGTTTGATTCCCGGTATCGGAGCTTCTCACTATGTATATTACCAATTGGTTAATTTTTATTTATCTCGTTTTTTAAAAAAACGGTGTTTTCAAGCCTTATGAACGCGCGCATTTGCGAGAGAGTAGCGATTTCGGTCATCCGATATGGTCTAGTGGCTAGGATATCTGGCTTTCACCCAGAAGGCCCGGGTTTGATTCCCGGTATCGGAGCTTCTCACTATGTATATTACCAATTGGTTAATTTTTATTTATCTCGTTTTTTAAAAAAACGGTGTTTTCAAGCCTTATGAACGCGCGCATTTGCGAGAGAGTAGCGATTTCGGTCATCCGATATGGTCTAGTGGCTAGGATATCTGGCTTTCACCCAGAAGGCCCGGGTTTGATTCCCGGTATCGGAGCTTCTCACTATGTATATTACCAATTGGTTAATTTTTATTTATCTCGTTTTTTAAAAAAACGGTGTTTTCAAGCCTTATGAACGCGCGCATTTGCGAGAGAGTAGCGATTTCGGTCATCCGATATGGTCTAGTGGCTAGGATATCTGGCTTTCACCCAGAAGGCCCGGGTTCGATTCCCGGTATCGGAGCTTCTCACTATGTATATTACCAATTGGTTAATTTTTATTTATCTCGTTTTTTAAAAAAACGGTGTTTTCAAGCCTTATGAACGCGCGCATTTGCGAGAGAGTAGCGATTTCGGTCATCCGATATGGTCTAGTGGCTAGGATATCTGGCTTTCACCCAGAAGGCCCGGGTTCGATTCCCGGTATCGGAGCTTCTCACTATGTATATTACCAATTGGTTAATTTTTATTTATCTCGTTTTTTAAAAAAACGGTGTTTTCAAGCCTTATGAACGCGCGCATTTGCGAGAGAGTAGCGATTTCGGTCATCCGATATGGTCTAGTGGCTAGGATATCTGGCTTTCACCCAGAAGGCCCGGGTTCGATTCCCGGTATCGGAGCTTCTCACTATGTCATCGACCGGTTGAGTTCCAATAAAGGTAAAAGCTTACGAAGACTCCAGATTATCTTAGGCTTAAAAATATCACCAACAATTTCAATTTTAATTTTTGGACATTTTGATTTTAAATATTTCAATGCTTGTTTCAATTACTAAAATACAAACATTATACCCATTTCCATTTCATTTTCAAACCTTTTCATAAAACGGATATAGGCAACAAATTGTTCAGACCTAAACGTTCGCACCGAAATGCCCGGTACTAAATAAACATGTAACCCTTAAAGTTTATCATCCCCGCATAATTACGTTATTTTTTACTGTGTTTTATTTAATTTTGTTATTACATTTTACCTTCACTTTTGACCATCTATAATAATTATTAAATAATAAAATTATTATAAAGCCCCATATATCAAATACCTCAGAATTTAGAGCTCTATTTAATTAAAACTAATCCCAATGTTAAATATAATTAAAATTAATGATAAACTTAAAACTTTAATAAATTTTTAACGCTACATACAAATTAAATATAGTTTATAAATCTGATAGAAAACGATCAACCCTCGATATAAAATATAAAATTAAGAGAATTAATGAAACAGGATACTTAAACTATAAACTAAATGCCTGCCTTCAGCAAGGCTAAAATTAATCCCTCGCCAATGAAAGTGTTTTTCTTTCGGTCACAAGACCATGGTGCCAGACATTCCGAGCCGTCCCCACCCAGGTTTTCCAAAAAACTTTCCGAACTAGACCCCTCAGCTCACAACGATGCTATAGAATCATTATCATATTTGCGGGCCTCTAGCCCACCATCAGGTAGCAAGATCCCAAGAAAAGCGCACGTTTTCCAAGGCTGCCACCATAAGGTCCCGGAGGAGTCTGGACATTTCCGCTTGGAAGCAAAAATTAGAGTAACCTCGAGACTACCTGGCATCCCCCCAGTAGCGGCGCTAAGGTTTTTTCACAGGTGGGCTAATTATTTTGTGGCCCTTAGCGGGAACCTTGGATTGACCATATTTCGGAAAAGTGGTGAAATCGAAAAAACCCAAAATTTTCCAGGAAGCGAGAAGAGCAAGGTCGTTTTATTGTTGCGGCTCTCGTCACGTTTTGTGGACCCCCTACTGACCTTGTATCTGACCTGGAGGGGACACGTGCATGCCTGAGATATTTCCCTAAATTCCCATAAGCCCCTTTCTTTTCAACTTTATCTCAATTTCCGCTACCTTCCTCCCGAATCCATATGTTTATGGTCTACTACCTTTTTGAGTAAACAAATTGATTTGGAAAGTTTTTTTTTCCAGAGAAAAGGTTTCTTGGCAATAAAACAAATTTCTAGAGATAATGAAAATTCATAAATTAAAATATGTGGCCTCTTAATTATGAATATGTGGCCCTTTTAATATAAATATGTGGCCCCTCTCAGAAATGCAGGGGGGCTAAAGCCCACTTCAGCCCACCCTTAGCGCCGCTACTGCATCCCCCCGCAACCCCGAGCGACCTATCGTAAATCAGACGACGTCATACGTACCATGCCAGGACACGAGTCTTAGGTACACCAATAACCCCCGTAATGGGAGGTCACCAATTAATTTTTGTTTTCAACTCCGCCCAAAAATCCCAGGAGCAAAACCAAGAGACAGAGCAAATGCGCGCGTTCATAAGGCTTGAAAACATCGATTTTTAAAAAAGAGATAAGGAAAATTTCACCAATGGTGAAATATACGGAGAAGCTCCGATACCGGGAAACGAACCCGGGCCTTCTGGGTGAAAGTTAGATATCCTAGCCACTAGACCATATCGGATGAACGAAATCGCTACTCTCTCGCAAATGCGCGTGTTCATAAGGCTTGAAAACATTGTTTTTTTAAAAAAGAGATAAGGAAAATTTAACCAATGGTGAAATATACGGAGAAGCTCCGATACCGGGAATCGAACCCGGGCCTTCTGGGTGAAAGCCAGATATCCTAGCCACTAGACCATATCGGATGACCGAAATCGCTACTCTCTCGCAAATGCGCGCGTTCATAAGGCTTGAAAACACCGTTTTTTTAAAAAACGAGATAAATAAAAATTAATCAATTGGTAATATACATAGTGAGAAGCTCCGATACCGGGAATCGAACCCGGGCCTTCTGGGTGAAAGCCAGATATCCTAGCCACTAGACCATATCGGATGACCGCAATCGCTACTCTCTCGCAAATGCGCGCGTTCATAAGGCTTGAAAACACCGTTTTTTTAAAAAACGAGATAAATAAAAATTAACCAATTGGTAATATACATAGAGAGAAGCTCCGATACCGGGAATCGAACCCGGGCCTTCTGGGTGAAAGCCAGATATCCTAGCCACTAGACCATATCGGATGACCGAAATCGCTACTCTCTCGCAAATGCGCGCGTTCATAAGGCTTGAAAACACCGTTTTTTAAAAAACGAGATAAATAAAAATAAACCAATTGGTAATATACATAGAGAGAAGCTCCGATACCGGGAATCGAACCCGGGCCTTCTGGGTGAAAGCCAGATATCCTAGCCACTAGACCATATCGGATGACCGAAATCGCTACTCTCTCGCAAATGCGCGCGTTCATAAGGCTTGAAAACACCGTTTTTTTAAAAAACGAGATAAATAAAAATTAACCAATTGGTAATATACATAGTAAGAAGCTCCGATACCGGGAATCGAACCCGGGTCTTATGGGTGAAAGCCAGATATCCTAGCCACTAGACCATATCGGATGACCGAAATCGCTACTCTCTCGCAAATGCGCGCGTTCATAAGGCTTGAAAACACCGTTTTTTTAAAAAACGAGATAAATAAAAATTAACCAATTGGTAATATACATAGTGAGAAGCTCCGATACCGGGAATCGAACCCGGGCCTTCTGGGTGAAAGCCAGATATCCTAGCCACTAGACCATATCGGATGAAGCAAATCGCTACTCTATCGCAAATGCGCGCGTTCATAAGGCTTGAAAACACCGTTTTTTTAAAAAACGAGATAAATAAAAATTAACCAATTGGTAATATACATAGTGAGAAGCTCCGATACCGGGAATCGAACCCGGGCCTTCTGGGTGAAAGCCAGATATCCTAGCCACTAGACCATATCGGATGACCGCAATCGCTACTCTCTCGCAAATGCGCGCGTTCATAAGGCTTGAAAACACCGTTTTTTTAAAAAACGAGATAAATAAAAATTAACCAATTGGTAATATACATAGAGAGAAGCTCCGATACCGGGAATCGAACCCGGGCCTTCTGGGTGAAAGCCAGATATCCTAGCCACTAGACCATATCGGATGACCGAAATCGCTACTCTCTCGCAAATGCGCGCGTTCATAAGGCTTGAAAACACCGTTTTTTAAAAAACGAGATAAATAAAAATTAACCAATTGGTAATATACATAGAGAGAAGCTCCGATACCGGGAATCGAACCCGGGCCTTCTGGGTGAAAGCCAGATATCCTAGCCACTAGACCATATCGGATGACCGAAATCGCTACTCTCTCGCAAATGCGCGCGTTCATAAGGCTTGAAAACACCGTTTTTTTAAAAAACGAGATAAATAAAAATTAACCAATTGGTAATATACATAGTAAGAAGCTCCGATACCGGGAATCGAACCCGGGTCTTATGGGTGAAAGCCAGATATCCTAGCCACTAGACCATATCGGATGACCGAAATCGCTACTCTCTCGCAAATGCGCGCGTTCATAAGGCTTGAAAACACCGTTTTTTTAAAAAACGAGATAAATAAAAATTAACCAATTGGTAATATACATAGTGAGAAGCTCCGATACCGGGAATCGGACCCGGGCCTTCTGGGTGAAAGCCAGATATCCTAGCCACTAGACCATATCGGATGAAGCAAATCGCTACTCTATCGCAAATGCGCGCGTTCATAAGGCTTGAAAACACCGTTTTTTTAAAAAACGAGATAAATAAAAATTAACCAATTGGTAATATACATAGTAAGAAGCTCCGATACCGGGAATCGAACCCGGGTCTTATGGGTGAAAGCCAGATATCCTAGCCACTAGACCATATCGGATGACCGCAATCGCTACTCTCTCGCAAATGCGCGCGTTCATAAGGCTTGAAAACACCGTTTTTTTAAAAAACGAGATAAATAAAAATTAACCAATTGGTAATATACATAGTGAGAAGCTCCGATACCGGGAATCGAACCCGGGCCTTCTGGGTGAAAGCCAGATATCCTAGCCACTAGACCATATCGGATGACCGAAATCGCTACTCTCTCGCAAATGCGCGCGTTCATAAGGCTTGAAAACACCGTTTTTTTAAAAAACGAGATAAATAAAAATTAATCAATTGGTAATATACATAGTGAGAAGCTCCGATACCGGGAATCGAACCCGGGCCTTCTGGGTGAAAGCCAGATATCCTAGCCACTAGACCATATCGGATGACCGAAATCGCTACTCTCTCGCAAATGCGCGCGTTCATAAGGCTTGAAAACACCGTTTTTTTAAAAAACGAGATAAATAAAAATTAATCAATTGGTAATATACATAGTAAGAAGCTCCGATACCGGGAATCGAACCCTTGCCTTCTGGGTGAAAGCCAGATATCCTAGCCACTAGACCATATCGGATGACCGAAATCGCTACTCTCTCGCAAATGCGCGCGTTCATAAGGCTTGAAAACACCGTTTTTTTAAAAAACGAGATAAATAAAAATTAATCAATTGGTAATATACATAGTGAGAAGCTCCGATACCGGGAATCGAACCCGGGCCTTCTGGGTGAAAGCCAGATATCCTAGCCACTAGACCATATCGGATGACCGAAATCGCTACTCTCTCGCAAATGCGCGCGTTCATAAGGCTTGAAAACACCGTTTTTTTAAAAAACGAGATAAATAAAAATTAATCAATTGGTAATATACATAGTAAGAAGCTCCGATACCGGGAATCGAACCCGGGCCTTCTGGGTGAAAGCCAGATATCCTAGCCACTAGACCATATCGGAAGACCGAAATCGCTACTCTCTCGCAAATGCGCGCGTTCATAAGGCTTGAAAACACCGTTTTTTTAAAAAACGAGATAAATAAAAATTAATCAATTGGTAATATACATAGTAAGAAGCTCCGATACCGGGAATCGAACCCGGGCCTTCTGGGTGAAAGCCAGATATCCTAGCCACTAGACCATATCGGATGACCGAAATCGCTACTCTCTCGCAAATGCGCGCGTTCATAAGGCTTGAAAACACCGTTTTTTTAAAAAACGAGATAAATAAAAATTAATCAATTGGTAATATACATAGTGAGAAGCTCCGATACCGGGAATCGAACCCGGGCCTTCTGGGTGAAAGCCAGATATCCTAGCCACTAGACCATATCGGATGACCGAAATCGCTACTCTCTCGCAAATGCGCGCGTTCATAAGGCTTGAAAACACCGTTTTTTTAAAAAACGAGATAAATAAAAATTAATCAATTGGTAATATACATAGTAAGAAGCTCCGATACCGGGAATCGAACCCGGGCCTTCTGGGTGAAAGCCAGATATCCTAGCCACTAGACCATATCGGATGACCGAAATCGCTACTCTCTCGCAAATGCGCGCGTTCATAAGGCTTGAAAACACCGTTTTTTTAAAAAACGAGATAAATAAAAATTAACCAATTGGTAATATACATAGAGAGAAGCTCCGATACCGGGAATCGAACCCGGGCCTTCTGGGTGAAAGCCAGATATCCTAGCCACTAGACCATATCGGATGACCGAAATCGCTACTCTCTCGCAAATGCGCGCGTTCATAAGGCTTGAAAACACCGTTTTTTTAAAAAACGAGATAAATAAAAATTAACCAATTGGTAATATACATAGTGAGAAGCTCCGATACCGGGAATCGAACCCGGGCCTTCTGGGTGAAAGCCAGATATCCTAGCCACTAGACCATATCGGATGACCGAAATCGCTACTCTCTCGCAAATGCGCGCGTTCATAAGGCTTGAAAACACCGTTTTTTTAAAAAACGAGATAAATAAAAATTAATCAATTGGTAATATACATAGTGAGAAGCTCCGATACCGGGAATCGAACCCGGGCCTTCTGGGTGAAAGCCAGATATCCTAGCCACTAGACCATATCGGATGACCGAAATCGCTACTCTCTCGCAAATGCGCGCGTTCATAAGGCTTGAAAACACCGTTTTTTTAAAAAACGAGATAAATAAAAATTAATCAATTGGTAATATACATAGTGAGAAGCTCCGATACCGGGAATCGAACCCGGGCCTTCAGGGTGAAAGCCAGATATCCTAGCCACTAGACCATATGGGATTACCGAAATCGCTACTCTCTCGCAAATGCGCGCGTTCATAAGGCTTGAAAACACCGTTTTTTTAATAAACGAGATAAATTAAAATTAACCAATTGGTAATATACATAGTGAGAAGCTCCGATACCGGGAATCGAACCCGGGCCTTCTGGGTGAAAGCCAGATATCCTAGCCACTAGACCATATCGGATGACCGAAATCGCTACTCTCTCGCAAATGCGCGCGTTCATAAGGCTTGAAAACACCGTTTTTTTAAAAAACGAGATAAATAAAAATTAATCAATTGGTAATATACATAGTGAGAAGCTCCGATACCGGGAATCGAACCCGGGCCTTCTGGGTGAAAGCCAGATATCCTAGCCACTAGACCATATCGGATGACCGAAATCGCTACTCTCTCGCAAATGCGCGCGTTCATAAGGTTTGAAAACACCGTTTTTTTAAAAAACGAGATAAATAAAAATTAATCAATTGGTAATATACATAGTAAGAAGCTCCGATACCGGGAATCGAACCCGGGCCTTCTGGGTGAAAGCCAGATATCCTAGCCACTAGACCATATCGGAAGACCGAAATCGCTACTCTCTCGCAAATGCGCGCGTTCATAAGGCTTGAAAACACCGTTTTTTTAAAAAACGAGATAAATAAAAATTAATCAATTGGTAATATACATAGTAAGAAGCTCCGATACCGGGAATCGAACCCGGGCCTTCTGGGTGAAAGCCAGATATCCTAGCCACTAGACCATATCGGATGACCGAAATCGCTACTCACTCGCAAATGCGCGCGTTCATAAGGCTTGAAAACACCGTTTTTTTAAAAAACGAGATAAATAAAAATTAACCAATTGGTAATATACATAGTAAGAAGCTCCGATACCGGGAATCGAACCCGGGCCTTCTGGGTGAAAGCCAGATATCCTAGCCACTAGACCATATCGGATCACCGAAATCGCTACTCTCTCGCAAATGCGCGCGTTCATAAGGCTTGAAAACACCGTTTTTTTAAAAAACGAGATAAATAAAAATTAACCAATTGGTAATATACATAGTAAGAAGCTCCGATACCGGGAATCGAACCCGGGTCTTATGGGTGAAAGCCAGATATCCTAGCCACTAGACCATATCGGATGACCGCAAGCGCTACTCTCTCGCAAATGCGCGCGTTCATAAGGCTTGAAAACACCGTTTTTTTAAAAAACGAGATAAATAAAAATTAATCAATTGGTAATATACATAATGAGAAGCTCCGATACCGGGAATCGAACCCGGGCCTTCTGGGTGAAAGCCAGATATCCTAGCCACTAGACCATATCGGATGACCGAAATCGCTACTCTCTCGCAAATGCGCGCGTTCATAAGGCTTGAAAACACCGTTTTTTTAAAAAACGAGATAAATAAAAATTAATCAATTGGTAATATACATAGTGAGAAGCTCCGATACCGGGAATCGAACCCGGGCCTTCTGGGTGAAAGCCAGATATCCTAGCCACTAGACCATATCGGATGACCGAAATCGCTACTCTCTCGCAAATGCGCGCGTTCATAAGGCTTGAAAACACCGTTTTTTTAAAAAACGAGATAAATAAAAATTAACCAATTGGTAATATACATAGTAAGAAGCTCCGATACCGGGAATCGAACCCGGGCCTTCTGGATGAAAGCCAGATATCCTAGCCACTAGACCATATCGGATGACCGCAATCGCTACTCTCTCGCAAATGCGCGCGTTCATAAGGCTTGAAAACACCGTTTTTTTAAAAAACGAGATAAATAAAAATTAATCAATTGGTAATATTCATAGTAAGAAGCTCCGATACCGGGAATCGAACCCGGGCCTTCTGGGTGAAAGCCAGATATCCTAGCCACTAGACCATATCGGAAGACCGAAATCGCTACTCTCTCGCAAATGCGCGCGTTCATAAGGCTTGAAAACACCGTTTTTTTAAAAAACGAGATAAATAAAAATTAATCAATTGGTAATATACATAGTGAGAAGCTCCGATACCGGGAATCGAACCCGGGCCTTCTGGGTGAAAGCCAGATATCCTAGCCACTAGACCATATCGGATGACCGAAATAGCTACTCTCTCGCAAATGCGCGCGTTCATAAAGCTTGAAAACACCGTTTTTTTAAAAAACGAGATAAATAAAAATTAACCAATTGGTAATATACATAGTAAGAAGCTCCGATACCGGGAATCGAACCCGGGCCTTCTGGGTGAAAGCCAGATATCCTAGCCACTAGACCATATCGGATGACCGAAATCGCTACTCTCTCGCAAATGCGCGCGTTCATAAGGCTTGAAAACACCGTTTTTTTAAAAAAACGAGATAAATAAAAATTAATCAATTGGTAATATACATAGTGAGAAGCTCCGATACCGGGAATCGAACTCGGGCCTTCTGGGTGAAAGCCAGATATCCTAGCCACTAGACCATATCGGATGACCGAAATCGCTACTCTCTCGCAAATGCGCGCGTTCATAAGGCTTGAAAACACCGTTTTTTTAAAAAACGAGATAAATAAAAATTAACCAATTGGTAACATACATAGTGAGAAGCTCCGATACCGGGAATCGAACCCGGGCCTTCTGGGTGAAAGCCAGATATCCTAGCCACCGCCCACCCTCAGGATTCACGGGCGGGCAAACCAATACAAAAGCTGTTGAGGCCATGTGATTTCCTATCTTTTGATATATAATTTACCATCCTATGTTAAAGAGTGGCCACTGCCCACCCTCAGGATACCCGGGTGGGCAAACCTATACAAAAGCTGTTGAGGCCATATGATTTCCTAGCGTTTGATATATAATTTACCATCCTATGTTAAAGAGTGGCCACTGCCCACCCTCAGGATACCCGGGTGGGCAAACCTATACAAAAGCTGTTGAGGCCATATGATTTCCTAGCGTTTGATATATAATTTACCATCCTATGTTAAAGAGTGGCCACTGCCCACCCTCAGGATACCCGGGTGGGCAAACCTATACAAAAGCTGTTGAGGCCATATGATTTCCTAGCGTTTGATATATAATTTACCATCCTATGTTAAAGAGTGGCCACCGCCCACCCTCAGGATACCCGGGTGGGCAAACCAATACAAAAGCTGTTGAGGCCATATGATTTCCTAGCGTTTGATATATAATTTACCATCCTATGTTAAAGAGTGGCCACCGCCCACCCTCAGGATACCCGGGTGGGC
Source organism: Leiobunum rupestre (assembly GCF_980474605.1). Lineage (NCBI taxonomy): Eukaryota > Metazoa > Arthropoda > Arachnida > Opiliones > Sclerosomatidae > Leiobunum > Leiobunum rupestre. Next base: position 83,366,500 of record NC_143384.1, on the reverse strand, counting down.
AAACCAATACAAAAGCTGTTGAGGCCATATGATTTCCTATCTTTTGATATATAATTTACCATCCTATGTTAAAGAGTGGCCACCGCTCACCCTCAGGATACCCGGGTGGGCAAACCTATACAAAAGCTGTTGAGGCCATATGATTTCCTAGCGTTTGATATATAATTTACCATCCTATGTTAAAGAGTGGCCACTGCCCACCCTCAGGATACCCGGGTGGGCAAACCTATACAAAAGCTGTTGAGGCCATATGATTTCCTAGCGTTTGATATATAATTTACCATCCTATGTTAAAGAGTGGCCACTGCCCACCCTCAGGATACCCGGTTGGGCAAACCTATACAAAAGCTGTTGAGGCCATATGATTTCCTAGCGTTTGATATATAATTTACCATCCTATGTTAAAGAGTGGCCACCGCCCACCCTCAGGATACCCGGGTGGGCAAACCTATACAAAAGCTGTTGAGGCCATATGATTTCCTAGCGTTTGATATATAATTTACCATCCTATGTTAAAGAGTGGCCACTGCCCACCCTCAGGATACCCGGTTGGGCAAACCTATACAAAAGCTGTTGAGGCCATATGATTTCCTAGCGTTTGATATATAATTTACCATCCTATGTTAAAGAGTGGCCACTGCCCACCCTCAGGATACCCGGGTGGGCAAACCTATACAAAAGCTGTTGAGGCCATATGATTTCCTAGCGTTTGATATATAATTTACCATCCTATGTTAAAGAGTGGCCACCGCCCACCCTCAGGATACCCGGGTGGGCAAACCAATACAAAAGCTGTTCAGGCCATGTGATTTTATATTATCTCGGTGATAAAATTAGTATTTTCTTAAAGCAGATATTTAGCACTAATATGGACTAATGGGAGCATTGTTAGGCGCCAGGCTTATGTAAAATCTGAGGGAAACTTTAGCCTATGACCCAAGTACCATCCATTTATGGACAGACTCAACTATAGTGTTACATTGGATCAGAGGATCAGCCGCTAAGTGGAAGCCATTTGTTTCCAATAGAGTTAGAGATTAGAAAAAATTAGTTGATCCAACTTGCTGGCAACACTGCCTCGGTAAAGAAAACCCGGCTGACTTACCCACTAGGGGTAAGAAGCTTAACGAATTAAAAGAAAGCGAGTTATGGTGGCATGGTCCATCTTTTCTTCAAAATCAAATTAAGTTAGACCCAGATGTAAAACCAGAAGTCGATGAAAACGAGCTTAAAAGTGAATTGCGTGCTAAAAATGAATATGTTTGTTTGGTTTCGGGAGAAGCCGAAAATCAAACTCCCACTTAAAAATTATAGTTCCTTGGTTTTGGTTTTAAGGATCACGGCTGGGCTTAAGAGATTTCTAAATAATACAAACCAAATGTTAAAAATAAAGACCCCTTACCAGCTGAAGAATTAATTAGCGCAGAAAAATATTGGATAGGAGTAGCCCAAAATGATAGTTATCCAGAAGAGGTTAATTTCTTAAAATTAGGCAAAGAAATACCAAAAACGTCAAATATTTTAACTTGGAGTCCATATCTCGATAAAGATGGTCTTATACGCGTAGGAGGTCGTATAGACGCGGATAATCTTAGTTATAGAGAGCGTCACCCGTGGATTTTATCCCACAAACACAAATTATCAGAGCTAATTACTGACCAATGTCATATTCGACTAAAACACGCTTTCGTAAATGAAACGTTGACGGAAATTCGAGAACAATACTGGATACCAAAATTAAGACAACTTGTAAAACAAGAAGTGCAGACTTGCCCAAGGTGCAAACGTTTTCGCGCGCGAGCTTCAACGGCCACAATGGGCCCATTACCCGACGCCAGAATAAACCCGTCACCCCCGTTTTCAGTGTGCGGGATTGATTTCGGCGGACCGATGTACACCAAGCAAGGAGACAAATGTTACATCGCGTTATTTACTTGCGCGGTAACCAGAGGAGTGCATTTAGAGATCGTATCAGATCTAGTTTTTGTTGGCATTTCGTCGTTTTATAGCGCGTCGTGGAATGGTGCGAGTAGTGTATAGCGATAATGCTAAAACGTTCAAACGAGCTGAAGCAGACTTAAACAGCCTATTGAGCAATTTACGTCATCCTGAAGTTGCAAATATTTTCGGTACCTTCCGTATCTCTTGGACGTACATCGCGGATCGCGCCGCTTGGTGGGGCGGGTTCTGGGAGAGGATGGTCAGATCCAGTGGCGTAGCCAGGGGGGACATGGGGGCACATGCCCCCCCCCCCCGAAACGTATGGTCGTACGTACAAATATTTTTATTGTTTTACTTTTTTTTCAATGGTGTGCCCCCCCCCCCCCCCCCGAAACCAAATCCTGGCTACGCTACTGGTCAGATCCGTCAAGTCATCTTTGAAGAAAACACTCTGGCAGGCCCGCGTTACTTACGAAGAATTAGAAACTATCTTGATAGAGATAGAAGCTACGGTCAACTCGAGACTTATAAGTGATGTTTATCAAGACGCCGGAGAACCAGCCCCGTGAACTCCATCGCATTTTCAAGTCGGCAAACATTTGACAGCTCTTCCTTCGCGAGTATATTCCGCAAACGAAGTAAGGAATTATCAACGGGACGAATTAACAAAACGGTTAAAATATCGACAAGCTCTGCTGGACCGATTCTGGGTGCGTTGGAAAAAGGATTATCTCTTAGAACTAAGATCCGCGCACCATAAACCAAATTGCGTAACCAGCAAGGAATTGAAAGAGGACGACATGGTTCTACTGGAAGAAATAAAGACTCCGCGACTATTGTGGAAAATTGGAGTAGTGGAAGACGCAATCCGAGGTCTAGACCAAGTAGTCAGATCGTGTATGGTGTGTCTTCCTAACGGAACCCGTGTAAAACGCCCGATCAATCTTCTTTATAATTTGGAAATTTAAGTTGTTGAACTAAAGGTTCAACTCGGGGAGGTTGTTAAATATCGATTCTATTAAATTGTTTTTGATTTTAATTAATTAATTAAATGTAAACTAATAATATTAATGTATATAGGTAAATTAGTGTATTGTTATGTTGAATTTAATTTTGTAATATTTGTAATTTCGGTAGTGTATTGTGTGTATTTTTGTCATTTAGTTATCGGTATTTCCCCACGTATTTTGTAGGCGCCATTTGGGCCAATACCTTTTGTTAAAGAAATAGCTTATAGCCGCCCTATGAAGGGAAGCGAAAAAAATAAAGTGTGGAAATTCCCCAAGTAGCTAGAGGGAGTTGTTTCCTCATGTTGAGAAAGGAAAGGGAATGTATATAAAGTGTCGACCATCCGCGGGATGGTCACGTGTCCAGAAAGGAGCGACTGCGGGAGTTCGGCCGTCTCCTAGTTAAGCGCCCCTTGTGTTAGGGCATTTAGTAAAATAACTTAGTAAAATCAGTTTATATAAAGTAGTTGTTTTGTTTTTAAAGAAGTTTGGTTGGTTTCAATTCATTTTAATTCTCACGTAACCCATCGTGTCAGGTCAAGAAATCAGCGATTGGAGTGTTTCAGTCCGCTTTAATCGCCAGTCAATTTAAGCTCTCCCTACAAGTGCGTTTTGGTTTTAGTTTTCAACACGTCCTACGCAGTGTAACACGGCCACCTGAATTAATGACATTCTATAATTAAATTAAAATATTACTATTGTGGTTTTCTCGACAAAAGTTCGGTTTCACGGATTTAGATGGCGACCAATTTTGCCTTTAGATGGTCTTCACGATTGAAAATTTATCTGAAACGTTAGTTTAATCTCAGTGGCGTAGCTAGGGTTAGGCAGCGGGTGTGGCCCACCTCGGGTGGGCGTGATTTGGGGCTGACACCAAACCGTGAAAAAAATTAACACAAACTAGGGACTAGTAAGTAGCACACCACGATATCCACCCCGGGTGTCTGTCACCCATGCTAGCTACGCCACTGCTCCAAATAAATAAATAATAATTCCAACACATGTGTAAAACGTTTCAAATGATGCGAAAATCTTGGCAGATCTAGCCAATCAGAGGTTGGGCGCATTGCTTGATTTTCCCGAGGATGTCGTGGGTGTTTATTAAAAGAAAGGCACGTGCACGGTGCAGTCTGCTTACGGAGGACCTGTAGCTCGGTCACGCTACTAGTGGAGACAGTTTCTTTTTAAAAACTGAAACTATTTACCATTTTCATTATCGTATTTGAAAAATAACTTGATTTCAACCAGTGCTTAAAATATTTGAATTAATCAATCAAACAAATAACGCTAGAAATTTTATTTAAAAAAAATATTCCACGAACATTCATAATTTAGCTTTGATATACATAAATGACAATTTCTTGTCATAAATTAATTTGGTTTACTAAGGTGTCATCAACCTATTGCTAAAAGTAAAACTGTGATGAAACAACAAGTGCATTCTTAATTTGTTAAAATTACGACTTTGATATACATTAATAATAAATTATTTTTATAATATACCATTTCAATTTAATTCAAACTTGTGTAATCGATCTATTTTTAAAAATAATAAGATACAATTTTGATTTCACAATGAAATATAATATTTAAAATTTTAAAGTACTTCGAATTTTTATTAATTAAAATGAATTAAACGTAGTATGTGGTATTTGAACACCGCCCCCAAAACCCAAAGTCAATTTCTAATGAACTAATAAACAATGAAGTTTTATATATTTATATTTGCATTTTCGTTAATGGTAGCTTAGACCAAGAAACACAGGGACGTCGCACGGGAGATATTTCGCGCCCGAAGCTTCGTTGCGGCTGCATATTTCCTATTTATCTCGCGCTGTGTCGCGAAGGTGAGTCAATTTTTATTGGCTATTTGAGTCACGTGCACAGCCCTACAATCTGTCAGCACGTGGCCTCCAACAGCGTGACTCCAAAAAAACTAAATTTCTGCTATGTTGTTTAATATTTGTGTCCCTAAAATATTAAAAAATATATAAAATAATTTAAAAATATGTAACTCTTAGCTGATTATTTTGTTTCGAGTTCTTTAAGAAACGTTATTTTTATCTGTCATGGATGGCGCCCATTGACTATCTGTATCACCTAACCCCCCTCTTCCTACCGCAGCCGCAACAAAGCCCCGCCGAAAAATAAAGCGTTGGGTATGCTATGAGCGAGACGTCCCTGTGTTTCTTGGTCTAAGATGGTAGCACCATAACTATGATTAATATTGGCACTTGGAATTAAAATTATTGAAATTATTGGCACTTGGGTGTAAGTTAAAGTACAAAAGCAGCCATCCAAAGCGAATGGGCGAATAGTACGTTTTGGGATTTGTCATCTTTGTTAGTTCTCGATTACAAATGGATAGTACCATTGAAGTTTCGTTTTTTGCCAACCGCGGAATTCCTGGTGTTCTTGGCTGGAGTTGAGGGCGACTGAGATTTCTTTTTCAGTACTTCGGTGATTTTTATTGCGACGCACAAATCCGGGTTGCCGAAGTGCGTTATCTGGTGGACGACTTTCTCTTCGTCCACTATCTTCTCGAAATATAGCGTGTCCTCCTTGATGACCACTTTACCCTCAAAGACGACGATGAGGTATTGCTCGTTGCCGTTACTTCTGCGAGTGTAAATGCGGACAGCGTAGCTGCTCTCTTCCGTGACGTCCATCCTGCGCTCAGATCTGGCGGACAGCCGGAGCACGTGTTTGTAGACGTCAGCGTTGTGGTCGGGTTTCTGCATGACCATTTCCAATTTGGCCGTCCATATCCCTCTGGGTTTCGGACCGTCCAAAGGAAATCGCTCGCTTTGGCGATTCAGGTCGACCACTCTTTCCCTCGGGTCCACAATGTCCTTATTGGCCATTACCCACACGAATGACTTAATTCTGGCGTTTACGTTTCCCGAGGGGCTCATTTTGTTGTCTTGCTGAAAATAACAAAATCAATAGTAATATACAATTATGTTCTGGGTAGGCCTATTTTTCTTTTAATACAGTAAAACGAAGACAGGGTTGCCACAAAATCTTCATATTCAAATTCGCTTTTCCAAGTTTTCCTTTATATTTTACTGTTATCAAAAGTTTTTAATTCAAGAAAGAAAACTTTGTTGAAACACTTAAAAATGGCGGACCTTTTAATCATAGAAATTCTCACCGAAATGTAGCAAAATTACCTTCAAATATTTTGAAGATAAAATTTAATTCCCCGAATATTTTTTTATAATTCCCAAACTTTTTATGCAATTTTCAAATTCCCAGACCTTAGGAATTATATTATAATCATGCCGCATACGTTTAGATCGAATGTCGTACAATACAAAAGGTCTATAATAACTATTCATAAATGTGACAGTTAGTCGAAATAAGCATAAGTATATGTATTTGTACCCCGCTGCTCCGCCTTAAGCACTACAGCGGCCACCTAAAACAACCAGCCCCGGACAAAAGTGCGCTTTGCGAAACAACGTTCGGCCAGTGAGACAGCCATTTTGACCGCCTCACATATAGCAAACAAACGCCCTCATCACGGCCCAACAAAAGGCGACACCATGGGCTGCCCGAGACCCACCCTCGCACAGCTGAGGACTAGAGTGGCTTCCTCTTCCACTGCAAACTACCCTCCTTAGTAGGTCACAGAATGACGAGTGTGGAACACCCATGAGGTTCCAGTGACCCAGCGCCCCGATCACATGACCTTGAGAGCCGGGTATGGAGCCCCCCACAGTGATAGTTCTATGAGGACCGTCTGGACTACGTCGGTCATATATTAATGTACACTAAAATACCGAATATACGAAATAAGAAGTAGCCAGAAAACCGTTGTAGAGTATTCGGTGCTTCCACGTAGTGCCTTAAAACAGTCGCCGACAGTGTGAGAAATAAGGCACTATCACAGGCCAATCGCCAGTTTAAAAATTAGCTGGGCCCGTTTAAATTTAATGATTGTGGTGTTAGTGACCCTGGTGACCACTTAATTAATTTTTTCCCTTCAAGATTTTGGTCTTTGCTTCTAGCACATATTGTCAAGAATAGATTATTTGACCATAAGTTATGAAAGCCTGATTTTTAAGGTTAAAAATGGTAAGTGGCCAGTTTTTTAATTAAACTACCTAGGCTCTACTGGCCACAGGTCCTGTTTCAAAAAATTCCTTATTTCTCAGCCTGGTCGCCGAAGCCACAATGGGCATCTTAATGTCGAGGCCAACCTCAACTCGTTAGTTACCATGACAACGAAAATAGGCCCCACCCCCGAGTGGCCTACGATTATTAATGGGCGTTTCCAAAAAGTAAAACAAAAAATTAAAAATATAAAATGTTTTTCTCCGCGTCACGAGCTAAGCCTTTTTATTGCTTTATTGGCACGCTCGTTTCGCACGTGGACTTCTTAATTTCAAAATCTTTATCGACCCGAGCGCGTGCTATCTTCAATAGCTAGTGAGGTAGAAAAAAACATTTACCTATTTTAGCAACCATACCATATAAAAGCGGACTCTAACACACATTTATTTATGTGTATTACTCTACAAGGGTAGACAGTTTTTAGACAAGATAGTGAATATATGAATTGTTTATCGTCGTTCTGTTTATTTTTCAATAAGCAGTATTGAGATGTGGATTTTTTTTCGAATGAGCAGATTCTATACTATCGATTTAACTTAATTTATCAACAACGTGGAACCCAACTTATGACTACAAAGTCTACAATGCTTCGAAAATTGCAATTCTTAGAAAGTTTGATTTTTATTTTAACGAAAATGACCCTTATAGAAAGGTTTAATAACGTCTTAAATCAAATAAACAACTTATTATCTTATCTGGTCAACAAGAATGCATTTATTTATACCAATCATGGTTTAAATACTTGTAACCGGTTTGTATTCTTTGATCAAAGTTCGAGTCACACATTTAGAATAATGTTTCCAATGCACCGCAATTGACCCATTTTTAAATGACGTTTTTGCGCGTGACAGTACTTTTACATTATGAGGTATAGCAGGCATATTAACCTAGTTTTATACTCTAACATGGCGGCGTATTTTCAAGCGCAAAATTGATTTTAAGATCCAACAATTGTACAGGGTGTTTCAAAAGGTTATGCAACAATTTTAAGGAGTTGTAGGGGGTGAGTTGAGAAGTATGCCTGTTTTTCCCATTTTCCTACGATGAGTTAAAAGAGCGCCAGAGAGCTTCCAAGTGTGGGCTACTAGCCCCTGGAAGTAGGCTGCAACAAGCGCAAAACCAAGCAGCGGGTAAATGCGAACATTAAGGTTTGGGTTCGTGTGTTAGGTTAAAAAAGGGACTTTGTAAACAAATCGAGGTAACCAGCGTAAAAAAAGTATACTTAAACCGTATTTAAAGTCCCTGTTGCTTGGTTATGTTGTTGTCGCAGCCTACTTTCAGGGGCTAGTAGGCCACCCTTTGAAGCTCTCTGGCACTCTCTTAACCCATCGTAGTAAAATGGGGAAAAAACCTCCTTAAAATTTTTGCATAACCCTTTGAAACACCCTGTAGTTCTTTTTATGAAGTAACGTGGCCTTCTTGACGTTTAAATGTTGCTCTTACGTCACAGTCTCTTACTTTTACAAGTCTACGAGCGCGCGCTACAGTCTCCAGAGGAATATAGCTTTTTCTAGCACGTGCAAATCGCTCGTGCAAGGAATATACTAATAAAGCAGGTTTTGTCGTAAGAGCAACATTTTACAACAATTTACTGTTTTATTCCTATTTGAAATAATAGCAACTTTTAAAGTGTAAAAAGAATGTTGTGCTTTCGTTAAGCTTTAATATGAAAAAATTGCTACCTGGTTAAAATGTAGCACTAGTTTCATACCGTACCAGTGAAAAGTTTCCATTATTTCAAAAATCGCTATATAAACATTAGCTTGCAGGTCTTGGCTCTGGGAAATATTACTTCCTTGATGATGATTTATTGAAGTGTCTATTGCATACATAGTTTGTGAGTGAAAATGGAAGTTAAACCAATTCTTATTGCTGCAACAAAAATTTAAGTTTTCATAATATACATTTAATTGGAAAGTCAATTTAAATGCAGACCAGATGATCGAAAAAAGTTGTGAAGTGATAACGCCACAGTTTTAACAGCAGCTATTGATATGGTTTAGGCCTATAATCTACAAAGATATATAAAATACAGGAAATCACGTGTTTATGTTAGATTTATTGTACTGTTAAAGATAAGAGCGCGTGCTATTTTAGAGACCACGTGCAAAATTTCGTGAGTAAATTTATATTAAATAATTAAACAATGCGTGCCAATATACCACTTTTATACATGATTTGACTGTATTGTATTATAAGAGCTAATACCTAATAGCCAAGGAAAATGAAAAATACAGCTATATTCTATATTTAATCTATTTATACTAGCATCTAATAGATATTGCTATAAAATAAAATTAATAACAGTAAAAAAATAGAATATGTTGGCTCTTGCGTCACAGCCTCTTTCTTTTACAATTCTACGAGCACGCACTACAGTCGCCAGAGGAATATAGGTTTTTTTAGCGCGCGTGCGAAGAATACACTAATAAAGCCGTGTTTTGTGACGTAAGAGCAACATATTCTATTTTTTTACTTCTTATTTATTTTATAGAAACATCTATTGTTCAGAATAAAACCTGAATTTACTAGTACTTTAAATAGGCTTCGTGAGTAGTTTAAATTTTGGTCATAACTATCGCCGCCTACCGACCGAGTTTTAATTTGAATATATGAAATCTGTCTGCTCGTTCAAAATTCTCTTTGCATAACAGTTCAACCGGAAACCTAGAAATTCCAAAGGTGTCTGGTATTTCTTCCCATATTTAGTTTGCGGATATTAAGGCAGATGGCCCTATATTTCCTATAGGTGTTACTATAAAATACGGGAGGATATGGAAGCGTAAAATTCTAAGGAATTCTTCTCTCGCATATTATTCTCCCCGTGAGAACTGGCAAAAAAGCGTCAAAATAATTCTATTATAAAAAGATTCTTCTAAAGATGGCAGCTTACGAGAATATCACGAACGTTGTCAACTAAGCTTTTGACAACATATTTTATTTTTACACGATTTCACGACAATGTATGAAGGAAGAATACATTTTATTTATAATTTAAAAGTCTAGGTTTCATCTGAAATTCATTTTCATCCACAAAAATTCTGTTCATTTTCTTCAGCATCAAGTAAACTGACTAGAATATTAGTTGCCATTTTTAATTATAATTTCCAACCCTTTTTGACCAAGTGAGAATGCTGTCAAGCGAACTAGGGAGAAGAGATTACGTCACTTCCTGTGAGAAGGACCGTAAAAATTTTGAGAAGTGAGAATTCTCACTATCAAGGGAAGAATTCTCAGAATTTTGACGCGCTCCATGTTACAATGTTTTGTCTACGTTACTTAGCTATAGCTCTTGAAGCAAAAATATATAAAGATTGCAGTCGAGATACCTTTCGGAATTTGAAAAACGCGCGTGTAAATAAAGCACTAAAATAACTCGCACTCGTGAGTGACTCATAAAAACATTTGATTCTTCAATTTTTTGTTTTATATTATAGAAACACCTATTATCTAAGTGTAATGAAATGCTCGCCATAAAACAGGAAATTACAAAAAATTTATGTTTAAGTTACCGTAGGCCCCAAAACCGGAAATTACTATCTGAATAACTAATAAGTTGCTCAAATATGGTTCTGTAAAAAAAATATATTTTCTAGTAAAATTTAAAAGCATAGTTACCTTCAATTAAACAAATAACAGACCATCTGCAGATCTCCGTACTTCGACTTTCGACTACTTTTAACTACTGTGTGGCGCGATTGTAGTCAGAGAGATACGTCCTCCTAGGAGAGTGTCGTCTGAGAGAGTGAGAGACTGGCGAAATGAGAAAGCCCGAATTTTCCTCCTCGCATTGCCCTTTTGATACCCCCCCCCCCCCGGGAAACTGAGAGTTTCACTTAAGGTTCCATTTATCCCCCAGACACCTATTCTCCTCAGAGTATCCAGACGCTGGACACCAAGTCCGTTGCGACACAATGCAACATAAGGCCATTCCTTCCCATGCAGATTACGTAACTATTGCTATCGCGAAACTCACAAGACGCCCCGAGGTGTAACCCACCGATTTTCTTTAAACTCGAAAATATGGTAGACCTTAACCTTAAAGGGATCCCTCAACAACAGGGGAAGGCACAGGGGTCACCAAAAACTGGTTTTGAAACACACTGTCAGTCTGGATTTTATGTTACCCCTATGCCTCCCCCTGTTGTTAGTGATGGATCCCTTTAACGTAACTTGAAAATTCCTAATGGGAAAAGTTATGCTGGGCAATAGTGTTGCCATGGCAACCGAAAATGTTATTGACAACATAAAATTAACTTCTTAATGTGTGACTTAACATGGGAAAATCACAGATAACAAGTGTGTCCCCCCCCCTGTAAAAAAAATTAAATTTTAAAAAACTAACATTTTTTTATATTTTTTCAAAATTTAAATTGATTACAATTTTTGGGTAATAGAAATTAATTTTGGGTAAATTCGCCCGTCGTTGGGTAAATGCGACCAAATTAAGGTAAATTACAATCAATTAAGGTAAGTTCAAGTATTTGTTAATAAATGATATTAAAAGTAACAAAATCCAATTAAGTAATTTCGACAAAGTTAAAATAAATTGACACAAAAAGTAGATAATTCTGGTAAATTAGAATAATTTCGGTTAAATAAGAGTAAGTCTTAGTAAGATAAGTCAAGTTGGATATATCTAAATAAATTTTGGTTAATTCCGCTAAATTGGACAACGGTCAATAAATTGGGTAAAACCGTAAAATCTAGTAAATTCGAATGATTTTAGTTAAATATGAGTAAAATTCAGTGAGATCAGTCAAGTAATTACATAAATAAATTTTGGTTAATTCGTCTAAATTGGACAAGGTTTAATCAATTGTGTAAATACTAGTAAATTAAGATAAAAATACTAGTAAATTAAGATAAAAACACTGGTAAATGAAGGAAAAATACTAGTAAACCAAGAATAAAATACTAGTAAGCCAAAAAATACTAGTAAACCAAGAAAAAAATACCAGTAAACCAAGAAAAATACTAGTAAACCAAGAAAAAAATATCAGTAAACCAAGAAAAATACTATCAAATTAAGAAAAATACTAGTAAATTAGGAAAAATATTTATATATTAAGGAATATTAGAGTTAAATTTTGGCTCTGAAACATTTGCAGTTCTCTAATGAAATGCATTTTCCAAAAAAATTATCTTACTTTTTTATATTTTCCCTAATGTATTCGAATTTACCCAAATTAGTTTCAATTTCCCCACCTTCATTCGATCTTATTTATCCAACATACTGTTTTTCCCTATGTAATCAAGCATAAACTCTATTTATGTCGTATTCAACTTGTTAAAAAGGTCCACGCGCGTTTTGATATTTTAGCGTAAATGGGCTCAAGCGATTTCGCGCGTGCTCCCCGAAATAAAAAAAATTGCGCGAGCCTTTTACGCTAAAATATTGAAGAGCGCGTGGAACATTTTAACAAGTTGAACAAGACGCGAAGAATTTATGCTAGCGCCTATTTAGTAGAATTAACGGTAAATTGGAACAATAGCCCCGCCACTCCCTTTGTTCCCCTTTCCCGACCCCCCTTAAAGTACTTTTGAAGGAGATCCCTATGGTGCAAAAATAATTCCCCGCAAAGCATTATTTAAAAAGTTAATTAAAAAATCTCCAAAGACTATACATTGGTCCCTGACGGCGCCGCGCACTCACTTCGCTTGAGCGCCGGGGCCTCAAGTATTAATTGCCGAAAAATAATGTTTCGCAAAACAATTAAAGAAAGGCTAATTTTCGACAGGGCAAAAACGGCGCGACGGCGAGCTCTGTTCTACGCGCCGAACCGTTCGGTTCGTACATCTTTAAAATTAGTATATCTTAATAATTATTTGCGCCCCCGCCATGTGACTTGTTTATTTGTTATTACACCCATAGCTCAAGATGTCTTTTAGCACCCCCTCCCCTTGGGTTTTTTCTGTATCCGCCAGTCCGCCACTCGTGCCTCGTCGAATTTACTCTGTTCGTTGTAAAACGTCATCGATATGTCACCCGTGACGCAGCAGCAACATCTAAACAAGGAAGTCAATGTTACCAAGAACTAATTTACGCCTCTAAGAACTTTGAGCCGTAGCTTTGGCGTGTGCTAGCATCCTCGACGACTTTATACATGAACCGTCGTCTGCTTCCTTATTGGTTCCGCCCCCAAAACGAGTATAGCGCGCCATCTCGTTAATAAAATTAAAATTAAATTATTCGGAAAGAAATGGCGCGTGAAATGGAAGATTCGACTTGTCAGGAACTTGACTTAACTCCCAGTTTAGTGGAATTAATCATTAAAAATGAAATTCAGCGTTGTGGTTTTGAAGATTTAGGTGCTTATTTGTTTTTAAATGATAGTACGACAGATAGTTTTTCTCTCGTAATTGTTAGAAATGGCCAGTACTATTTTCCTCGGGTTCCAGAACCAAGGCATAACGCGTCTGGGATTAGAAATCAAGGTAATAAATCTTCACATTAATTTCGTTACCAGAGTAAACCAGGCAAAATACATATCATCTCACTTTACTTTCTTTTAGATTCATTTGCAAGACAGCTAGTTTTAAGGGAGCACAACTACTGTGATCTTTCATTTGGAGAACCAGACCGAAGTGTAGAGCGGGGTGAACAAAATATAATTTTGAACCCCTTTCGAATTGTGATTTGCGGCTCTAGCCTACGGGCAAGTTTTCAAGTATTTGGTGTAGAAAAGGCTTTCATCCCATGTACAATTGAGTGGAACAATGTTCGTTTCAAGTTTCAGAAGAACTTCTTTCACTTTTAAATTATGTCTCTGCTAAAGGAAACTATCGGTTGTGTGAAGGCATTTCACCTGATGAAATGTACTTTAATTCGGAACAAAATATTAACAGCACAACCCTAGTTACTAAAACATCTCCTTATTTGAGATATGAATCCCAAAGTTGTTCGTTTGTAGAGTCCAGTCAACTAAAAACCACCACAAAATGCAAAGAGTGCCAGAATTGGATTAATAATCGACGAAGCTACTTGAAACGGAAGGCAGTGATTGACTCTGCACCATGTAAGAAACCAAAAGTGGACGTTTCATCCAAAATAACACTTGCTAACCTCACACCCCGAAGTTACAAAAAAAGGTTGTCAAATGTGAGAAATCAAAGAAATTGGCTGAAAATGATAAATAAACAGCTCGAAGCGAAGTTGAATGACCAAAAAGTCCCACTTAATACAGCGCAAAATGCTGAACTGACTGAAATTATTCAAACCATTGATAAGAACTTTAGCAATGAACTAAATGAAGCTATTGATGTGTGTAATAACCCAACAGTTTCTAAGCGATTAAGAAGTGTTTGGGCTGAAGACCGAAATAAAATACACAGGGATCAAGCTAGCCAATTTTTTAAAGATCAGCAAAAAAATGGTGAGTGAAATATTTTCAAAACAAATAGTAGATAGGTAAAATATCCTTCATTTCATTATAATTTTATATAGAAACTGGAAAAAGTGGCCACGTGTGGTCAATGATAACATATCGTCTCGCTCTAGCAGTGTACCTCAGAAGCCCTTCCGCTTATCGAGCATTAAAAGGTTTCCATATTTTGCAACTTCCCTGCGAAGATTCCCTTAAAGACTTAACAAGGGCTAGACTCCAAAGACCTGGAATAAGATACGACTACTTAGAAGACCAAAAACACCGCTATGAAGAAATTCAAGTTGAACAAGTCAAGAAAGGCCTCCTAAAACCACTAGGCGAAGGTATTCTCATTTTTGATGAAGTACATTGCATATCAAAAGTGGTTTGGAATTCTAAGAGTAATGAATTAACTGGATTGGCCTTACGTCCTGAAGAATGTAGATCTCTTGTTGACATGTATAACATGGTAGAAAACGAAAACCCGGCTCCTTCTGATTATATATTGCAGTTTCTTTGGCGGGATATTTCCTACAAATTTGATGTTATAGGGCCTTATTACCCATCAAATGGACCAATAAAATACACAACTCTGTACCCGATTGTCCTTGATATTTTGGATTCATTCCATAGCTATGGTTTTAAGACCAGAGCTTTGGTTTGTGATGGAGCCAGCTCTAATTTGACTTTGATCAAGTTCACACTAAAATTGCAAGGATCCTTCGGATACACTCAAAATGAAGATGGACGCAGGAACCATAGTATAACGGCCTCTTTCAAACATCCTTGCTGGCCCTTGCATAAATTGGCTTGGATCATATGTCCTTCACACGAACTTAAAAGCATGGTAGCTGCACTCTATTCTATTATGATTGTTTTTATTGCATTTTACGCTATGTTTTAACAGATTGGCCTTATTTAATTTAAATTAAACTTATTATTACTTAATATTTTGTATATTTAAACAACGCATCAACAATTTCAAAAGGTAAACTTTGCGATATTTTTAAAGGGGCCTACCAGAGACATACCGACGATTAATTGATTTTTTGTTCTGTTCATCGATTATTTTAAAATTTAAAACAAATTTTCTCTATTTATGAAAGGGCCTACCAGTGGCCTACCTCCCGTTAATCTTTTTTTTTTATTTTGAACGAATTTTCGCTATTTAAGAAAGGGCCTACCAGTGGCCTACCTCCCGTTAATCTTTTTTTTTTATTTTGAACGAATTTTCGCTATTTAAGAAAGGGCCTACCAGTGGCCTACCTCCCGTTAATCTTTTTTTTATTTTGAACGAATTTTCGCTATTTAAGAAAGGGCCTACCAGTGGCCTACCTCCCGTTAATCTTTTTTTTTTCTTATTTTGAACGAATTTTCGCTATTTAAGAAAGGGCCTACCAGTGGCCTACCTCCCGTTAATCTTTTTTTTTTTCTTATTTTGAACGAATTTTCGCTATTTAAGAAAGGGCCTACCAGTGGCCTACCTCCCGTTAATCTTTTTTTTTTCTTATTTTGAACCAATTTTCGCTATTTAAGAAAGGGCCTACCAGTGGCCTACCTCTCGTTAATCGATTAGTTTCCCATTTTTTACGAATTTTTGCTATTTTAGAAAAACCCTACCAGTGGCCTAACTCCCGTTAATCGATTATTTTCCCATTTTTTACGAATTTTTGCTATTTTAGAAAAACCCTACCAGTGGCCTAACTCCCGTTAATCGATTATTTTCCCATTTTAAACGGATTTTCCCTATTTTAGAATGGGCCTACCAGTGGCCTACCAGTGGCCTACCTCCCGTTTGTATCTACGAGGAGAAAAGGCATACCATCAAGACGTCGCGTTGGATTTATTTTATACGAGTCCCACCGAATTTTATCGTTAACTTTACTTCGTTTTAATTCGTGTTTTACTTGAGCGAAGATACTATTAGCAACTTAATGTCGCGTTATTTAAAGATTTAATTAACACTATTCAATTTAACGTTAATTTAAACTATTTTAGCACCAATTCGATCCATTTTTAAAATTCATACTTTCGCTTCCAATCGATTGATTTTACTTAAATTTAATGTGAAAACGTTGAGCTTTAGATTTTTTATATTCAATTAAAACATTTTGTTTACAATTTCTGAAAACCATTTTTTTGGAAATTTTTTAGTAGTATTATATCCTAAAATTAATATATCTTTCAATTTATTTATTTATATCTTTATTTATCTATTTATTTATCTATCTATATATTTATTTATATCTTTATTTATCTATTTATTTATCTATCTATATATTTATTTATATCTTTATTTATCTATTTATTTATATCTTTATTTATCTATTTATTTATATCTTTATTTATCTATCTATCTATTTATTTATATCTTTATTTATCTATCTATCTATTACTGTATTTATCTATCTATCTATTTATTACTGTATTTATCTATATATCTATCTATTTATTACTGTATTTATCTATCTATCTATTTATTTATTGCTGTATTTATCTATCTATCAATTTATCATTTTATCTTTCTAAATCTTTACTAATACTTATCTCTCTCCCTCTCTTTGTAATTATATATTTCTATTTATCTATATAGAGAGTACATCTATCTTTTCGAATATATTTTATCTATGGAACATTCCAATATACCGCTTTGTCCATTTTTTAGTGTTGTTAATTTTCCGGAAAAATAAAACGCGGAAAAATTTCCAGAAAATTTCCCGGAAAATTTTACGAATTGCGTAAACTTTTCCGCAAATCGGAAAAATAAAAAATTGAAACATAAATTACTTTTTAAGGGTTTTTAATGTTTTTAACTTTTTATCGATGTAAAATGTCTAATATCAGTAAACATACTAAAAAACATTATAGTGTTACATTGTTAATCAGTTTAAACTAGTCTAGAGGTTTAGTTTTACTTTTAGATTCGAAAAAATTAGGGGAAAATGCCGCTTTATTTAAATTTGCAAACAATATGGAATAAAAAGTTTTTTTATTTTTTTTCGGAAAAATACGTAAAATTTTCCGCGCAAAATTTTCCGACTTACAACACTACAATTTTTACTTTCATGGTTAGCCATCCATAGCTATTTAAATTACAATGTTGATGAGTAAGTCTATTATTGTTTGCTTTTTTTTGCCTTTTCAATTGGTGGTCAAACTATAATAATAATAATCAGCTAGGCTAATACCCAAGGCACCACCTTAGGCCTAAGTCATCAAGCGACTTTTGAAGCCATTAATTCAAGTGGCCAAGTTACAATGCGTAGGTAGGTGGTGGAAAGCCCTGCATGCCTCGCGATCGAGCCAACAGCTCTCTACACTTTGCCAGTGGTGAGTAAATGGGCGATCTTTTTAGTAAATTGCCATGTCAAACTTTATTGTTTTATTATCTCTAAAAGATAATAATATCCTATAATACAGATCAATTACTATAAACATGACGATTTTGACCTTTAAAAGGGCTTTCTTTGGGATCACCGCTGTATTAGACTATAATTTTAAACATCATCTACCAGGGTTGGCACATTTTTTCCAGGGGTGGAAAAACCGGGTGGCAAAAATAATTAGTTTTGCCGATAAAAAGTGGGTGGCAAAATCTGAATTTTTCCGCGGTTTTTTCCACTTTCAATGGCAACATTAAAAAAAAACGGGGACCTTATTTCTATAGATGAGAATTTAAGTATATGGAATATTATAGTTGTTTAAAACTTTAAATAGATACCTAAGCCTATACTTAAACGTAAATACTTCAGTAACAATTTAGTAATTTTAAGTCATATATCAATTATTAATTTCCATTTAAAATATTTTTTCCATTTTTTGCCACGTGTCCCGGAAAAAATTCAATTTTGCCGGGTTTTTTCCAACCCTGTCATCTACTTACCGAACAAAAGTGTTGTGCTTTATTCGTTAAATTTCGGTGTAAAATACACCCTCGACGCATTCAAATCTGTGATTAAATTCACTATAGATTAATAAAATTGTTTGTCCAATTAATTGGTGTAGTTAGGTTAAAAAGAACGATAAAAAAGTAAATCTTTAAAAAAAAATCTAGAACTAGATATTTTATCGTAGTTCAAGTGATATTTCCTAATTTAATTGACGTGTTTCACAAATTATGTAACGCCCAAAAATCACATTCCCCGTCATTGAAAATGGAACATTAACAACCCGGAAGACTTACATTGGTCGAAAGATTTTATGAAAGGCGAACCGAAGGTCGCGAAATAGAAATCAGTGAATACAGTTTTTAGGAAGGTTTGTTCAACGAATGCGACATTTGGGTGGAGGACGACTGCTTGTGTGGTTTTTATGCGGAAGAAACATGGATATAAGGTTAATTTTAAAGGCATGGAAAGTCGCTAGATGACTTGAACCTAGTGGCGTAGCCAGGGGGGAGGGCACAGGGGACGCATGCCCCCCCGAAACGTATGGTCGTACGTACACATATTTTGATTTTTTTCCTTTTTTTTCAATGGTGTCCCCCCCCCCGAAACAAAATCCTGGCTACGCCACTGCTTGGACCTAAGGTGGTGCTTTGGAAATAAGCCTAGCTACTTATTATTATTAGTATACACTGAAACTTCATTGACCGTAAACTCAACTACCCTAACCATACTTCACCGAATTATTTTTCGCGACCTTCGGTTCGCCTTTCATAAAATCTTTCGACCAATGTGAGTCTTCCGGGTGGTGTTTGTTCCCTTCTTTTCAATGACGGGGAATGTGATTTTTGGGCGTTACATAATTTGTGAAACCCGTCAATGATAATTTATTTAATAAATATCACTTGAACTACGATAAAATATCTATAGTTCTTGATTTTTTTAATTTACTTATTTTTCATTCTTTTAAACCTAATTACACCAGTTAATTGAACAAACAAACTTATTCATCTATAGGGAGTCTAATCACAGTTTCGAATGCGTCGAGGGTGTATTTTACACCGCCAAAAAGAATTAGGCACATAACTTTTGTTCGGTAAGTAGATGTTTAAAATTATTGTCTAATACAGCGGTCGAGGGGGTAGCCACTAGGAAAAAAATTGTACACCAGATTTCTGATTTCCAAATATTTCCGATATTTCTCAAATATTTTCGATTTTTCTCAAATATTTCCGATTTTTCTCAAATATTTCCGATATTTCTCAAATATTTCCGATATTTCTCAAACATTTCCGATATTTCTCAAATATTTCCGATATTTCTCAAATATTTCCGATATTTCTCAAATATTTCCGATATTTCTCAAATATTTCCGATATTTCTCAAATATTTCCGATATTTCTCAAATATTTCCGATATTTCTCAAATATATCCGATATTTCTCAAATATATCCGATATTTCTCAAATATATCCGATATTTCTCAAATTTTTCCGATATTTCTCAAATATATCCGATATTTCTCAAATATATCCGATATTTCTCAAATATTTCCGATATTTCTCAAATATTTCCGATATTTCTCAAATATATCCGATATTTCTCAAATATATCCGATATTTCTCAAATATATCCGATATTTCTCAAATATTTCCGATAATTCTCAAATATTTCCGATAATTCTCAAATATATCCGATATTTCTCAAATATTTCCGATATTTCTCAAATATTTCCGATATTTCTAATATATCCGATATTTCTCAAATATTTCCGATATTTCTAATATTTCTCGTGGATTTCTAATATTTCCTATATTTCTTGTGGATTCCTAGATTTCCGGAAAGAATTATTTGTATTTCTCGCTATTTGCACACCATATTTCTTAAGTGGCTACCCCCTCGACAGCGGTGACCAAGTTAGTGATCCCAAAGAGAGCCTTTTTAAAGGTTGAAATCGCCATGTTTAAAGTAACTTTTTTATGTATTATAAGATTTTATTATCTTTTAGAGATAAAAACCTTTTAATTTGACATGGCCATTTACTAAAAGGATCGCCCATTTGCTCACCTATGGCTAAGAGAGCTGTTGGCTCCATCGCGAGGCATGCAGGGCTTTCCACCACCTTCCTACGCATTGTAACCCGGCCACTTGAATTAATGGCTTCAAAAGTCGCTTGATGACTTAGGCCTAAGGTGGTGCCTTCGGTATTAGCCTAGCTGATTATTATTATTATTATAGTTTGACCAACAATTAAAAAGGCAAAAACATTGCAAATAATAATAGACTTACTCATCAACATTGTAATTTAAAATTAAAAAATAAATTATTCCAGAGCTGCGGAGGGATGGGGAAGCACCCCACATCACAAAATCAGGGATGGGGTGCATTTGACCGAGTCCTTATTTGGCCGAATGCTCATATGTCCGAATGCTCATTTGGCAGGCTGCTCATTTGGCAGGCTGCTCATTTGAACGACTGCTCATTTGAACGACTGCTCATTTGAACGACTGCTCATTTGAACGACTGCTCATTTGAACGACTGCTCATTTGAACGACTGCTCATATGAACGACTGCTCATTTGAACGATTGCTCATTTGAACGATTGCTCATTTGAACGACTGCTCATTTGAACGACTGCTCATTTGAACGACTGCTCATTTGAACGACTGCTCATTTGAACGACTGCTCATTTGAACGACTCCTCATTTGAACGACTGCTCATTTGAACGACTGCTCATTTGAACAGCAGTGGGATTAAGAGTGGATGCTATAGCAACTCCAGCCGACACCCTACCTATGAAGGTAAAGAGTCAAACCCTTTGGAGAGACCTCCTAAAGGGGAACGACGAGCACACAGCAGCCCGCATAACCCGGCACAGCTGGCACCGGAGATCCCGTTGGGAGTCCAAAAGGCCGGGAGATGGGTCCGCCGTGCCCACATACGGAGGCTCGCCGCCCCACAGCAGGCTATCCAATCCGCCGAGGCGACCAGTTTGCCCGGACCCTCTCCGTTAGCCTGAACCGAAGTTCAGTATCCAGCCCAAACCTGACCTAAGTCGGAGATGGAGATAGGACCATTTGATCAGAGCTAACATCTCCCAGTGCGCCACCGCCCTTATGGGTTACAAGAGCCGGACCCCGACTCCCCGGTAAAGCCACCAGTTATTGCACACTCTAACCCATTTAGGGCCGGCCAAATGGACAGTCGGCGTAACGTGTATTTTGTGGTCGGCCAAATGAGACGTCGGCCAAACGAAACTCTCTCAAAATCAGTAGCTATGGATCGCTAATCATGAAATAAAAAATGGACGAAAAACGATGGAAAAGCGGGATAGGCAAGAAACTGCAAGACTTAATGCTCTAAAAAAATGCCTCCGTCCCTATTCATTCCCTTCAACCACCATTTTCGCAGAACCTAGTAACCAGCTATTTAGCAACCGCACCTTTACGGCGCGAATTCAACAGACACCATCGTCTGGGCAATACTATCGTGCAACTACACCTTCACAACAAACTGATGGAGGTATGCCTTTTACAACTTACAAATGTTTCAACTTGGCGAACCATTTCTACACTCACAAGGCCGTTTAGGTTGCTCAGCCAGTACTGAGAACTACAAACTGTAGTTGGTGTGGACGACTAGGCCATTTTGAATAACTTTGAAAAAAAAAAGAAGCCGAACTGAACCAACATAGAGATCATATTTAGAGGTCAAGGTCATTTTCTAAAATGTGACTATTCTGTAACTCTACAACCGCTCAACCGATCTTCTTGAAAATTGAACATTCGACTACTACGGCCCAAATAACCTGAAATACAAGTTTTCACAAAACATTGGCGATGGTAGGGTGAACAAATCGGTGAATCTGTCCGGGAATTACCCCAGGAAGCGTTGATCCAAACTCTGATTACCAATCAAATGGTACATAGTCCAGTGGCCACGAAGTCTGAACTGAATAAAATCTTCGATATAGATATGGAGGCACTTATCGATACCGATGCTTCAGTAAATATAATAAACTATCCCACATAATTGAGGCTAGCACCACCAACTACTCTTAATGCGCCAAAACTCAAGGTTAACCCATTTGCATCCTAGGAACCCTTACCGCTTCTTGGCACATTCGCTTCTACAATTTCAATTAACTATATCTATTGAAGCAACTTTTCATGTCTTACACCGATCTAAATGATGAACCAAGCCGACGTAATCCGACGATCAATTGCACACTCCTTCAATCTAGGAGATAAGGTCCTCCCTAAACTCATTCCACGACATAAATTTCACCCATTGTATGACTAATTAGGAATTGTTCCTTGCTAAAACCCTTCAAGTCTACCGTAACTGTACAAAACGAACAACCATGTATTGACATTTATCAGAATGCATATGATGACCCCAAAGGATTGCCACGAATCTACCCTCAACGGCATCTAAATCAAGCACCAGTACATCAAAACCCACAACGGAATCAAGCACCAGTACACCAAAACCCACACGCTCAGGGTGTAATAATTCAAGGACGGCGACCTCGTCGAAACATATCGCACCTGAAATGCAGAGAAATTGCGATGGGAGAATTACACTTCGCCCAAGAGTAAACATGAGATCGCCGAACCATCCTAATTCATAAAAAAGGACGAGGAAAGAAAAAGTGTTTTGGTTTTTAGTTTTGTTTTTTTTTCCTCTTCAAATAACCTGTTAAACCAAATTTTATTTTCGCCAAAAAGGTAAAAATGTAACATCTACCATATTATTTTATATCACTCTTTTTTAACCTCGTAATTACAAGGAGCTGCCACCCGCGGAGATCGCGTGCTTTAATAATTATAAAAATGGGAGGTAGGCCACTGGTAGGCCCTTTCTTAGATAGCGAAAATTCGTTTAAAATGGGAAAATAATCGATTAACGGGAGGTAGGATACTGGTAGGCCCTATCTTAAATAACGAAAATTCGTTTAAAATGGGAAAATAATCTATTAACGGGAGGTAGGCCACTGGTAGGCCCTTTCTTAAATAGCGAAAATTCGTTTAAAATGGGAAAATAATCGATTAACGGGCGGTAGGCCACTGGTAGGCCCTTTTTTTAATAGCGAAAATTCGTTTAAAATGGGAAAATAATCGATTAACAGGGAGGTAGGCCACTGGTAGGCCCTTTCATAAATAGACAAAATTCGTTTGAAATTTTAAAATAATCGATGAACAGAACAAAAAATCTATTAATCGTCGGTATGTCTCTGGTAGGCCCTTTTAAAAGTATCGCAAATTTTACCTTTTGAAATTGTTAATGCGTTGTTTAAATATACAAAATATTAAGTAATAATAAGTTTAATTTAATTTAAATAAGGCCAATCTTTTAAAACATAGCGTAAAATGCAAAGGAAACAATCATAAAAAGTTGACTCAATTCGCACTTATCTTGGCTAAAGGTAGGCCACTGGTAGGCCTTTTAGTACTTGCCCAAAACTTTTGCTTGGGCATTGATCGCCAATAAGCCCATTGCTACTGCAACTTATAAGTAAATGTTCTATACAATAAAGTTAAATGGAGTATGAACTATGATGTTAATGATGATCAATGAATTTAACCAGTAGCGTAACTAGGAACTCCGCCCCCCCCCCCCGCGAAAATCGACTCGGGGCCCTTTTAAATAGTACCGATTTTAATCATAAACGTTTGGGGGGCCCCCCCGCGCCGCGGGGTCTGCGGGGGCGCTATTTACGCCACTGAATTTAACATTTCTGCCTTCAGGTTTAACATACGCTAGGGATGATTGGTGCTAGTTACATTAAAATTAAGTTGTAGTGTGCCCAGCAAACACAAAAGACCCAAGCGATGTCCGAAAAAGATCCAAACCTCCCTTTCTGGCCCCATCGAAATTTGAATTTCTAGGAATATACCTGGAATATCCAAAAAAAAAATCCATAACCCCATAACCTAGGGATATCTCTAAGATATCCATATAACTAATTCCACAATCGGCTTCACGAAAAACGTTCCTAAGATATCCAAAAAACAAACATCACCAGCGCCCCAGAAAAGCTTGCGGCGTATATCGCACGTGATAAGAAATATTCCGAAAAAAAATAAACAGTTTGTTTTTATAAATATTTAAAAAAATAATAAGGATTTATTTTAACATCATTCATTATTTTTAAATTAATATCATTGATTTCTTATATTTTTTATTATTCTGAAGCATTTGCATATAGGTGGCACGGCAAACACGTGATACTTCCAGACAGGGGGGTTAGGTTATTAAAAAAAAGGAGAACTCCGGTCACGGCGTGCTTACTGTGCTTCGTATTTCCCTTTATTCGACGCCATTTTTGCCTATCGTGTAAGTGTACGGTTTACGCGTTATCCGGCTCCAAATTTTTATATTTGCGTTGCTTTTCTTTTAAATCGGTGTAGTTTTGTTGGTGGATTTCGACGATTAGCTTTACTAGAATCGAAGGTAACTATTAAATTACATGTCATTTCGTTTAACCATATTTTTATTGATATTAATTAATGGGTTATTATTGTAGATTGAGAGTTAGGCCTTTGGCTCTATAAGCCTTAAATCAATTTATGACTAGCACCGTGGGCCACGTTCCAGCCCTCGAGGTTACTGAGCTGTTTTCCGTAAACGATAACTAATACCACTAACGAAGGCCGTCGGGTTCATAGGCGTAAAATGTAAGTAATAATGGCTTGAATTTACAAATAAGTGGCTGAAGAAGTATTTTAATTTTTATTTTAATGTTAAGTATGTCAACTAGAAATGGCTGATTTAGATATTTATAATTTTAATCAATTTAAGTTAAAGCTTAAGATGTGTTCAGTGTGTTGGTTGACTTAGACAATTATTAGAAATGATTAGATTTCGAATTTTGCGTAGTAATTAATATAAACTGCAGGTACAAACGCATAATATTTACGTGAATTTTATAAAATTAAAAAATTCTATATGTTTAAAAAACTTGATTTGAGCTTAAACTTTATTTAAATTTTTAGTTAGAAACCTAGTTACTTAATAACGAGTTTGTGGTGCTAAACTAAATTAAAATGTTTCAGGCTCATTAAATAGTAAAATATAGTCCATAAATATATTGCTTAGAATTTAAAACAACTTATATATTTGTATTACGTAAATGATAGAATGCCGAAAGGGAGATACAAGCCGTTATCTTCATTGTCTGCACGCCAGCGAGCCAGGCGAATTAGTGCTGTTACAAACGAAACATCAGATCAATTTTTGAAATACAATGATCGAAATAGCCAAGAACAGGGTGAAAAAAATTTCGATTATAAAAGCTCTTCAGAAATAGAGATTGATGGGAAAGTAGATGGGTCACCCTCTGATGAAGAATTTGATGGATTAACTTCTGACAAAGAACTAGATGGTTCAACTTCCGACGAAGTAGATATTCAACTGTTAAACTCTGAGTCTGAAAACAATAATGAAATTGAAGGAGAAACTGTTATTACTAATGGTATACCTGATGACGAAAATAATTTTGAATCTCTACAAGACATAGCTGGTGCTGATAATGTAAAAGTTAGCCTAGCGAGATGGGTGACTGCCTTTGGAATCAGTAAAAATTCGGTTAATGGTCTTCTGAAAATCCTCAAAAATCATCAATGTTTTAAAGATCTTCCCTTGGACTCGCGAACGTTACTACAAACACCTAGATCTTCAACAGTCGAAGAAATACCTCCTGGCCGCTACTATCATTTTGGACTAGAAGCAGGTATTCGGCACATGGTTAGTCATCAACAGGAACAAGCTGCTACAGTACCCGTCTTCAAAATATTGATAAACATCGATGGCTTGCCTTTAGGAACAAGTACTACCAGCAACTTTTGGCCCATATTGGGAGCCATTTCATCTATGGAAAATTCCAAGCCGTTCGTTATCGGATTATATCACGGTTTAAACAAACCAAAGTGCTCTGATTTGTATTTGTCGTTATTTGTATCAGAGACCAACGTTCTGATAGATAGTGGACTTATAATAGACGGTGTGCAAAAAACAATTGAAATATTTGGGTTCATTTGCGATACCCCGGCAAGGGCATTTATTCGTAAAGTGAAAGGCCATAATGGGTACTTTGGTTGCGACAAATGCACCCAGGCAGGGATAAGACGTAGAAAACGGCACTGCTTCCCTTTAGTTGAATTTGAATTAAGAACCGACAATAATTTTAGAAATAAATTTCAAGAAGGACACCACCATGGATCTAGTATTTTGGAAGAACTAACTAACATTGACATGGTAAATGATTTTCCTCTAGACTATATGCATCTTGTTTGCTTGGGGGTTGTCAAGAAAACTCTTAAATTGTGGATGGGAGCCGAGGGTAAAAATGCACTATATAAATTTCGGCCAGATCAGATAACGGAGGTGTCTAATCGTTTGGAAGCGTTAGCACCTGTAACATGCTCAGAATTTGTTAGAAAGCCGCGATCGCTAAAAGATGTTGATAGATTTAAGGCGACGGAGTTCCGTCAATTTTTATTTTATTCAGGCATTGTTGTTTTAAAAAATATTCTTCCTAAAGCTCATTATGAGTTGTTTAGAGCATTGCATGTGGCAATGCGAATTTTAGCCACACCTCACGAAACGCTTGAAAAGATAGAATTCGCTGAAAAACTACTGAAATATTATGTTCAAATGTATGGGGTCCTTTATGGGAAACATCTTATATCGTATAATGTGCATGGCTTACTCCATTTACCTAAAGATTGTTTAAAGTATGGAAATTTAGATGTGTTCAGTGCTTTTCAATTTGAAAATTACCTTTTCACGTTAAAAAATAAAATTGCTAATGCAGGTCATCCTCTGAAACAAGCCATTAATCGCATTACAGAAGAAAGACAAATTGAGAGTGGGTTAAAGGCTAGAAATGAAACGACATTTAGCAAGATACATGAAGATGGACCACTTTTACATGGTTGTACTGACCCTCAATACAAAAAAGTAATTCTATCGAAATTTCAAGTCTCCATTTCTAAACGTGACAACTGCTGTATAGTTGATGACTCTTCAATTGTGGCAATTGAAAACATAGCTTCTTGCGAAGATGACCAGTCAAAATTATTCATAATTGGAAGAAAGTTCATAACAGTTAAAGACTATTTTATTTCACCTTGCCCATCGTCAGAAGTTGGTGTATTCTGTGTTTCAAATTTATCTACGTTAATGAAGTGGCCTCTTTGTCAAATAGTATCAAAAGCAATGAAATATCCAATAGAAAACACAAATACGTTCATCGTAATGCGACTTCTGCATAACCCTACTGAATAAAAGGTAGATCGTACTTACAATTTATCTAATTTTTTGAAACCCGTATGCTCAATGCTTTTAATTATTCATATTTAACAAGCTATAATAATCCATGAATGAATTTATTTCGGTGTTTAAATTTTTGCTAGCTATTTAGTTTTTAACTATTCTTTTACATTCATATTTATTTATTTATTTATTTTATTTATAATCAGTATTGTTTTTATAGTTTAAATGTTTGAAAAGTTCAAAATCGTGGAGTTCGCACACGGTGGGGTGGCCGTGATACCATATTCTTGGGTTTTCAATGGAGACAAAAAACCAAGTTGTTACTGGCCAGGGGACAAAGTGGCTTCCCGTTATGCGAAGAAGCAAGCTACGCCAATAACTGAAGAGTGGGAAACTTATGAAATATCAATCATTTTGAGCTGTGGTAATTAGTGAAATACAATATGATCCTAGAATATCAGGACCAATAGTAACTATAATATCAGGACAAATGTGCATTGAATTTATACTTTGTATATTTTTGCAATTTTTCGGTTCTACGAAATTAAGAAAAATACTATTGGTTCAAATATTTTAAAACCACTGTAAAGTTTGGTATTTAACAAACTTTTCAATATATCATTTCAGAAACGTTTGACGAAGCTTGGAAAAAAATGGTAAAGTATGTAAAGGACACCGATATTTCCAATAGCGAACGCGAGACTGAACCCGGAAAAAGAAAAAGAAAATCAAAAAAGAGTGCTGATCTGCCAAATAAGATACTGACCTCATCCTCATCTGAGGATGAAATAGAACAAGACTCTACTGATAACATCCCGGAGCTTCCAGTGTTGAAATCCATCCTACCTCATTCATCAACCTCCAAAGGTGCAATAAGGTTTAATATATTAGAAGGAAGTAAAGAGGCAACTTTATATTTACACAGTAAAAATTCTTTTAATTAATAAAATAAAATTAAAAGGTCAGACCTGATGATGCCTCTGTAAGAGGCGAAACTAGTCGTTGTTGACCTTTTAATTTTATTTTATTAATTAAAATAATTTTTACTGTGTAATTATAAAGTTGCCTCTTTACTTCCTTCTAATATTACCATATACACAGGTGTTTTAACTCTAAATTAAGGTTTAATACAATTAATCAACCAAATGTTAAAAACTCCTTTTTTAGTTGGAAACTCAACGAATGGCCTCAAAAAAAATGTCAAAAAAAGACCTGTGGAATTGGCAGAATTTGGTAAACTGGTTTAAATTTGCTTGAATTATGTCCCGAAGAGCTTCACTTCATTTTCTATTTTTAGATTCGATCGACGATCAATCACGTAAAAAAACTACAACTACAACTATTAACACGCACGCATCTCTTGTAGATATGGTTAACCTCCCGAACTACGATGACTTGAGTGTCAGTGAAGGTAATTCAAAATGGAAATTTTTTATACTTATTACCGGTTATAATTATAATTACAAGGTCAAATATAATGGTTTGGTTTTTTTATTTCGATTCTGTAGAGTCGACTGATTTTGTTGTAGGACCTATTCGTAAATCAACCCCTGCGAATCAAATAGACAAAATTAGGAAAGTGCCAAACGCAACCTCCGTATGTTCTGAAGCAGATCAAATTTCGCAGTCGCAATCAGGAAATAAATTTGGACAAAGCTTCACCCCAAGTACTCCAAAGAATTGCTCTGACATTGGCCGATCAAAATCTGCATCTAGTCGTATGGTTTCTGTTAGCGAATGTAAGTCATTCAGAAGGTTACAATATTTAAATCTAATATATAATTTCTAATTTCAATGCCCATTTTTATATAGCATGGCTACGGAGTATCTCTCGGAATTTAGAAATTATGAAAACTAACCAAAGGGAAATACTTGAAACCTTAGAAGCAGTTGTAAAAAATACTAAAAGTGCCAGTAAATCTGCCGCATCCGGGGAAGACGTTGAGCAGCTGAGAGAAATATTTGGATTCCCTTTAGAACAAGAAACAGAACTGGATTTTCTAGAAGAATCTTTGAAATCCGTGGAAAATGTCAACAAATTGGTAAGTTGATCTCGTTGTAATTATAAAATATTAAAATAACTTTTGTTAAATTTTTAGAGGTGCTATTTAAAACAATTTGGTGGCGTGACGTTGTACGACGCAGTTAAACGGATATTAAATCACGTCTTCACTGATCTGTTTGCGAAGGAATACAGCTGGGAGGGAAGAAAGGGGAAAAGAACGTTAAACAACCTAAAATTAATGAAAATAGTTATAGGTGAGATAATTAATTCCTACTCTTGTAATTTATTCCTACTTTGTTTTTATGTTTTAAAAACGAATTTTTTATCCTTTAAATCAGACACTGTTCGAAGCTCCAAAACCTTCCAAGAGGCTACAATTACTGATATTGAAAAACAAATTAAATCCTGGTTTAACCACTCCTCCGACAGAGTGAAATCTAAGGAATCCATCACATCGAAGAAAATCTAATTAAGCTCTATTTGAAGATTAATTACTAATTATAGCCTTTTCTTTTAACATATAAAATTACAAATTAGTGTACATAATTCATTAGTAACTGAATGTAAACATTAATTTTTAAAAATGTTAAACGTTATTTTTAGCAAATGTACCTAAATCATGAATTTTAAAATTAAATTGTTTAACAATTTAATAAGCGTGTGTACATTTTTTGCATATTTATGAAAAGCTTAGGATATCTCTATAATGTCCAATTTAATATTCGTTGGACGTTCTATGGATTTTTGTGGATATACTATGTACATACCTGGGGAAAATATAAAGTTTTTATTACTTAATTTAATGTTCTCAGAATATACCTGGGAGAAAACGGGATATCCCAAAATTAAATCCAATATCCCTAGAATATTCCTAGCACCAAAATAAGAACTAATGAAATTCCCTCCAAAGTCCGTGGGATATCGGTTAACCGTCTCAACTTTCCTCTACCGGATGTCTTGGGGATAAGGATACTGATGACATTTGGTTACCCGATGGACATCCCCAAATCGACATTTCTTGTTTTTTGGATATCATATGGATAACATAAATCTCCCAACCTGAGGTCCCTGGAATGTCATAGGAACCTTTTGTGTTTGCTGGGTGTGTTAGCCGACTATTTCTTGATTAAAGGCCTTTTCACACGAGCCAACTTTTTGACCCAACTAGATGAGTCAACTTGAGTTTAGTCAACTAGTTGGATCGTGTGAATAAAAGTTCGATGAGTTGATCTACCCGAAAAGTACGCGAGAAAAAAATGGATCACTGATCCATTTTTGCTGACTCAGCATTTTGATTTGAAAAGTTGGCTCGTGTGAAAAGGTCTTTAGTTCATACTCCCTTTAACGTGGGTATGCCTGTGATTAGCCATGGTTGGCTGGCTACAAACTTCACTTTTTTTTCAAAAAACGTCTGCATTTTTTAAAAAGAATCCTGGTCGCATTAGGTTATTGTAACATATGGTAACAAGCGGTATCTCAAAGGGCGTCAGGCGCCAATACGGGGAGTTACTATTTAAGTTGATACGATTTCACTAATTACGATGCCACTAGGTACGATTACAGAGGGGCCACAGACTCCACAGTCAATGCTCGGAATGGGGCTGGGGCGCGTCTGAAAAGTTGTGTCGACGGATACACGACGAAAGTATATTTTAAAAAACGTTACTAATCCCCTAAAATGACTATTTTTTAAAAATTAAGTTAATGAAAAAATTATCATTTGCGGCCCAAAAAAATAACTACGTAATCTACGCGTCAAGCGCTACTTTATCCGCAAAAAATAAACAGTAATCCCCTAAAATTACTACTTTTTTAAAATTAAGTTAATTTAAAAAATAATCATTTGGGGGCCCAAAAAAAATAACTACGTAATCTAAGCGTCAAGCGCTACATTCTCCGCAAAAAAAAGTAATCCCCTCTAATTACTACTTTTTTAAAATTAAGTTAATTAAAAAAATTATCATTTGCGGCCCTAAAAAAAATAGTTTCGTAATCTACGCGTCAAGTGCTACATTCTCCGCCAAAAAAAAGCAAAATTACATGATGCCGCTGTAGTTCAATTTTGCCGTAAGAAGCATTTTTTATAGAATATTTGTTATCATGAATATATATTTACCTGCAATGAAGTGAGCTCTTTAGAGCTAGAAAAAATACTCATGATACTTCAGTTGAATTGTGAATTGAACCTACAAAGCGTTCTTTATGGAAAACCCCACAATTTTTGGGATTACCTCTGCAACAAACCACTAGCATTGGAAGAAGCGCCATAAGCCATAAGTTAGAGTGGCCAATATTGGAACTCTTAATCCCTTACCAAAAAATAAGTTGGATTTCAGTTTGTATACACATTATTAGTTGGTATTAAGTAGGGTCAAGTTGTCAGCATATTTCAAGTTACTATTAAAGGGGTAATAAGTTGTTATTCAGTTGGTAGGAAAATACGGCTTTTGCTAAGTTTATAATTAGTTGGTTTTTAGTAGTCAGGAAATTACATAATATTTTTCAGTTGCTTTTAAGTAGTTAAATGTAAATGTTGATTCTGGTTTAGTTGGAAATAAGTTGATTAATAAAGAGGATTTAAGTTATTTTTAAGTAGGCATTTGTCCCAAATACAAACTGAAAACCAAGTTGAAATACAAGTTATACTAAGTGGGTTTTAGCCAACTTATTTTTTGGTAAGGGATATAGGAGTGACAAAAATGCAAGAGGTAATATTCCCTGTAAACTTGGATGAAACTTCTCAGAAATTATAATGAATTGAACTAGAAGCTATAGTTCAATCTCTTCTTAATTCATTGTATGGCCTGAAAACCTTAGAACTACTCCTTCCTAATAAATAATAATGGGATGGTTCACAAACAATTGTGTGAAATTAAGACTTAAGTCTTCCACGAGATGGTACCAGAGGTGGCGAGTAAATGTGTCAATATAAGGGATATAGGATAAAAATTGAATAGTATGTGCTATAGTACCGCCTAGAACAAAGTTCACTAAGCGAGCGCTCGCTTAAAGCGGCGCTTATGGGGGGGGGAAACATGTGCTAGGGCTGCTGCAAGACCCCCGCTTCGCTTTGTTCTAGGCGGTACTGTAGTTATTTTAGAGTTCTAACCCTTACCAAAAAATAAGTTGGCTAAAAACCACTTAGGACAACTTGTTTTTCAACTTGGTTTTCAGTTTGTATTTGGGACAAATGCCTACTTAATAATAACTTAAATCCTCTTTATTATTCAACTTATTTCCAACTAAACCAGAATCAACATTTACACTTAACTATTTAAAAGCAACTTAAATCCTACTAGGGAAACATCTAAAAACCAACTTAAAATATTATGTAATTTCCTGACTACTAAAAACCAACTAATTATAAACTTAGCAAAAGCAGTTTTTTCCTACCAACTGAATAACAACTTATTACCCGTTTAATAGTAACTTGAAATATGCTGACAACTTGAGCCTACTTAATACCAACTCAATATCAACTAATAATGTGTTAACAAACTAAATACAAACTGAAATCCAACTTATTTTTTGGTAAGGGAATGGTGCCGTTACCACACAGATAGCCTACGAAAAGTTTATAAACAATTTCCTTTTAACTGTATAAATGTAGTCAAGAAATTATTTTTGTTAACTGAAAATATACAGGTGCAACGATCTGGTTTCATGATTTAGGGGTGATAGTCTCAGTCTACAAAGGTAAGAGAGAGCCTTTGACAATGAGGCAAGCGGTGTGTCTTTCCTATTAGCTATCTTGCCCCTAAGCTAGGAAACAATGTTTGTGGATTTTTTTCCGTAGAACATGAGGTAAACAGCCATCTTCAAATTCTCGGTTAAAATTAATTCATTCTTGCTGCCCCTAGTTAAAAGCAGTGTAAAGATGGGGGATAACAATTTCACATTTATGCCACCATGTATGACAAACATTAAGGGTAACTGGCACCTAGGAGCAACCAACACACCAGCTCCACACAAGGAGAACACAGCTAGCCTTTAAACACCCTAACACAGTGTTGTGTACAAATTGCATTGGACAAGCCTTTACACTGAAGGTTTTTTGGGTGGGGGGAAAACATTTAAAAAATTTTCCCCTTCAGATGGCAGCAGGCGCTAAAGCGACTAACCAATGAAAACTGTACACAAGAAAATGCACAACTTTTGATGGGTTGCGTTCTCCTTGTGTGCTGTGTTTGTTGCTTCTAGTTAACACTAGTTATGTTAAAAAACAAGACATAGCACGTGTTAGTAGACAATTTTTGGGAGTAGAATATACTCCTATAAAGCAAGCATAAAAGCCTAGTGATATTAAAATTGTCTACCATATTCAATCATTAACCAGTGGCATAGTTAGAAAAATCTGACCCTTTCTACGCTTACGTCACTGACAGGTCAGCCATTGTATGCCCCTATCAAGGGCTCCAGGGTCGTTGTTAGATTGAGGCCAAGCTTGGTGGCCAACCAGGGCTGCAAAAATTTTACCATAGCGATGTATATACCAGAGGGCTGCTGCACTTAGTTTCGCCCAAGGCCGTGAGACCTCTAAGCATGGCCCTGGGGGGGCTCCAATGTACTGTAATGTAATGACTTGGTTTTTCATTGAGTCATCATTGAAATTCAAGTGAGCCTAGAGTTATTGTTATAATTTATTCCATACATTTCATCAGTCAAGTGTAAGTAAATAGTTTTTCTTAATCACATTCACAATATTTAAAGCTCTCATGAAATTAAACAATCTCATTTTACATGGTGATTTTAAATAGTGGCCCAACATAATTAGTAATCATCCATTCTAATTATTGAAGAGGAAAATGAGATTCCAATAAACTTGCAAAATGTAACAAAAAATTATCTAAATTATCCTATATTTCGATAATTTTAAAGTAAATAGTAACCACATAGTTAGCTTAGTAATGCCATACACAGTAATTGTATTAAAAATAAAACATGAATTTCCTCTTAAATAATTAAAATTTCAAAGTGAACTATAATAGCAGTGTTCAAAACAATTTTAAAAATGACTAGACACTTTCAGGCACGTTTAATATGTATTAAAATCTATAGATACTCACCAAGTAACTTTAAAAAAATTTCTTTGGGTTTCATTTGTTTTATAATAAAATAATTTAAAACAATTATGTTCTTAAGGTGGGAATCTTAAAAAATATAAAATAAATCCTATAAAATTAAAATAAATGTGTCACTGGATAGATAATTCCAATGGAGACTAGAACTTATTGGTTTTGCTTGATATTAGGTGGTTCTTGGCCACCAAAAGGACACGAGAGACCTGGATGACCTCCCCTACACTCCAACAATGGTACATGTCCACTGTCCCACATTCCAGGACCACACAACTGGCATAAATTTGACAAAGTACATGGAATTACAGCTAATGTTCGAAACTGGTGCAATAAGCCACGTGCTTTCCGTAAGATTACTTCTCCATCCATATGGAGAGATAAACTACTAAAATGCAAAAGCATTTCATCAGACCGCAAGCCTTGTTCTATGACGTCGCTTCCGTAAACGGCAACAATGGCGAGACATAGGAATAAATGGAAATAGTCAGTTTGATAATGCGCCCAACACGCTTCCCACATTCTTAAGGCTTCAGATTCGGGAAATTCTCGTTTAAAGCACAGTAAAATCCAGCGATGTGCAAATAATAATTCATATCCATCTTTAATACTCGAAAGGTATTCGTAAAAATCAGCAGTCATCAGACGTAGAAGTTCTAACAAATAATTCTATATGGGAAATAAATTACTGTTAGGCAATAATTGGAAAAAAAAATAGAAAGTTAAAAAAGTACCAAATTGACATCCATATCTGTATCCTTTGGCGAACTAAAGAATATTGTTTTCTGCATAAGCCCTACAAAGCACCAGAAGCTTTCAGCTTCATCATGGATTTCTGCTAAAACAGGTGCCAGAAGGTCTGACATTCCTTGAGTATATGCAATAGATGGATTATATATGGCATAACTTAGAAGAATATTTCTGAAAAAAAAAATTATAGTTACATCAGCCCTCATAAAAATCCACACAAAAAATTGTTGGGCATAAAAATGAGTTTCCACAATTCTACCTAAGTACCTATTATATGGAGTTTGGTTTCTAGGTCCTTATGGGCAATGGGAAAGTGCCAGATATAAGCTACCAGTAAAGTTGTTTTATTATAGGATATAAAGTAGTAAGACCATAAACCTTTTATTGGTTAAAATGTGCAAATGATAATTTTGATGGAAGGACAAATCATGTACTCTGACAACATTAAAGGGCAACACAAGTGGCCTTGCAGGGGGGTAAATTATCTTATAGATAAAAAGAATGACTGAACATGCGCTATCTGCCATAGCCTTCCCCTCTTTAAAAAAACAGAACCATATTTGCTGAATTAATTTTGTATCAATGCACCTCTTGCGGTTCTTATGTGATAGCAAAATACATGCATTCCGAGGAAAGTGAAGTTTTCGAGGTTACCAACAAATCAGATCCCTTATACAAAATAATGTAATAAATTGGGTATAATGATTTGGAAATTGTTAGGACCAAGTGTGTGAGGCTACCGGCAGAGATAAACCGCGTCCAAGACCTAATGTTTCAACCTCCAAAATGATTTTTTCAAAAACATTGTTAAATCGAAAATATAAATGTCAAACTCTCGGAAACTAACTCAGTTCTTTTCCCCATAATAAATAAATTAAGCTAATCCTAAAATGCTCGGTTCATTGGTGCTAAGCTAAAAAAAAATTGAAAAATTTGCTAATGAGATTGAATTTGCACCACGTGGCTACACCAAGGAGAATAAGGTTTCCGTGCGGTATAATATCCTCCTTGGAAAAATAACTTATGACTTAAATAAAACAGTTCCAAATCAAGCACCCCCTATACATGGCCACTTAAACAACAAAAAGTTAACAAATATGTAATTTACACAAGTTATTTCCTAGTATAGCCGGAATAAAGTCTTAACAAACATTTGTATTTAATTTATACACAATTAGTATAATTGCACAACAGTCCCATCTTCAGCTGCAAAGCTTAGGTTCTTACATTATGGTGAACCCTGAAGTTTGAAAAGGACTTATTTAAAGGCTTAAACTGAATCTTTGTGGAAAGCGTTTCCTATTCATTGTCAAACCAGAAAAACCCAGTATTCTACAATAATGCCACCCAGTATTCTACAATAATGCCACCCAGTATTCTACAATAATGCCACCCAGTATTCTACAATAATGCCACCCAGTATTCTACAATAATGCCACCCAGTATTCTACAATAATGCCACCCAGTATTCTACAATAATGCCACCCAGTATTCTACAATAATGCCACCCAGTATTCTACAATAATGCCACCCAGTATTCTACAATAATGCCACCCAGTATTCTACAATAATGCCACCCAGTATTCTACAATAATGCCACCCAGTATTCTACAATAATGCCACCCCGTATTCTACAAAAATGCCACCCCGTATTCTACAAAAATGCCACCCCGTATTCTACAAAAATGCCACCCAGTATCATACAAAAATGCCACCCAGTATCATACAATAATGCCACCCAGTATCATACAATAATGCCACCCAGTATCATACAATAATGCCACCCAGTATCATACAATAATGCCACCCAGTATCATACAACAATGCCACCCAGTATCATACAACAATGCCACCCAGTATCATACAACAATGCCACCCAGTATCATACAACAATGCCACCCAGTATCATACAACAATGCCACCCAGTATCATACAACAATGCCACCCAGTATCATACAACAATGCCACCCAGTATCATACAACAATGCCACCCAGTATCATACAACAATGCCACCCAGTATCATACAACAATGCCACCCAGTATCATACAACAATGCCACCCAGTATCATACAACAATGCCACCCAGTATCATACAACAATGCCACCCAGTATCATACAATAATGCCACCCAGTATCATACAATAATGCCACCCAGTATCATACAATAATGCCACCCAGTATCATACAATAATGCCACCCAGTATCATACAATAATGCCACCCAGTATTATACAATAATGCCACCCAGTATTCTACAAAAATGGACCGTGCATAGAGTGAACTCATCTTTGAGATCAGGGCTAATGAAACTGAACTTTCAAATCATTCACTACTCTTACTGAATTTATTTCAATAACGTTCAAGCAAAATTTTTCAATAGACATGAATTTCATTGAAATGTTAAGTCACATTACATTACATGGAGGAGAATGGGACTCAACCATTAACTCTATGCATACTGTTAATGCTGGAATTTAAAAGGCAACACAGATGGTCCAGCACAGGATGACCCAAAAAGTCGGTGTAAAAAACTTTTGTGGGGAAGGATTTCACAAAGCCTAATTACCTCACCCCTTTGACAAGATGGGTCGCAATAAAAAAACTACATCTGGACTGGGCTACATTAACCTATTGTCAGAGATAAGGAAAACTGGAAATTTTGAAAAATGTGGCCTATAAATATTTTTCAGCCACCATGTTCTGAATAACATGTGATACATGTGATGCCTTTTAACTAATCAGAGTGATGAAGAATAAGTCTTGAAACTAAGAAAACTACAGCAATTACATTCAACCAATACTATCACTTTTCATTAAATATTTAAAAAACTTACTCCATGATTTTGATATTAGGGTTATTTTCACCAGTGAAAAATGGATTTGATCTGTCTGTCCTTACAACATCCTTTTCAACTATACATTGTACAGTTCTCCAGAAATTTTCCTTCTCCTCAATGCTCATCAACTCTCGCTTTCTCCTGATGGCCTGATATTCAATATAACTATCATTTCTTATCTGTTCCCTTTCATCAAATGTTGTTTTAAAGCCATAATGCCTTAACAAGAATGGCCAAATTTCCTTGCGTAGATTTTTTTCAAGACCTCCAAAAAATATTGCCTAAAAAAAGTTTCAAGTTTCTGTTAACTACTGCAAGCTCTACGTAGGAGTTGTTCCAGGTTTTTACAGCTCTATGCAGGAGTTGTTCCAGGTTTTCACCCAGTGCTACAACCTGGGATCAAACCTGGCTCCTCTTGCCGTGGGGTGAAAGTGCTAACCTCTCTACCACCCCATTTTGTGAGTAGTTGTCAAATAAGTCTCAGAGCAGCTCCATATTTTCTTCGATCTAAAAATTATTAATTCATATCTTTCTGCATTAGACAAACATATGCTAATTTACTGTTGACAGAACTAACATTATATACTTATATACATTTCCTTTTATTCTCTGCAGAATTCTTTTATATCCGATACAATAACCATGAAACTATGGGAACTTATTGCAGTTTGTATTTAGTTAAAAAAACTCAGTACAAACTTGAACTTAAAGTAAAAAAAAAACTGCATAACCTGTGGGATAACCCTGTGATTTATACAGGGGTGTCTCTATAAAATAAGTAGGCCTATAAAATGTTTTTATCTATGTCCGGAGCTTAACCTTTTTAATACTTTATTAGCACATGCGTTGCGCGCATGGATATCAAATTTAAAAATTGTTATAGACTCCAGTATGTGCTCTTCATCTTCAATAACTATAGCCAGTGACACAGAAAATAACATTTACAAGTGATCTAATGTATTTTATAGAAACACCTATTGACCTAGCCCATGGGGTATTGTAAATTTTAAAATTAAATTTCTTCACGAGCCTCATTTGACAACCATTTTGGCCTTTAAATTAAAGTTCATCCTTTAAGGCACCGACCTTTCTTAGTTGAAAATCATCCTCAATTTGCCCATCTTGATTAACAAATTCCCTCCACATGTCTTCGTCAATTCGTCCATAAACACCTTCTTCAGGATGACATTCAGCTTCAGTAAATTGTGGACGACAAACCCAGAACTGCCTTTAAAAATTTAAAACAAATAAGTGATAGACAATACATTTTCCTGC
Source organism: Leiobunum rupestre (assembly GCF_980474605.1). NCBI lineage: Eukaryota > Metazoa > Arthropoda > Arachnida > Opiliones > Sclerosomatidae > Leiobunum > Leiobunum rupestre. The sequence continues at coordinate 83,326,960 of NC_143384.1, read as the reverse complement.
CAAATAGCAAATAATGTATACAGCATAGTGGTGTGATTTACCTATAAGGACAATTTTTTTCTTTTTCTTTCTTTTTGTTTCTAAATAAACCACTGGACATATTGCCTTTGGTGCTAGATCCTGACAGAAGATGGTTGAATTCTTCAAAAACTTGAGCTAACCTGTCTAGGCCACCATTATGGAAGTGCAGAATCTTATATTGACTCTCACGACTGGCTATCACGAGTTGCCCGCAAGTTTGCTCCTTATCACAGAAGAACAACCTGAGAGAGCGCATTTGACCTAGGATAAAAAAATAATATGTTATAAAACCGAAATTGAGATACCTAATTTTGGAATTTTAGCTTAATAGAAGTTATTTATTTAAAATCTTTGATCTAACACACCTTACATTTAATTTTTTTTAAATAGAACACATTGTAAATCGAAAGAGGCAGCAAAGACACAATAGTTAGTGTAGGGAGCTGTTGGCTTGCGTGGCATGAAGGGCTTGCCACCACCCTCCTACACAATTGTAACCCAGCCACCTGAATTTATGGCTTTAAAAGTCGCTTGATGACTTGGGTATTAGCCTAGCTGATTATTATTTATTTATTTTTTATTATTAACATAAAAAAACTATTGCAAGCTAACAATTGTCTTGGAAATTCTTCATTGAAAAAAAAGACTTAAATGCTATAGCCTTTTAATATTTTGAAAACCTTATTACAAGAAATGTCTATGTGTTTTCTCTACAGGACAGTCGGTATTATATTGAAAACATTTTATTTAAGTGTTGAATTGAGACATTTTGCATTTGTAAATTTTTGCAATTGGCCTCATTACTTTTATTTATCAAATCAGAGAAAGTAAATATTGGTACTTACTTAAATCAACTGAAAACAGTCCACACGAACTTTCTCTAACACTGGAATAATTTGAAAACAAAGAGGACGAAGCAGATATCCTTCCAGGGCTGTGAGAGCCATCACCGTAGCCATTATTTTGACTAGACCAGCCACCAGTGAGGGATACACTGCCTGCAATACTGCCTCGTCTATGACTGTGATTAGCAGCACCATCGGGAAATGTTAAATTATGAGCATGAGCTAAAGATTCTGGAGTACTCTCAACATACATAAGCTATCAGTGATAAAAATAATATATAAGCTTTTGAAATACAGTCGAAATGAAATGAACCAAGTTATCAAAATTTTATACTTCCAATGTAGTAGGCATTTTCCTTACGAGACTACCCTCTAATTGTCATTTTAACTATGCTGCAGGAAAAGCTGTACTATAGTCCAGTAGCACTTTCTCTTTTTAATAGATTTAAGTGTCAACACCCAAAATTACTTAATATTATCAGAAGTTTATAAATATCCCTTGTACAAGAGAAGTATCCATCTCTGCCATGAAAATAAAACATGTACCTTGGGAGGCATGACGCAGAACATGTTAGGCGTTAACTTTCCGTCAAATAGCAGATGTATAACAGCACGTCACGGTTAAAAATTTGCATAGTATATTACTTCACTTAAAAGATGTAAAAGTTAAAAATTACACTGTGTAGGGATATTAAATTGCTGAACTATTTTCCGATGAAATAGTATTAGAAATTCAATATATTGTGGTCTGCGCCCAGCACTATTTTTTCATCAACAGGAGCCAGCTAAGCTACATGTTTCAAGTGAATAACATTAGCAAGACAGGTAAAAAAAATACTCTTTCATAAAAGTTACGTTATTTACTTCTGGTATTACTTTTATGGGAAAGGAAGGGGTCGAGTCTGATTTAAAGCACCCCATAAAGAAAATGACTTTTTAAGACAATTTCAATAACTTGGGTATGGTATTAAATCATTCACCTCTAATTTCGACAGACATTTAGGAGTAGAAGACGTTGCTAAATCATCTTGTATATCTTCCTCTGCACTATCAGGATAATCTTTGTTTGAGGTGGTGGGTGTAGTGCTGGAAGAGGAACCTTGCTCCCCATATTGGTTAAGGTCTAAAATTTGATTTTTCAAGGTACTAGTAGTTGAGCCTCCATTTTCTACGGAGTTATTAGTTATTTCGGAATCTTCTTTGGGTGATGTTGGAATTTGACTAGATGTTGCCTTTGCTTCTTTAACATTATCATCAACTAAAAGAGAAATTAAAAAGGAAATGATTTGGAGAGTATAGTACTGTAACCCACAGATTCCATCTATACTCAAACCAACAAAAAAACATGTGAAAAGTAGCCCTTCTAATACAAAATCATAAAAAAAATTGTTTATCTCCTAAAACTTTCAACCTTATGGCCATGTGCACCCCACAGTAAAGTGACATATTTCGTCAATGATGGAACTAGGAACGTTTCCACCAGAGGCGCAACAATCTCCAAAAGCTAGGGGGTGTCAATCAAGTTGCTACATTAAACTTTAAAAAAAAACATGAGACACCTTGCGAGGGGATATCCGTTGGACTCTAGGGGGTGTCCAGACACCCTAGACACCCGCCCCCTGTTGTTGCGCTCCTGGTTGGTCAAAAACACTTTAAATTTACTAAGTTTTAGCTCCAAATATTTAAATTTCATATAAATCCTTTGATGTATCTTTTATAATTTTAATTGTACTATTTTGTAGTAGATAAAGAATTTATTTTATAATTGCGAGTAGATTAAAAATTTAATCATCAGTTGCTGCACGAAATCCCTACATTTCATAACGAATGTGAATCAAAATGCAATGTGTTTTACTGACTAATTGACAAAGTTCAGCAAAATTTTTGACTCGTGTTAATAAGCCTTTAGTCTTGAACAGTTTTATATTAAGTTGACATTTCAACTTGGAGATAGTCTTAAGGTCCAACACTTCTAAATTTTTCACACGGGATTTTGAATCTTAGTTATTTCAGCAAATCAGAAAATTATTTTGAGATTTAAGAGCATGATTTTTGTGTCAATTTCTGCTTTTTTTAGACTAATTATGAGATTTTGCAACTGATTTCACCAAAGGTTTTCTAAAATAAATATTAGAGGGAGAGCTAGAGCCCACGTGCACGTTCTTCTCTTTCAGAGGGAGAGCTGGAGCCCACATTCGCGCTCTTCTCTTTTAGAGGGAGAGCTGGTTAACACATTCGCGCTCTACTCTTTTAGAGGGAGAGCTGGTTAACACATTCACGCTCTTCTCTTTTAGAGAGAGTGATCGAGCCCACGCTAGTGCTATTATTTTTCTTTGGCAGAAGTTGGAGCTAAAATAACCCTGGTGCTCTTTCATGAGAAGAGATCGTCCATCTTTGTTTTTGAGCCACTACAGTTAATGATGAAAAATGATTTATGGATAGGAAATGACTTCAATTACTTTAAATCCCTTGAAACAAGGTCAGAGTGCAAAACAAATTCTCGAATTATTAAGTTATATATGCTATTAAAAAAACACTTACTGCTTTGTGTGTGCTGATAATTAGTGTATCAAAAACTACATATTAAGGTTATTTGATTTAAAATTGATATATTTAACACTAGTTGGATACTTTTTAAATTCAATAAAGTAAAAATTTAAGCATGACAACCCACAGTTTATGTGGCTGTCCATGTCATTCAACCCACTAATCATAGACTCCAGTGCCGCTGTGACTTCTTCTGGACCAATTCCAGAATCTGACTGGCTTTGACAAGGATTTGGTTGGCAATTCGTATCCCCCAATGTATTTTCCTTTTTATCCATGAGACTAGTCTGCAATACCGAGAGAAATACTTTTTGAAACAGTCAACACCTAAGTAAAAATTAAAGGGATCCGCCAGATTCACAAGGTGATCGAAATATGTATCATATCCTCAACCTGTCTAATGAGACAGAACAGATGAGAAACCAGCAAAGGTAGAAAATATCTAGAATAAAATCCATACAGGTTGGGGGAGGACACATTACTCCCTTTTCGTTACTCTGGTGGAACCCTTTAAAAGTTGTGTAAGAATAATAAATTAAAATTTCAATAAACCTTGTAAAATGTTATGTTAAATTATGTTGGAATGGAAAAATGTGACCCCACCCCTTTCCTCTAATTTAAGGCTCTCAGGGCTCCCACCAAAATCTTTAAAAAAAAGATAGGGAAAATAGGGACTTATTGCAATGAAAAGAAAAGTACAAGAAAATAGGGAGCAAATTTTCCAAAATTAAAACCGAATAGGGACGAATGTAAAACAAAATGAGATCTTTATGAACTAAATTCCAAAACTGAATTGGTATTTATATTTTCTTAAAATTTTACAACCTAACAGTGAGGGTCTATCCTACAATTTAATGATGTTACCAAGCTTGCGGCGCTATGTTCGAACTATTTTATCGTCAATCCTCAGATTTGACTATTTTGTAATCAGTAATTGAAGAAAAATAATTTCTTTTGGGCATTTACAGGACCTTGCATGGGCTCTGCAAATTGTCTTGGAAAAGTGTTTTAAATTGCTTAAAAACTAGCAATTTCCTTCAGCAGAGTGTTTGCTCTTGTAAGTATAACAAAACATCTGGCCCTATGCTATAGCTGATGGCTGGCAAAAAGTGCATTACCTAACTTTTTGATCCAGTATTTTAAATCATTTATTTATTAGTTCAAACAATTTCTAGTTTCTACTAATAAGTACTCGCCTCTTGCACAATCTCTATTTTTAGGTGAAGCGTTCACCTCTAAGGTATGCTCACTTTCAGCTCAAAGGAGACCCTCCACTCTTCTGCTCATTTAATAGCTGAATATAGGGGCAGCTAGGTCTGACCTTCTCTCATCCCGACTCCAAACAGCTCTAAAATGAGTGGAGTTTCGCCCATCACTGTGAACTTCACTTACTAATTTTGACTTAGTTGCATTGTTAAACAGTATTTAATATTTTCACACACACCTGTTTTGGAGAACTTGATACTGTAAGCGGCGCAATGTAGGAGCTTTCGCAAGAATTGCAGGAAAAGTCAACAGTATTGTCCTGAGATATGGATGACCCTGGAGTTGACATTTCTAGAGCATTATCTACAGTAGTCCAACTGTCCAAACTCTGTAAGTCATCTCTAGGACTTCCAAGATCAGACATTGTGCTACTTATACTTCTTCGATCACTATCACTGAAAAACAATAAACAGGTTTCAATTAATTGAAGGTTTTTGGTTTATTAGAAATAATTTTTCTTATAATTTGGCAAGGTTGAAACCAATATGGTTGGGTTATCTAGTATTAAAAATTATAACATTCATCTTAGTATCATTTGAATTTTGATTTAGATACCATTTAGAAATTTTGTTTAGTCATGTTGTGTGTTCGAGTTAACTCTTAACTCATTAAATTCAAAGAAAAGTTTTAGCATTAGGAAATTCTATATTTATTTTTATTATTAGTCAAAAATCCATAAAATCTATAACTGAACATACTATCCTTTAACTTATACTCTCACAAGATAACAGCGCTGTTAACCTGAATTTTCAAACATAAATTATGAACAAGTGTTAAATCATTAACTAAGGGGTTAATTGTAGTTCAAGTTATTGGGTATGTTAGCAAACTTTAAATTTTGAAAAGTTAATTGTCATCATAAGTTTAACTTAGGAACATTAACCTAAAATAAGGTATTCTCTAACGTCTCAATCACAACTTCATTTTCCTGGAGATAACATTACTTAAGCCAAGCCCTGAAATTTTTCTGACACAACATTTTAAAATTGGAAGATTTTCGGTGATTAAATTACCTTAATGTTAAGCCTACAAGAAAATTTACCCACTGAAAAACTCTAGGCATTTTAGAATAGGTTTTAAGTTAAATTTACTGTAATTGATACAAAAGCCTTTAATTTGTTTCAGTTTTTTTTGGGTTCTAGTGTTCCTACAGTTTTTCTTTGGATCTTAAATTCATTATGATAACATTAAAAACGATCATATGAGTCACAAAATTTGTAGCTAATGTGAAAAAAAAAACCGGGTTGTTCAAAATGCAACATAATTAAATACTTTCACCATAGCTCAAAACGCAAAATACCAAATGCATTTCAAAAATTGTTTTTTTCTAAATGGACTCTGTTCACTTTTAACCCAAACTGTGGTCACTAATTATTAATTAGTGACCACAGTTAGATTGCAATTATTAATAATAAATAAGTAAATAATTATTAATAATACATAAGTAAATAATTATTAATAATACATAAGTAAATAATTATTAATAATACATAAATAATTATTAATAATACATAAATAATTATTAATAATACATAAATAATTATTAATAATACATAAATAATTATTAATAATACATAAATAATTATTAATAATACATAAATAATTATTAATAATACATAAATAATTATTAATAATACATAAATAATTATTAATAATACATAAATAATTATTAATAATACATAAGTAAATAATTATGAATAATACCAAGTAAATAATTATTAATAATACATAAATAATTATTAATAATACATAAGTAAATAATTATGAATAATACCAAGTAAATAATTATGAATAATTTATTATTATTATTAATTAGTAATTAATAATAATTACATAGAGATTCCAAAACCATTCTCACATCCAGCGTGTTAAATAAAGCTGTGGCACTGTACGCATGTTAATCTGCTTATGAGTAACTGAATATTGCCATTTATGATTACTTAGGAGTAAATAGCAGACAAACTTCTTCTACAAGAGCTGCAATGATGGTACCAGAGTAAAAACATTTCAAAAATGTTTTCCACACATCAAACCCGCAAAATGCAAAAGTTTCCTAGAAACTCAAAATGTAAAACAGTTTCCTAGAAATTTAAAATATAAAATGTAATTAAATACTTTTTCAAACTCAAAATGCATTCTGAACAACCCTGAAAAAGACCATAGCACCACTATACTGAACCAAAGCTATTGAAATATAGGCTCAAAAACTGGGTGGCATTTCTAAAATGGGGAACTAGTTAAATCGAAGCTAATGCCCAAACCCTTCTTTTTCAGTGAAAAATATACTAGGGAATAATGACCATTGATGCCATTGCCTCTTTTGGAAAAGAAGCTGCTATTTTAAGTGGTGGCAACAGTTAAGCTTTGTGCTATAATGTAGGAAAATACACCATTCTGTGGACTTAGGTTCATTTACTTACAATTATTTCAGTTTATTCACAGTATAGAGGGCTTTCGTCCGATACGATTTTGAGAACTTGTAATGTCACAACTGTTGTGTTAATAGTGGTCACCATGACAGTTAGTTTTTATCAAAAGGCAAATTACATTGGTGACGTTGTGAGTTTTGAATTGAAAGCCCTCTATTGCTGTCAATTTTGATACTCCAGTACCTAGCAGGGATAGTGAAATTTTTGGAGATAACTGACGAAGATTGTTCAACAACACAGCGGCAAAGGAAAAAAAACCATGGAGGTGTTTTTTACTTTATCTTTCCGCTATATTTTTATATTTGTTTTTTAAATTTATTCCGCTTGGGTTTTAATATAAAAACCCTTTACACTGCGTATCAGTGTGTCACTAATTAACCAGCTTTCAATCATGTAACTTGCTCTTATTATATAAATAAATTAACCCAGTTTATCATGTACCCGAGTTCTTGTTCAACACTGCGAAGCGCTGCTGCTATAAAACTTCCAACAGAAATTCATGATAAATTGGTTACTAACCCTCTGCACAAGAATCCTATTGATCCAATTTCTGCATAGCAAGATCTGTCATTACTTGGTGAGGCACTTTCAGATTGTTGATTACCAGATAAAGGCGTTTGGGAGTGTGAATGACTTCCACAACCAGACAGTGAAGATCCTGCTAAACCAGAATGTGTAGGACTGGGACAAGCGCTACTACGCTGACTTCGGCAAGGCGAGGTTCCTGGTGTTCTATTCTCTAGGCTGCGAGGGTTTTTCTTCAGAGTAGCATTAGGGATCCAATTTAATATTAATGTACTTCCCAAATGTTCATCTTCTCTCGTTCGAATGCATAGGTAGCCGGGATGATGATCAATAGAATCTGCCCTGATAGGTACCGGTGGATGCACGCATACATTGTTTTTACAAAATACAACTTCTCCCTCTGTCAAGGAGTTTGGCCTCACACTCCCACTATGACTACTAGGATGCCTCCGTCTTTGTTGACTTATTGATATATTGGAGCATGAAGAGACAATTGACGGTGAAGGTGGTGGACATGGAGTTACTTCTGCTTGGCTTCCGAGGCGAAGAAAACAAGATGCCTTATGAAAGAATGTGTTCAAACTAGCCATGAGTTACTGCAATAGAAATATGTAAAATACCATTAGCATATATAAAATAATAAAATTGGACAGGGTTGGCACAATATTTTCAAATTCATATTCCCTGTTTCCCCTGACCATTAAGAGATTTTCCCTTACTTTTTAAGGCCAAAATAATACCATTTATAACTTTATAGTTTACATTTATCAGAAGTAGGTAAATTTAAATCAAATTACATTTCAGTTTAGGATTATTTTACGCAAAAAATTGGAAAACTTTCAAGGTACTAAATACTAATTAAACATAATTTGTCACATAACTACAATAAAATTATCTTTAAAAAGTGTCAAGATAAAATTGAATTCCCTAACTTTTTGCAAATGCTTAAAGTTACCTGACCTTTCCCTAACTGTATAGGTCTACTTTTCCCTGTTTTCCTGACCCGTGTCAACCCTGTTAGAAATAAGTTCTACCAGAATAATTAAATATACTAAATGGATAATTATGATAAAAAATAACATAAGCACCACCTAGTAGCAACTTAGTTAACTTATTGGTAATGCTTCTGCTCATTTATCATAAGAATCAATGCCAAGTCCTACCAAAATACTAAATGTTTTGAAAATCAAAACACTTATTTTGGAAAACTAATTATAAACCATTAAATTATCAAAATATAAAAATTGATTATTAAAATTAGTTCATTCATCACCAGAGGTAATAATTTTAGCATTTAAGACTCCTTTTTAATGGAGTTTATGAACATTAATTGAGTTAATTTTAATTTGGCTGACCAATAAGTTTTATCTTCTAATACCATGCCGTTTTCTCTGAATTAAACATAATTTCTACTAAGAAAAAACTGCTATTTCTTCCAAATTTTGAACTATCAATCGTCTTGGGGGAAAAAACCACAATCGTCTTGGGGGGACTTCAATCGTCCCGGGGGGGGGGGAACCTACAATCGTCTCGGGGGGGGGAACCTACAATCGTCTCGGGGAGGGGGAAACCTACAATCGTCTCGGGGGGGGGAAACCTACAATCGTCTCGGGGGGGGGAAACCTACAATCGTCTCGGGGGGGGGGAAACCTACAATCGTCTCGGGGGGGAAACCTACAATCGTCTCGGGGGGGGGGACCTACAATCGTCTCGGGGGGGAACCTGCAATCGTCTCGGGGGGAACCTGCAATCGTCTCGGGGGGGAACCTGCAATCGTCTCGGGGGGGAACCTGCAATCGTCTCGGGGGGGAAACCTGCAATCGTCTCGGGGGGGAAACCTGCAATCGTCTCGGGGGGGGGGGAAACCTACAATCGTCTCGGGGGGGAAACCTACAATCGTCTCGGGGGGGGACCTACAATCGTCTCGGGGGGGAACTGCAATCGTCTCGGGGGGGGGGAACCTGCAATCGTCTCGGGGGGGGGGGAACCTGCAATCGTCTCGGGGGGGGAACCTGCAATCGTCTCGGGGGGGGAACCTGCAATCGCCTCGGGGGGGAACCTGCAATCGTCTCGGGGGGGAACCTGCAATCGTCTCGGGGGGGAACCTGCAATCGTCTCGGGGGGGAACCTGCAATCGTCTCGGGGGGAACCTGCAATCGTCTCGGGGGGGAACCTGCAATCGTCTCGGGGGGGAACCTGCAATCGTCTCGGGGGGGAAACCTGCAATCGTCTCAGGGGGGAAACCTGCAATCGTCTCGGGGGGGAAACCTGCAATCGTCTCGGGGGGGAAACCTGCAATCGTCTCGGGGGGGAAACCTGCGATCGTCTCGGGGGGGGGAACCTGCGATCGTCTCGGGGGGGGGGGGAACCTGCGATCGTCTCGGGGGGGGGGAACCTGCGATCGTCTCGGGGGGGGGGAACCTGCGATCGTCTCGGGGGGGTAACCTGCGATCGTCTCGGGGGGTAACCTGCGATCGTCTCGGGGGGGTAACCTGCGATCGTCTCGGGGGGAACCTACAATCGTCTCGGGGGGAACCTACAATCGTCTCGGGGGGAACCTACAATCGTCTCGGGGGGAACCTACAATCGTCTCGGGGGGAACCTACAATCGTCTCGGGGGGAACCTACAATCGTCTCGGGGGGAACCTACAATCGTCTCGGGGGGAACCTACAATCGTCTCGGGGGGAACCTACAATCGTCTCGGGGGGAACCTACAATCGTCTCGGGGGGAACCTACAATCGTCTCGGGGGGAAACCTACAATCGTCTCGGGGGGAAACCTACAATCGTCTCGGGGGGAAACCTACAATCGTCTCGGGGGGAAACCTACAATCGTCTCGGGGGGAAACCTACAATCGTCTCGGGGGGAACCTACAATCGTCTCGGGGGGAACCTACAATCGTCTCGGGGGGAACCTACAATCGTCTCGGGGGGAAACCTACAATCGTCTCGGGGGGAAACCTACAATAGTCTCGGGGGGAAACCTACAATAGTCTCGGGAGGAAACCTACAATAGTCTCGGGAGGAAACCTACAATAGTCTCGGGGGGAAACCTACAATAGTCTCGGGGCGAAACCTACAATCGTCTCGGGGGGAAACCTACAATCGTCTCGGGGGGAAACCTACAATCGTCTCGGGGGGAAACCTACAATCGTCTCGGGGGGAAACCTACAATCGTCTCGGGGGGAAACCTACAATCGTCTCGGGGGGAAACCTACAATCGTCTCGGGGGGAAACCTACAATCGTCTCGGGGGGAAACCTACAATCGTCTCGGGGGGAAACCTACAATCGTCTCGGGGGGAAACCTACAATCGTCTCGGGGGGAAACCTACAATCGTCTCGGGGGGAAACCTACAATCGTCTCGGGGGGAAACCTACAATCGTCTCGGGGGGAAACCTACAATCGTCTCGGGGGGAAACCTACAATCGTCTCGGGGGGAAACCTACAATCGTCTTGGGGGGAAACCTACAATCGTCTTGGGGGGAAACCTACAATCGTCTTGGGGGGAAACCTACAATCGTCTTGGGGGGAAACCTACAATCGTCTTGGGGGGAAACCTACAATCGTCTTGGGGGGAAACCTACAATCGTCTTGGGGGGAAACCTACAATCGTCTTGGGGGGAAACCTACAATCGTCTTGGGGGGAAACCTACAATCGTCTTGGGGGGAAACCTACAATCGTCTTGGGGGGAAACCTACAATCGTCTTGGGGGGAAACCTACAATCGTCTTGGGGGGAAACCTACAATCGTCTTGGGGGGAAACCTACAATCGTCTTGGGGGGAAACCTACAATCGTCTTGGGGGGAAACCTACAATCGTCTTGGGGGGAAACCTACAATCGTCTTGGGGGGAAACCTACAATCGTCTTGGGGGGAAACCTACAATCGTCTTGGGGGGAAACCTACAATCGTCTTGGGGGGAAACCTACAATCGTCTTGGGGGGAAACCTACAATCGTCTTGGGGGGAAACCTACAATCGTCTTGGGGGGAAACCTACAATCGTCTTGGGGGGAACCTACAATCGTCTTGGGGGAAACCTACAATCGTCTTGGGGGGAAACCTACAATCGTCTTGGGGGGAAACCTACAATCGTCTTGGGGGGAAACCTACAATCGTCTTGGGGGGAAACCTACAATCGTCTTGGGGGGAAACCTACAATCGTCTTGGGGGGAAACCTACAATCGTCTTGGGGGGACACCTTCAATCGTCTTGGGGGGAAACCTACAATCGTCTTGGGGGGAAACCTACAATCGTCTTGGGGGGAAACCTACAATCGTCTTGGGGGGAAACCTACAATCGTCTTGGGGGGGAAACCTACAATCGTCTTGGGGGGGAAACCTACAATCGTCTTGGGGGGGAAACCTACAATCGTCTTGGGGGGAAACCTACAATCGTCTTGGGGGGAAACCTACAATCGTCTTGGGGGGGAAACCTACAATCGTCTTGGGGGGGAAACCTACAATCGTCTTGGGGGGGAAACCTACAATCGTCTTGGGGGGGAAACCTACAATCGTCTTGGGGGGGAAACCTACAATCGTCTTGGGGGGGAAACCTACAATCGTCTTGGGGGGGAAACCTACAATCGTCTTGGGGGGGAAACCTACAATCGTCTTGGGGGGGAAACCTACAATCGTCTTGGGGGGGAAACCTACAATCGTCTTGGGGGGGAAACCTACAATCGTCTTGGGGGGGAAACCTACAATCGTCTTGGGGGGGAAACCTACAATCGTCTTGGGGGGGAAACCTACAATCGTCTTGGGGGGGAAACCTACAATCGTCTTGGGGGGGAAACCTACAATCGTCTTGGGGGGGAAACCTACAATCGTCTTGGGGGGGAAACCTACAATCGTCTTGGGGGGGAAACCTACAATCGTCTTGGGGGGGAAACCTACAATCGTCTTGGGGGGGAAACCTACAATCGTCTTGGGGGGGAAACCTACAATCGTCTTGGGGGGGAAACCTACAATCGTCTTGGGGGGGAAACCTACAATCGTCTTGGGGGGGAAACCTACAATCGTCTTGGGGGGGAAACCTACAATCGTCTTGGGGGGAAACCTACAATCGTCTTGGGGGGAAACCTACAATCGTCTTGGGGGGGAAACCTACAATCGTCTTGGGGGGGAAACCTACAATCGTCTTGGGGGGGAAACCTACAATCGTCTTGGGGGGGAAACCTACAATCGTCTTGGGGGGAAACCTACAATCGTCTTGGGGGGAAACCTACAATCGTCTTGGGGGGAAACCTACAATCGTCTTGGGGGGGAAACCTACAATCGTCTTGGGGGGGAAACCTACAATCGTCTTGGGGGGAAACCTACAATCGTCTTGGGGGGAAACCTACAATCGTCTTGGGGGGAAACCTACAATCGTCTTGGGGGGAAACCTACAATCGTCTTGGGGGAAACCTACAATCGTCTTGGGGGGAAACCTACAATCGTCTTGGGGGGAAAGCTACAATCATATTGGGGGAAACCTACAATCGTCTTGGGGGGAAACCTACAATCGTCTTGGGGGGAAACCTACAATCGTCTTGGGGGGAAACCTACAATCGTCTTGGGGGGAAACCTACAATCGTCTTGGGGGGAAACCTACAATCGTCTTGGGGGGGAAACCTACAATCGTCTTGGGGGGGAAACCTACAATCGTCTTGGGGGGGAAACCTACAATCGTCTTGGGGGGGAAACCTACAATCGTCTTGGGGGGGAAACCTACAATCGTCTTGGGGGGAAACCTACAATCGTCTTGGGGGGGAAACCTACAATCGTCTTGGGGGGGAAACCTACAATCGTCTTGGGGGGGAAACCTACAATCGTCTTGGGGGGAAACCTACAATCGTCTTGGGGGGGAAACCTACAATCGTCTTGGGGGGGAAACCTACAATCGTCTTGGGGGGGAAACCTACAATCGTCTTGGGGGGGAAACCTACAATCGTCTTGGGGGGGAAACCTACAATCGTCTTGGGGGGGAAACCTACAATCGTCTTGGGGGGGAAACCTACAATCGTCTTGGGGGGAAACCTACAATCGTCTTGGGGGGAAACCTACAATCGTCTTGGGGGGGAAACCTACAATCGTCTTGGGGGGGAAACCTACAATCGTCTTGGGGGGAAACCTACAATCGTCTTGGGGGGAAACCTACAATCGTCTTGGGGGAAACCTACAATCGTCTTGGGGGGAAACCTACAATCGTCTTGGGGGAAAGCTACAATCGTCTTGGGGGAAACCTACAATCATCTTGGGGGGAAACCTACAATCGTCTTGGGGGGAAACCTACAATCGTCTTGGGGGGAAACCTACAATCGTCTTGGGGGGAAACCTACAATCGTCTTGGGGGGAAACCTACAATCGTCTTGGGGGGAAACCTACAATCGTCTTGGGGGGAAACCTACAATCGTCTTGGGGGGAAACCTACAATCGTCTTGGGGGGAAACCTACAATCGTCTTGGGGGGAAACCTACAATCGTCTTGGGGGGAAATCTACAATCGTCTTGGGGGGGAAACCTACAATCGTCTTGGGGGGAAATCTACAATCGTCTTGGGGGGGAAACCTACAATCGTCTTGGGGGGAAATCTACAATCGTCTTGGGGTGAAATCTACAATCGTCTTGGGGGGAAATCTACAATCGTCTTGGTGGGAAACCTACAATCGACTTGGGGGGGAAACCTACAATCGACTTGGGGGGGAAACCTACAATCGACTTGGGGGGGAAACCTACAATCGTCTTGGGTGGAAACCTACAATCGTCTTGGGTGGAAACCTACAATCGTCTTGGGTGGAAACCTACAATCGTCTTGGGTGGAAACCTACAATCGTCTTGGGTGGAAACCTACAATCGTCTTGGGGGGGGAACCTACAATCGTCTACAAGAGTACTATATCCACCTAAATAAAACATCACCTGTAACTGTCAAACTTGCAAAACATCAAAAATAACCATATGTGATTTGAAATTAATAACAAAAGTGTAAAACATATTGCTTCCTCTTAGTGGGAAAAGCGTTAGAGAGATCCACACTCCACAGTCTCATGGAATAAGACGAAAATCTATACTACAGTAATAGTATGTGTAGGGAACTGTTGGCTTGCGTGGAACGAAGGGCTTGCCACCACATTTCTATGCAATTTAACCAGGCCACCTGAATTAAAAGCATTAAAAGTCGCTAGATGACTTGGGCCTAGGTGGTGCCTTGGGTATTAGCTTAGCTGATTATTATTATTATTACCTTGAAGTGGTTTGAAAATTGTTCGTAAAAATTGTGGCCAAAAAACATAATTTCCAATCTCGATTTCAAAAAAAAAGCTAAGCACTTCTGTAAATTCTGTACACCAAGTACAGAGAGTACAGCCTTATGAAATACATTTACGTGTAGTGATCAACCCCTCGGGCAAATCTAAACTCCAGTATATTATAAAAAGAGTTTCTTCAAAATTGAAGTAGCAAGTCAATATAATTATTATAAGTCTGGAAAGAATAATTTTCCACTTAGCTTAGGGAAATACCTGTGAGATAAGCACACATCGAAATTTTGCATTAGGAGGTAGAATTAGAGGCACCTAAAGGATTTATGTTCTAAAAAATAACAGTTCTCCTATCGGCAAAAACCCATTTCATGGATCCGCCATCAAACATTCTACTTCCTTCAATTGCTACTACTATCGAAGGATAGACAAAACATTTTACATTTAAGCTTTAAATTTGTAAATTTGATTTGCCACAAAGAAATTATAGATCATTCTTCCATGGGGCCACTGAGATACCCAAGCAAATATTAATATTTTCATTCCAATCACCTAACTAAAGTAAATATAATTATGACCATAGTCTACAATAACTTATTAGATATTTCCACAGTATACTTTTAAAATTTATACTGTTTTAGAAATACCATTACTATGATTGATAACAGGGTCAAATAAAAATACTGTCCATATTGAGGTGCCCATTCTATATCATAGTGTTCCATATGTTACACACTCCACACAAGCTGTCCTCTTCCCAGCAGTACAGATACACCGAGGCTTACTAATGCTTGAGTTTACCATTAATATTTACGAATGAAAATAACATAAAACGTGATGAATGTAAGTAAACAATACATATTTGTATATTACTAACAAAATTAATTATAAAGAACACAAAAAAGTTACATAAATTACCATTTGGCTTTCCCCAATACCGCAAGTATGGTCACTTCTCCGCACGACAAGCAGGGCTACCGTTTCTGGACTCTGGAGTTGCTAACTTGCTATTGTATATTTGCATTTTTATTCGCGACCGAAACGAGTCTAGGACCATAGAAATCTCATAGGTAACTAGAATGCTGCCGTGTAACTGGCAAATGGCCCAAACGCCGTGGCAGACGACGCCAGATCTCAGCCAATCAGAGCTCAAAGAGTGGTTCTGCCAAGAATTTAATGTCACCGGAGAGAATGACGTCATCTATCTCCCGCTATAGTAACGGAACCCAGGATGATTATTATCCTCCTTGGCGGAACCACTCTACGACCTCTCATTGGCTGAAGGTTCAAGACGAACTGGCGTCAAGCTCGGCCGTAGGCGGCAGCATTCTAGTTACCTGTGAGATTTCTATGTCTAGGACTGGTGGTCTAGCGTCTGCTACAGACCAATTAAAAAGTTATAAGAACGTTTTTTCTTAAAAAAATTTATCAAAATATAAGCAAACGATGCAAAAATTATATTAAAAGGCAAGTATCATTATTTATAATGTCAAATTTACGAATAATGATGAGGAAAAACTAATAGCGTCAGCTTTAACTCTACACCAAAGACTATATAACGCTTCGCTTACTAGACAGGCGTGTTCTATGGCCCAACTTGCATACCGATTGTGGCTCCATCTCGACGCTGGCCCAAAATTTCCCCTAGCTTGAGCTGTGTTACTAGTGGCGCCTCTAGCCGCGGGTCCAAATATTACCCCAGCTTTGACAGTGCTACAGAGGTGTTAACAGGTTTTTCCTAGGAACACGCCTGTCTAGTAAGCGAAGCGTTATATAGTCTTTGCTCTACACCAGCCTACGAAGCCAAGAACTACTTATGTGTAGGTATCAAGATATGTACAAGTATTCAATGCGCATAGTAAAAGAACAAAAATTAAATCTAATATAGGACGGGGATAACCATTGAATTGGGAATAGTACCGCTAGAATGACATTAGTACTATTAATTCAATTGTATAGTATATAGTTCTCGCTGCTAACAGCGGATGGCGCCACCGACAAATGATAGTGTTCTCAATTTTGAAAAAAAAATTTCGCGGAAGGCAGATTGAAATTGTCAATCTAGCGGTACTTTTCACAATTCAATGGTGATAACGAGGGATATAATTACCATAGAAATCGGAGAAATAACTAGAACGCTCATTCGAATAGAGGGAAGCGCGCCTATTAGAAGCTGTAGCTTTGGCCGTACTTTTTGTTTGGCGGATGACGAAAGTATCGCCATCTCTGCCGTACCTTGAAAGTTCATTTTCTTAAACGTTCAGGCCTTCTTTATATATAATGTAGGCACCCGTATAAATAATTATGGAAAAGCGTTGGGTGATATATTTTCTTATAAATACTTTTTTATTGTTACTTTATTTAAATAAGTGAGTTTGTGGTATTTTTTGGCTATCAAACTGTCAGCATCAAAAATAAATAGACATAAACAGTGTCAGCATCCATAAATTTAGGAAGGTTCAGGCTTAGATCAAGGTTTGTAGAGAAAATTCGCTTTAGAGGTTGGCTCTTGTAAGAGTGTCGGGAAAGGAAAGTTCAGCAGCTGGGTTGGAAGGGGGGGGAGATAGTCTCGTTTCCCATAGATGCTGGAGCCAGAAAACGAAACAAGACGCCACGTCAAAAAGTTTCGGTTGAAACCATTCTGCTGCAGAGTGCACTGTGCACAATTCCTTTTGCGGCAATTCCAAAAAAGGCATTATCATTACTTCTGAATCAATGATAGGTTTATATTTTTACTTAAAGGGCAACGCAAGTCGTCATGCAGGGGGGGGGGACTATGTTTTCTTCAACAAGCCGTAAGTAGGTTTTCCAAGGATGATTTTATACAGCGCGAAAGCCTTATTCTCCTTGGTGTAGCCACGTGGCGCAATTTCGCTCTCATTCGCGAATTTTTCGATTTTCTTCGCTGAGTTAGCTCGCAATGAACGAACCCAGGAATTTAGGCCTAGCTTAATTTATTTATTATGGAGAAAAGAACTGGGTTAGTTTCCGAGAGTTGGACTTTGATATTTTCGATTTAACAATGTTTTGGAATAAAATTATTTGTGAATTGAATATTTTTAATAATGGAAGTTGAAACATTAGGCCTTGGACGCGGTAAATCTCTGCCGCTAGCCTCACATTGGATTAAGAAAATTCAACACCACACACTCCTATATCCCGTCTCCCTTAACAATTTCCCTATCATTATACCCCGTCAGAATATTTATCTTTTTTTATTACATTTATTTTGTAGAAGTTTAGGATCCGATTGGTCGGTAAGCATGGAGACTTCACTTTCCTCGGCCATTTTCGCGACTAAAGAATGCATGGATTTTGCGTAAAAACCGCGAGAGGCGCATTTATACAAAATAAATTCGGCAAATATGGTTCTGCTTTTTTTACAGAGGGAAAGGCTAGGGCAGATAGCGCATGCGCAGTCGTTCTTTTTATCTATAAGATAATTTACCCCCCTGCATGGTCACTTGCGTTGCCCTTTAAGAGATAACTTCAATGTGAAATATATTTTAACTCACAGGGTCAATCAAGATTGTTTGGAGAATTTTTTCTAACAATTAAGAACGCGTGGGCGTCTTGATGACCATCCAACTCATCTCAACGCATTATACAGAATCAGAATGTAAATTATCTTGTAAAAGCAGAACCATATTTGCCGAATTTATTTTGACTTTTGAATTTATTTTGTATAAATGCGCCTCTCGCGGTTTTTATGCAAAATCCATGATTGCTTTAGTCGCGAAAATGGCCGAGGAAAGAGAAGTTTCCGAGCTTACCGACAAATCGGATCCTTTATACAAAATAAATCTAATAAAACAAAGATAAATATTCTGTCGGGGTATAATGATAAGGAAATTGTTAATGGAGACGAGATATAGAACCAAGTGTGTGAGGTCTTGGATTTTCTTAATCCAAGGTGAGGCTAGCGGCAGAGATTTACCGCGTCCAAGGCCTAATGTTTTTACCTCCATAATTAAAAATGTTCAATTGGCAAATAATTTTATTCCAAAACAATGTTAAGTCGAATATATCAACGTCAAACTCTCGGAAACTAACTCAGTTCTTTTCTCCATAATAAATATATTAAGCTAAGCCTAAAATCCTGGGTTCGTTGGTAAGGAAATCGAAAAATTCGCGAATGAGAGTGAAATTGCGCCATCCGCCAGGTGGTTACACCATGGACTAATCAACAACAGGGACGGCCCAGGGAGGCTATTCTCTAATTTATCTCGATCTCACTCTCGATGTCGACTCGAAGTCGATCTCGAAGGCGATCACTTCGATCGAGAAGTCATTTCTCGATAAACGCTATTCTATACTTCATCGAAATCGACTTCGAAGTGATGCATCTCGACTCTCGACAAGCGAGTAGACCAAGTGGGTTCTACATATTTCCGGTTGTAATCGCGCATAGGCTCTCTATTTTCCGACCAATAAGAATACACCATCACATAAACAGCTGATTACAAACGCCCATGTTTTATAGTTTAGAGAAAGGATATTTATTTTCATTGTAATACTACAGTATATATATTTAAAGTCCAAATAGAGCTCGGCGAAACAGCTAAATTAACCGCTCAAGTTTTGTTTAACCATAAAAATTACGATTAACTGTTTATCCATGGATATTATCCACGGCTATATAGCAATTTAACATGTAAAATAATCGGGGTTTTTTTCGTTTGTGGATAAAAATGAATAAAGTTATTATTTCTTATCCAAACGCCGAGCTCTAAGTCCAAAGGATTTGTTGTTTGGTCTCTTATAACTCTTTATCTTTGAAAATTACGCCTATTATCGATTTCTAATGCTATATTTAACAATACAAGCCGAGCTATAGCAAGCGCCATTGCTTTTTTCCCTAAGAAAGACGGTTTGGGTAGTGGTAGCTTTTTGGCAAGACGGGAGAAGGGGGGGGGAGGCAGTTAAAAAGAACTACTAGCTCAATGACTGGTTGAAACCTCTGTCGAAAGCGATCTCGTAAGCTTCGGACACGACGAGATCGACTTCGAGAAGTCCATCGAATTCGAGTAGCATTTTTCGACAAATATTTTATAGAATAGCGTTTTTCGACATCTCGTGAGAACGATTCGAGATCGAGAGAGATCTCGATCGAGAACTGCTTACAGAATAGGGCCCCAGATCTATAACATTTCTCTATAAAGACCCCAAAAAAAAGTGTTAACGCGTTCAGCAGCGTTGCCAGGCAAATATTTTTTATCCTGGTGATTCAAACGTCATAAACAGGAAACAGATTTATAACGGTTTTAGCGGTTGTGATTTGAATTTTCAGATTGTTGTTTACCAAGGCAACCCCAAACGTCTCTCATAACCATCCATGTTATCACGTTAAATAACTATAATTATAATTATTATTTTAGCATAATTGGTATAGTTAAATGATATTTTTTCCACCTCCGATTCTAAGATAGATTCGAAATTATCTCGGAAATTATTCATCATCATATTTATGAATAATATTATATTATGATAATAATAATAATTACCGTAACAAATTTGGGAATTGCTTTCAGACGGTAAGCAGAATATTTTACTATTTGTACGATTGAAAAAGCTCGACATTCTAAATTGTTAATTAGTCCATGGTTACACCAATTAGAATAAGGTTTTCGCTTTTCGCACGGTATAAAATCCTCCTATTAAAACCAACTTACGACTTGTAGAAGAAAACATAGTTCCCAACCAAGCGCCCCCCTACATGGCCACTTGTGTTGCCCTTTAAGGCTTAAGCCACCGAGCGCTACTATTCAGCGTTTAAAATAAATTAATGTGATCAGCTGATATCTGAATTTCAGCTACCAGTTTCACGTTAATAAGACAGACAGAGAAAGAGACAAACGTAGGTACCCCCGTAACTCGCACCTTTTGAAATCTAACCAGTGACGTCACTGGTGAGATATCTGATACCATCTCTCGTACCGTTTCGACTTTCTCTCCAAAAACCAGTTACAGAGATGCGCCCCCGTTGGGCTTAGATATCGGTTTCTAAAATATTTTTTGTGGCCTGTGGCTTACCCCCTTTGTAATATCTTATGTTATGCAAGGAAATATAAGTTACCTAGGTAGTGCATTTCATAAAATAAGTGGTTTATACCACGTACTATATGAAAATTGGTCCAAATAATGAGGAGGAGCTTAAACTATCTACCCATATTCTTAGATACCCAAATGCATTCTTGAAGTCATACAAATGTAGAATGCATCAAATTAGTTGAAAGTTGTAGGAAGTAAACTAGTCAGGGTGGGATACGACAAATCCGAACGTATTTTACAAAAACTTGACTAAGGAAAGTTAATTTTAGGTCCATCGAAAAATTCTTTAAACACATTATCCCAACATTTCAGCTTCTAATAGCGTTTTCCATGAAAAGGACCGTCAAAATTTTGAGAAGTGAAAATTCTCACTATCAAGGGTAGTGGCGGCTTAAGAAGGCTGGGTCCCCGGGGCGGCGGCAGTGTTGTGTGACACCCCCCAGGACCGCGCAGAAGTTTTCACGTCCGTCTGCTTCAAGTTGAATCGTTCTGATTTGCACCCCCCCCCCCTCCCCCTCGAGCTTCTCCGATGGAACCCCTGGCTACCCTGGTACCCGGGGCGGCCCGCCTCCCTCGCCCCCACCTTACGCCGCCACTGATCAAGGGAAGAATTCTTAAAATTTTGACGCCCCCAAGGTAACTCCCAAACCCCTCTCTCTAACTCCGAACACACAAGAATGAGTATGTATCTTAGGTAAATATCTAACCTATCTTATAACCTATATGACATACTAGTTCTTGAATGTGAACAGTTAAAATGATCAAGAAGCCGGAGTTTAAGGCGTCCCGCTTGAGGCGTCCCGCTTGAGGCGTCCCGCTTGAGGCGTTCCGCTTGAGGCGTTCCGCTTGAGGCGTTCCGCTTGAGGCGTTCCGCTTGAGGCGTTCCGCTTGAGGCGTCCATCGTAAATCCGCCCTCACCATATGCAATGATCGCGAAAACTTTCCGTTAGGCCTAGGCTTGCGACGCTAATACAGTTTTAGTTAAGTTGTTTAATTTAAAATTTCTAATACTAACCTGAGAAAAGATATATTTGGGTTTGAGTAATTACTCTTACAAGATTTAGTAACACAGTTTTGAATCATTGCTCAACTTTTAATAAAAAACCGCGTTTCAAAATATAAAAAAACCGCGTTCTATGATAATTACAAAGAAATAATGACAGCATAGGTCAGCGCCAAGATCTGGGCTCGAGCTCACCTCATTGAATTCGTATTTGAGTTTACGGATGGTATCGGGCTCACCTTGGTCTCGCCAATTATTGGCCGGGTCTCGGGCTCGAGCTCGCAATCTAAATTTCCCCGCCGATGTGAGGTCTCAGGCTCAGTAGATTTAAAACCTACGAACCGTCTCGGGGTCGGACTCACTATATTTACAAATCGAATTAATCGACGGGTGGTCTAGGGCTCGGGCTCGGTTTCACAATAATTACAATTCGACCTGTGATCTCGGGCTCAGGCACACTATAGTTATTTACAAATAGAATGGTGGCCTTGAGCCCGGTCTCACCATGTTTTAATACTACTAAAGCCTCAAGCTCAAGCTCGATGTTTCGTCGCACAATTAGTGTTTTCGAGCTCCATACTTGCATCACTGGCACACCTGGAAGACAGTCGGAGACAGTCAGGCAGCCCTGAGCCCGGGAATCCAGACGGCGCTAGGCCGCGCTAGCTTCTAACATTTGTTTGCCGAAATAAATTTCGAACAATATCGCGAATTGGAAGGAGATAGAACTCATTCTCAGATACGAAAACAGTATTAAAATCTGTCTCGGGCTCGGGCTCAATCGTAATCGTGAGTTGAGCTCAGGCTCACCTCAGATATGACAACTACCAAAAACAGTCTCGAGCTCGGGCTCAAGTATTATGTCGAGCTCAAGGTTGAGCTCTTAGTACGTTAATTTTTAATACGGGCTTGGGCTCGAGCTCCAAGTAATGTGAATCATGAAATGGGTTCAAGCTCGAGCTCGAAGTAATTTGTATGTTAACAGGGGCTCAAGCTCGGGCTCACTAGTTACAATATGCGTTCCACAATACCTCAACTCGGGCTCGGTTTTTAACGTGAAAACTTATCGGTCTCGTCTCAGGCTCACAATACTTATTAAAAATACCCTAGCTCAGGCTCACCCTGGGAAACTATTCTGCTAATGTGGATTATTATGCCCGCCTTCGATCGTTTACGTTTAAAAAGAGGGTTGGACCAGGGCGATGAAGACTGAGGGCCTTGTTTTTTTTTATTTAGTTCCAGCAGTTTATTCCCAGTCAGATGGAAGTGTTTTTAGTCACTGGGAAAGCAATTCGGCCGAGACAGACTGTTTGTACCTTCATTGTTCACCGCTGAATTATCTCACAGAGCCTTTGTTGTATTTTTTACTCCCAGATATATTTTTAAGTGTATATATATTTGTTTTATAATATGTATGTAAACCCTGGGTTTACCCTTATTATTGTGTTCAGTTCGATTATTGTGCTCCATTGTAATCTTCAATGTTTTAATTAAAGTATCTCTTAGTTCTAATACGTATGGTTCTTTTCATCTCATTCGTCACTGACATCGTTTGCGTAAATAGAGAGCCGCAGAGATAACGTCTTTATGTTAGACTGTAAAGAGCAAAAGCCCCTTTGGTACACCAGAAGAAACATGATAACATACAGATTCAACTCTGGGACAATCCACGTTAAATTCTTCTACTTAAAGATAGGAGGCTTCCCACAAAAGAGAAGCAACGTGAACTTGGTAGCTATGTAGTTTATTAAGAAGAAGTTGGTGGCGTTGGTGGGGAGACAGTGTCCGACGCCTGAAATCAAGAAAGATAATGTTCACTTGAGGAGCACTCTGCACTCTCAAGCCCAGCACTCTTAAAACAGCAGCTAGAGAGGGGGTCGATATGGAGTGGGGGAATAAAAAACAAATTGCATCGACCCAACGCGAGCTTTGCACTCGAATGTTAGCTTGTGGAAGCGAAGCTACTTATTTAATCCATGATTTAGAGGAACCAGAACTGGAGGAACGAATGAAGAAGATTTAAAACATCGGGGTTATGATATAATTCTTAAAATGCCACAAAGCCGCAACACTAGGTGGTCGAGTGAGAAAAAAGGTCTTAATTTTTATAGAAAAAAGTTTGATTACATACAGTTATAGCATTGCAAAATATATGGTTGAAAAGAGATAACGCGAGGACTTGGAGGAAGCCACTGACGTCGTGAGTGCCGCGGGTAGGTTTCCCAATTAAATATCTTCAGCAACTTCACTGTCGTTAAAGTCGTTTTAACGGAAATCGTTGCTGTTTGTAAAGCTAGCTTAGATGTTAGAAGGTCTGAACAGTTTCACTTAATTTGGCATGAAGCTGAAAAGCACCTTTAAATTTGGGGGCCATGGATTAACACTGTTTGCGGCCTATCCAATGAGCTCAAGTTGGAGGGTATCAGATGCATTTTGCAGGGTAATTGAAAATATTCATGTTTCTTAATTTTAAATTATTTTTATTTCTTTGACCGCAATTTCGATTGAAGGGGACCCGGGCTGCAGCCCAGAAAGACCATATCTAGATCCGCCCCTGGAATCTTCCCATATTCCGGTACCAGCAGGGCCCTTAAGTTAGGCATCGATCTTCTTTGAGCCCCTCAACGAGTCAACATCCCCCTCCCACTTGTGATGCGTGGGCCCCTTCCTGGCCCCTGCTCTTAGTAGACCCGTAGGGTACCGGTAAGTAGCAGCGAGCCTTTAAGTTTACGCAAACGGAAGATAATATCCAACAGGATAATACTTCTACTACTGAAAGCGGAGCAACAGAAGCAAATATACTAATTGAGCGGATGAGAACCACTTACTTCGACTTCTAAATAATCTATAAATCTATCAGAAATGGAATCTAGACTATTATAAAGTTTTACTGAATAAAGTAAAATCAAACCACTTTTGCATAGTAAAAATTAAAAGAACATTTTATTTAAAATGCTGGTCACGACTAGTTTCGCTTACCGTTCGGTAGCATCATGATGATGCTACCGAACGGTAAGCGAAACTAGTCGTGACCAGCATTTTAAATAAAATGTTCTTTTAATTTTTACTATGCAAAAGTGGTTTGATTTTACTTTATTCAGTATTTTAATGCATAGGGTTAGTTACACTATATTTATTATAAAGTTTGCCCTTAAACTGCTCTCAAGCGCTCTAGATCACACTGATCATCGTTTTATGTTCCATTTGCGTGCTTGGATATGCTACGATCGAGTTTCGCGTGTCCCATTTCCCGCTGTCGGGTGCTTCGAGAACGCGTAAAACCTATCGGCCGATCTCGACAGATCAACTGATCGAGATCGAGATTGGAGCAAATTTTTGCGTGTTCCTTTTAGATTTTTTGGAAAAATGGCAGACCAAGACGTGAAAATTCAAATTACTAGCAGACGAAAAACAACAAAGCGCGGGAATATGTTAATGATAAGTTCCATTTGCGGTTTTACTCAAGTCGATTTATGACGAGATCTATGACGTCAGAGACCGATTCTGAGCGAATCTCGAGCAATCAAATGGAAAACTTTAATATAAAACACTGGATTCAAAGCATTATTGGGAAAAAATTTCTTCACGGAAACGATGTCCTAGCTCATTGTCAATCTTAAAACCGGTTATATTCCGATCTCCATTAGTTAAAAGGACAGACAAGTATAGCCAGAAATACATGTATTTCTGGTATAGCCAAAAATTAAATAAAAAAACCTTGAGTAGCGTCACTGACTGACTGCTTTAATTATTTACACATTCCAGTGGAAATACTAGTCTATAGTCTATTACTATATCCGAAAGGAGTTTCAATAGTTCTTTTTATAACATAACCTTGGCCATCTTGTTGAAATGTTGCCTCCCCGCTTCAGCTGTGGATCCGTTTTCTCTCCCACTAAAGAGTTTATGTACTCATTCTTAGGCATTGGCTGTAGCCTTGGAAATAACGGTGGTCAAGTGGTAAAAGACCAGTTTATTAATTGCTCAGACCAGTTTATTAATTAAAAATTTGGGGGGTCACTGGTCACCGTGTCCAGTTTATTAATTCGAAATAATATCAAAAAATAGAAGGTGACCAGTTTAATAATTCGAAATAATATAAAATAATAGGAGATGACCAGTTTATTAATTCAAGGTTTCTATTAATTTTGATTTCCTATTTAACCAGATTCTTATGTACCGCGACTCCGCGTACCACCGCCGCAGCCGAACGTCGAGGCTTTATGCAGAGTCCGTCGCTCGCATCCCACGAACGAGTTGAAACTGTCGAACCCCCTCTGCCCTCAAACCCTCAATCCTCTAGTTCCCTTTCCCCCGAGTATGGTAGGCTACGCGGTAACGGACCGGGGACTCTGGAGCTACGGGGCCTAGAGCAGAGAGAGAGAATACGGTAAATTACGAGTGTCTTCTAGGGCGGCTATGGCAGTAGTCTTAGGTGAGATAGTACTATATTGTACTTGTTCGGTTGTACACATCGTAATTTTGTATAGTACATGTACCTATATTCGTTTTCAAATGTTTATATAGCGCACTCGCTCGTGAAAGTGAGTTTTTGGTTGCTGTTAAAAAAGGTGTTATTTTGCGCGTGTAAAAATAAATTAACGGCCAGTTCTGTTTTGAAATAAGAGGAAAAAGGTTTACCGGTTTTTATGTCGGAAAAGTTCGCGTCTTTTATTTCGCTGTTCACGACATTTTTTGGTCCGTCGAGCCGGATACATTCGTCAACTTGATTATGTTCCTCAACTAATCATCGAATCGGCTATCTTTCCGTGAGAGACAGTGAAAATTAGCGTGGATTCTCCGTTGGAAACCGTTTAAACCATCGATCATATCCCGATCGTAAACGAATCAACATAAGTCATCATGGATGTTCTGGTGAGAAGAAGAGCAGCTATCAAGGGACAGATCACCAGGATTGAAAATGCGGTGGGTCAAACAGCAACGAATCTATCTGACGTCGCCTTGAAGCTGTATGTAGACAAGGTGGACAAACTATCGAAAGACTTGGATGAGGTTCACGATGCCGTAGTTGCAAATATCGATCCCGACGACGACGACTTCGCGGATCACGAAGATGAATACAACCCTCTAGTCGCTCGACTCGAAGATCTGACAATCCTACTCGTCACTGAATCAAATGAAAGAGCAGCAAACATTCCAGTGAGACAAGTCAGACCAGCTAGTGATGTACGTTTACCTAAGCTGGAACTTCCATCATTCAGCGGTGGTTACGTCGATTGGCTTCCATTTCATGATCTCTTCACGGCCACCGTACACAACAACGAATCGCTCACCGGAGCTCAGAAGTTTCAGTATTTGAAGTCATCATTACGAAACGAAGCAGCGCTCCTAGTTCAATCTATTCCGGTAACTGACGCTAATTATCTGGAAGCTTGGGATATCTTAAACAATCGGTTCAACATTACCCGGGAAATCATCGATGCACACGTAAAACGTCTCTTCAGTCAAACTAACGTCATCCAAGAATCTTCATCCGCTTTACGAACGCTCATCGATACCACCGCCGAATGCATAAGGGCGCTCAAGGTTCTCAAAGAACCAGTACAACATTGGGACTCCATACTACTTCATCTTGTAAAGGAAAAACTGGATTCAGAATCTCGCCGACAATGGGAACTTTCCCTGAGGGGGACCGAAAGACGAACTTTCGAGGATCTCGTTACATTTCTTGAACAACGGGCCAGAGCCTTAGCAGCAGCTCCGCCTACAACTACTGCAATCAAGTCGAAGCCTCCATTACATCAGAGACCGAGTACAAAGGCTCATCATGGTGCTCTGAGCGAGACGTGTCACTTTTGCAACGAAACACACTCTGTATACAAATGTACCAATTTTCTGAATGCATCTTCGGACGAGCGTTGGAACATGGTCAAGAGGAGTGCCATGTGTTTCAATTGCTTACGAACCGGTCATCAAAGCAATGACTGCAAATCTGGTCATTGTAGGAAATGCAACGCACGACATAACACACTTCTACATCAAGAGAAGGAATTAACGAAGACGAAGGCAACCTCCGGTGTAGTTTCATGCCCATCTCGTGAAATAATTGGATCAACCCAAGTTATCTTGGCAAACGCAATGTTCCAAGTCAAGGGACTTGACGAGCAACTTTATCCAGCCCGAGCGCTTCTGGACTCGGGTTCTCAAGCCAGTTTCATCACGGAACAATTCACGAGGAAACTAAGATTGAAGCGAACACGTTTCAACGTCTCAGTTGACGGAATTGGAGCAACCGGAATGAACACCTCTCAAGGCAGTGTCATGGTGAATATTCAGTCAAATATCATTAACACGTTGGAGGTCATCGTCGAGGCAATCGTCCTGAAAAAGGTCACGGATTATTTACCTAACAGTCCGTTCGATCCTGGAAATTGTCTACACTTGAAAGGCTTAACACTTGCTGATCCAACTTTTCATAGCCCTGGACAAGTGGATATTTTACTAGGTGCTGACGTGCATCTAGAGCTCTTACAAGATGGCATTTGCAAGGGGAAAGAAGGTCTTCCAGGTGCCTTTAATACTCTTTTCGGATGGGCAGTTTCCGGTCCATTGCTGATGGCCGGAAGAAGTTCGAAAATAAAGGTCCACCATTGTACATTGGAAGCAGATTTGAAACATCTTTGGGAGCTAGAAGACATCCAGCCTCGAAGAATACTATCTCCAACAGAAATTCAATGTGAAAAGAACTTTGAAGAATCACATACACGTGACTCTACAGGAAGATTCACTGTACGATTACCAAAGATAAACGATGCACCAAAACTTGGAGATTCTAAACAAATGGCAATCCGTCGATTCTCTCACTTAGAACGACGTCTACGTGTTAACCCGAATCTCTATGAGGAGTACCGCAAGTTCATGGGGGAATACATTGCCCTTGGACATATGGAACTCATTCCCTCGAATGAAATAAAAATCGAAACCAATCCATCTTACTACGTGCCTCATCATGCGGTATTCAAAGAAGACAGTACCACCACGAGAGTTCGTGTGGTGTTCGACGCCTCTGCCAAATCTACAACTGGAGTTTCCCTAAACGATCATCTGCTAGTGGGGCCAAAACTTCAAGATGATTTGGTCAACCTCCTTATTCGCTTTCGTCAACATTGCATTGTAATGAAAGCAGACCTTGCCAAAATGTTTCGTCAAATTAGAGTACATCCAGACGACTCCGATCTTCAAAGAATTGTTTGGCGAAACAACTCACACGAACCCTTGCTCGAATACCGTTTGCTAACGGTTACATTTGGAACCGCATCAGCGCCATACCTAGCAACTAAAGTCTTGAAGCAACTCGGCCATGACGTGAAAGAGACACTTCCGTTGGCATCTTCGGCTTTACAAAATGACTTCTACATGGACGATCTAATGACAGGAGACGAAACGATTGAGAACGTTTTAAGACTTCAGTCAGAAATCATTCAAGCTACATCTCAAGCAGGATTTGAAATAAGGAAATGGGCGTCGAATGAAGCTGCATTATTGGATACACTACCAGCCAACATGAAGGATTTACAAAAGCCACTATGCATCGAGAACGACGAATCAGTCAAGACTCTCGGCCTATATTGGACTCCTTCGGCTGATAATTTCTCGTTTATGGTTACTTCTCCAGCGTCAAGAAGTTCAATCACTAAACGTACGATTCTTTCGGATACAGCAAGGATATTCGATCCTCTGGGACTGTTGGCACCAGTAACCGTTCGAGCGAAACTGATGTTACAGGAAATGTGGCAGCTAAAATTGAATTGGGATGAGCAACTTCCCCAACCACTTGAAGCTAAATGGAGGTCGTTTCGAACCGATTTAACAGAAATTGAAAACATTACGGTTCAACGGCACATTTCGCAAGCTAATGCTACAGATATTAGCCTGCATGGATTTTGTGAGGCATCGGAGAAAGCGTACGCAGCTGCCGTATACCTGAAGACTGTGAATAACAACGGACAAATCAAAATACAACTGATCGCTGCGAAAACAAGAGTCGCTCCGCTCAAACAAATCACACTTCCGAGACTGGAATTATCTGGTGCATTACTTTTGGCTTCTCTGATTCAACTGATCAGGGAGTCATTGAGATTGGATATAGCTGATGTTCATTGCTGGTCGGACTCAACAATCGTCCTAGCTTGGTTGAAAGCTCCACCGCAACGTTGGAAAACGTTCGTAGCCAATCGAGTGTCAGAAATCCACGAGAAACTACCGAGAGCGCAATGGCATCACATTTCAGGAGACAGCAACCCTGCAGATTGCGCTTCTCGAGGAATATCCGCTAGCGAACTGGGAAATCATGGTCTCTGGTGGCATGGACCGCAGTGCCTTATTTTCGCCGCAACAACGCAAGAACTACATGAACTCTCAGAGCCAAATGAATGTTTATCCGAGGAAAGACGAATTATTTCTTTAGTAACACATAATCAAATGGATTTCACGCTCCTTTCCAAATTTTCAGCGCTTAAAAAACTCATTCATATCACCGCCTACATTCTACGTTTTGTCTTCAATTCGCGAAATGCGACAGAATTGAGGATTACTGGACCTTTATCGAAGGAAGAGAACGAACAGGCGCTATCCCATTGGATTCGGGTCGTCCAAAGCAACAGTTTTAACGAAGAGATAGCTTGCCTTAAACAAAACAAGGAATTACCACGGAAAAGTAAAATCCTTTCGATGCGTCCGTACATCGATCAAGATGGGATTCTTAGAGTTGGTCGCAGACTTTGCCACTCCAACTTACCATACGAACAAAGGCATCCGGCACTGTTACCGAGACAGAGCAAATTAACAGAACTTCTAATACAACACGAGCACGAGAAACATTTTCACGGAGGTGCTCAACTACTAACTTCTGTCTTACAGAAACGTTATTGGATCTTCGGTCTTCGTGATGCCATACGTTTCCATATCAGAAGATGTGTTTCATGTGTACGACAGCAGGCAGTCACTGTAAAGCAACTTATGGGCGATTTACCACCAGCGAGAGTAAATCCTGCTCAGCCATTTTTGAAGTGTGGAGTCGACTACGCAGGACCATTTACCCTTAAACTAATGAAGGGACGAAGTCACTTCAGGTTTAAGGGATACATTGCCGTCTTCGCTTGCTTTACCACAAGATCAATTCATCTTGAACTTGTCAGTGACATGACCACCGAAGCATTTCTGGCAGCATTGAAACGCTTTGTTGCTCGACGAGGAAAATGCGCCGACATTTACAGCGACTGTGGAACCAACTTTACAGGAGCCGATCGAGAGATGAAAACATTCATCAAATTCATAGTCTCTACAAACAACAACGATCAAGTATCACGATGCCTCGCAGACGAAGGAATTAATTGGCACTTCAACCCGCCTGCAGCGCCACATTTTGGAGGCCTCTGGGAAGCCGGGATGAAGTCCGTCAAGTATCATCTGAAACGAGTTCTTGGCACCATGGTTTTAAACTTTGAAGAAATGCAAACGCTTCTTTGCCAAATCGAAGCTTGCTTAAATTCACGTCCTTTAACGGCGTTAAGCTCGGATCCAAACGACTTCAATGCGTTGACACCTGGACATTTCCTAATCGGAGATGCACTCACCGCAATACCCGAACCCGATCTCACTTCTGAAAACGACAACCGCCTGTCACGTTGGCAATTGGGCCAACAAGTACTGCAGCACTTTTGGAACCGTTGGCGAAATGAATTCCTCTCTCGCCTTCTACAACGTCCAAAGTGGACTACACCAAAACCGAATCTACGAGTCGGCGACTTGGTCTTGCTCAAAGATGAAGATTTACCTCCAACCAAGTGGAGAATGGCAAGAATCACTGAACTTCATCCAGGACAAGACAATCAAGTTCGCGTCGTAACTGTCAGAACCTCTGACAAATCACTGAAAAGACCCGTAGTTAAATTATGCCAGTTACCACTAGACTGATTTTAATTGTATTCAAACTGTTTACTAAGGGTTATTTATGTATGCAAATGTAACTTTTCGGACTTTTACTATCTCATTTGAAATTCGTTATTTCAAGGCGGGCGGAATGTTCGGTTGTACACATCGTAATTTTGTATAGTACATGTACCTATATTCGTTTTCAAATGTTTATATAGCGCACGCGCGCGTGAAAGTGAGTTTTTGGTTGCTGTTAAAAAAGGTGTTATTTGCGCGTGTAAAAATAAATTAACGGCCAGTTCTGTTTTGAAATAAGAGGAAAAAGGTTTACCGGTTTTTATGTCGGAAAAGTTCGCGTCTTTTATTTCGCTGTTCACGACAGTACTATTCTTGTGATACTAATAAAATAAAGTTAACTATTTTGAATACGTGTAAAATTAATGTTTCCAACATAATCTAACTTCTAAACATGTAGTATAGATTTTTTAGGCTTATAAAATAACATTAGAACATTTTATATGAGACCAGTTTAATAATTCATAAGCTAGGGGGTCACTGCTCACAAGGACAAATTTAATAATTAATAATCTATGGGGTCACTGGTCATAAGGACCAGTTAAAAAAATAGCTTATTTCCAAGGCTGATTGGCTGAACTTACTATTCCAGGGCAACATTTCAACAAGTTGGGCAAGCGTAAAGACATTTTATAAAATCAACTATTCTCTCAACAGAATTAAAACACGTCTGCCATGTATCTATTTAACAATAATGACGGTTACGCCACCTAGACTCGTTTCAGTCGCGAATTCATTTCAACCCTGAATATCCATCTGCATTAGGTTACTCTAGCCTCAGTCGCTAGGATGGGAGGGGCTTAGTTACTATGACGTTGTTCACGCGTCGCCGCTCTAAAATTGTTTTGAAACCATCAAAACAATTTTTGAGCGGCTAGTCAAGTTTCAAAACGTTGCCCTTCAAATTGTTTTGAAACTTCAAACTTGGCTTGCTCTCAGTGCCAAGGCTTAGAGCGAAATTTATTTTTATAAAATATTACAACACATCTTTTTGATTGAACGAATATAGGTAAGTATATTAAAAGCCAATTCCTGTATTTAAGATTATCAAGAAATTTTGTTAAAGTAGTTATTTTTCTAACATTGTAAGATTCAAGAGTCATCATCTTCGCCGGTTAAATCGCGCAGTCCTGGAAACATTTTCTGTATAGAGTCGACGACAAGCGTTTAAGTGATTATGTAAAACGCAGATGGTACAGAGGGTAATGATATAGTTCGATATTCATGGTGGAAATATATACATTGATGGTAGTATTGCACATTTTGAGCGCGATATACTTTATTTGATTTACTGTGGGTTTTACAATTACGGTAAACACAATATTTACCCATGGTATTTACTTTTTAACACTTACTAAATCATGGACTAACGGGTAGAATTGTACTATTGGGGATCCACCGCAATTTTGTTTTTTATTTTATTTATTTTTGAACATTCAATGTATAATACAATTTTATTAAAAATAAACCCCCGCTTTCGAGAAACATTGAGTATTTACGTTATATTTCCAATTTCAGTTATATTCCAATTTCATAAATTCCGCTTTACTTTTCTGCTAACTTTTACTTTGAGATAGGTCTAGTAGAACACGCGAAACACACTAGTGGTGTACAGACAATACGAAAACTTGGTAAAAATAGTCTGTATAAAATTCAGTAGGAATGATTAGGTTAGGTTAGGTTAGGTTGGGTTCAATATATTATCATTATTATTATATCATTCTATATTACAACAAAGATATCAAATCGTAGTGTTGGATCCGCCGCCATTTTGTTTTTTTTTAAACATTCCTTGGAGAATACAATTTTCTTAAATATTAACCCCCGCTTTTTGAGAATCATTGAGAATTTAAGTTATATTTCCAAATTCATACATAACGTTTTATTTCCTAATATATGTAGAATATACAGCGCAATTTTGGTCCTAATTATAAATTTTGATATATCGTAGGGTACATGACGGTAGTATTACTACCTTTGAACTTTACTACGATTTGATATCTTTGTTGTAATATAGAATGATATAATAATAATGAAAATATATTGAACCCAACCTAACCTAACCTAACTTAACCTAATCATTCCTACTGAATTTTATACAGACTATTTTTACCAAGTTTTCGTATTGTCTGTATACCACTAGTGTGTTTCGCGTGTTCTACTAGACCTATCTCAAAGTAAAAGTTAGCAGAAAAGTAAAGCGGAATTTATGAAATTGGAATATAACTGAAATTGGAAATATAACGTAAATACTCAATGTTTCTCGAAAAGCGGGGGTTTATTTTTAATAAAATTGTATTATCCATTGAATGTTCAAAAATAAATAAAATAAAAAACCAAATTGCGGTGGATCCCCAATAGTACAATTCTAATGACTAACGTTACAGATACTAACTTTTATGTATTTCAACAAGCCTTGGATTTTTAAATTTCTGTGTAACTATTTTCATACCCATGGCAGGAGATGGAGCGAGGTTGCGATTTTCGGGGTTGGCAAGAACTATTCAGACAGGCTTTAACCACTTGAAAAAGTTCATGGTTAAAATCTATTTTATATTTTAAAAGTATAAATAAAAGCTGCGTAAACAAGCGGAATAATCTTTTATTTTGAATGAAATATGAATAACAAGTCGTTTAATAACGAAAGTACGAAACTAATACTTTCGATTTGAATCGTCCGTTAAAAACTTCAACACTAGGAGGAAAACATATTAGGGCTTAAAGAATATTTTTTTAATGGTGATTTAACGGGTTAAAACAATACTGCCTTTTTAATTTTAAGAAAAGTCGGTTTTTAACCAACCCTGGCGATTTTTTACGCCGCAACTTTTCATTTCGATCCCTAGCACTCCGCCAAAAAAGCAGAGCAGTTTTGATAATTATTTCCCCTCCAGGGTTTTTACTTCATGACGACATGAAATTCATGCGCAGGGTTGGGCAGTGAGCCTACCTTAATTTATTTTAATAGTAACTAACTAGTGAGGGTAAAAATAGGGGTGTAAAAACCAGAAGGATAGCCTACATTTTGCTTTAGCCGTCAGCATTAAAATAGGAGTTTATTATCACATGAGTTACACGATGTGATTGTTTTTTTTTTTTTAAATAAAATGGGATTGACGAATGCTTAATTTAAGATACTCCATATTCGCCATTATTAAGAATATTTAGGTGAGCCCCCAGATTTTGATTAATTTTAGTAGTCTGAGCATTAATTTAGTAGTCAAATAACGTGACTAGCGACTTATGTCCAACCCTGGTCATGTCCTGGATTAATGCTTTTATTGGCCCATGGAACAGCTTCCTTCATTGAAATTGACACATAATCCAACTACTATGAGGATTAGTTGAAACCGTTTTCAGATGGTCAGCTTATGTCTTACCATAGAATATTTATACTCCTTTATAGAGACTCCGTAGCAGCCTTGGAAATAAGGGTTTTTTTTTTAAACTGGTCCTTATGACCAGTGACCCCCTAGCATATGAATTATTAAACTGGTCCTTATGACCAGTGACCCCTATAGCTTATGAATTATTAAACTGGTCTTATATAAATGTGCTAATATCATTTATATGCGTTAAAAAACATATACTACATGTTTAGAAGTTAGATTATGTTGGTAACATTAACTTTACACGTATTCAAAATATTTAACTTTATTTTACGAGTACCACCAGAATAGTACAATATAGTACTATCTCACCTAAGACTACTACCAGAGCCTAGAAGACCCTCGTAATTTACCGTATTAACTCTCTTTCTCTAGGCCCCGTAACTCCAGAGTCCTCGTTCCGTTACCGCGTAGCCAGGTAGCCTACCGTACTCGGGGGAAAGCGAGACTAGAGGATTGAAGGTTTGAGGTAGTAAGAGGAGTTGCTGTACATAGAAATCCAGTGAATAGGGAAATAAAAATTGATATAAACCTTTAATTAATAGGTCATCTCCTATTATTTGGAATTATTAAACTGGTCACCTTCTGTTTTTGTGTTATTATTTCGAATTGATAAACTGGACACGGTGACCAGTGACCCCCCAAATTTTGAATAAATTAACTGTTCTGAACAATTAATTAACTGGTCCTTGACCACCTGACCACCGTTATTTCCAAGGCTGCTCCGTAGCTTTGGCCATGGCCGCCATTGTGGTAAAATTTTTCTCCCACGATAAAAACTATTGAAAAAAAACCTGTGACGTAGTACTGCCAAGTCCATAGAGATAGAAAAGAAATAGAGGGATGATTACCGCGTGAAGGCACCCCTGTTTTTGACCCGCAAAAAAATTCAACCCCCCCCCCCCCACGCATGTATGAAAGCGGAGATGTGCAGAATTTGCAACGCCATCTATCCTTCTTTTGTTTCCATCAAATGACAGTTGATTTTCCTAAAGGCATTTTGTATTTCATTTCACCGCGCGTCGATGGCGCCACGTAATCTGCCCATCTCATGGCTTCCTACATGGGCGAAAAGGGGGTCGGAACTCGCGGTCGATTCGCCAGATACAATAGTGCCTCTATTCCTTTTCTATCTCTATGGCCAAGTCCCTATTAAAAGGTGGGTAAAAATGTCGAACCACTCCGCGAAATTTTAATTTATATGAAAACGAATTGCTTGTCTTACGTAGTTTTGTGTTTTCGGTTTAAAATCGTCTGCGTTTCAGACGACGTGTAACGAAATAGCAGTTTCTTATTGGCCTTTCATATAAATTGAAATTTCACAGGGTGGGTCGACATTTTTACCCACCTTTTAATATAGGCGTATGGAAATAAATGATAAAAAGCATGGGACTTTATGGTTTGACACCAGCACCACAATCCAATTAACTCACAGGTTTTAAAAAATACCTTATAAGTGGATTGCATTTTTTAAGTAATAAAATCTATTATATTTCAACAATTAGCAAGAATGTACTTATTTACACTAAACGATAATGAGTATGTTGAGACAATTTTTAACGTAAACTTTTCCCCATTGAAAAAAATACATCAGCCTGGTTCCCTACAATTGATGTGTTCCAACTATTGAATTGGGAATAATACTGCTAGAATTACAATTACGATTTCGGTTGCCATGGTTACGCGGGACCTGTTCTGATAACTGTACGAAATTCATTTTTATAATTAGGCGGTAGCGCCCGCTATATTTTGTAAAAATAAATAATTATTAGCTAACTCACCGTAACTTGAGTTAAAAAGGATCGTGTTGACAGAATAAAATAATTTTTAAACAACTTCAAAGGTTTGTTTGTTACGAGTAATCATACATTTCAATTTCGCATCAGATTCGCGAAAAAAATCAATTGCAATATAGTAGCCATCACTAGCGACAGATGCCGCCACGGTAAAACGATATAGTTGATAAAGTCTCCTTATTGAACGAAATTGGTCCCGCGCCAGCCAGATTTAGTTGTACCTCTATTTATTCCCAACTCAATGGTTCCAACACCATTGAAGCCAAAGATATTTTCTCCCGCTTTTGTGCCAGAGGGGGAAATTCCACCATGATGCACACAAAACATCTCAACATAATAATTCTCCTTAGTTATAAACTAATACATTCTTGCATTTAGTTTTTCAAACAGATTAAATTCGAACTCTAAGCTGCCTAAGTGTTTTTATCAAATAGAAAGACATTATTGAATTTCACATTCAACTACTGGTACTGTTAGAAGGAGCGTAAAAACAGGACCGTGCGGAAGGATGACCTGTCATGGAAAAGTCATTGAGTGGATTTTCCATTGGTTTACGGAGAGTTTGAAATGGAGTATTTGTTGTTGGTGAAACATAGTTGCCCAAGTTGTTTGGAGACTGCACTAAATGATTTGTCACTGGCCCAGAATTGTCTCTACATGGCCCAGCGTAAAAGCTGTTTAGTAAATTTGAGGGCGTTTTGATTTTGATGGATTTCCTTTTACTTCTTGGTTTCTGGAATCCCAAGTCACACATTATGCGCCCAAAAGTTCTTATTTTAAAGTTTGGTAGTGATGGATCGTCATTGACAATTTCCATAATTTGGTTGACGGTTGGTAGTGGTCTATCTTTCCATTGTAAACATTCGTTCACCTTTAATTTCAATCTTGAAACAGTTGTAGGATCAAACCTTCAATAAACAATGTATAAATTTTTACAATAATTTAAGAATTCACAAAATTTGCTATTTATTTGGTTTTTCCTTATATTTCAATTTTAATATGGTTGGAATCTGTCTAAAATGAGATCATCTTCTTGCAAGACCAGAAGTAAATAAACCTCTTTTCATAACGCTTTTTCTGATTAAAATTAGCCAAAGTGGCGGATACCGAAAAAACTCAAGGAGGTGGAGGGGGTGCTAAGAGATATCTTGAGCTATGGGTGTACTAATAAATCATCCAAGTCACATGCAAAGCTTAAGCATGGAATAAGGTAATTAATCCATGGCTTAAGCGTCAAGAAGGGAGGGTAGAGCGTGCCCCCATATAACTGCTTTTCTCTCCTCTTAATAGTTTTTACTGTCAAAATGGGTGCCAAATCCCCAAATCATTTCCAAATATTTTCCTGAATTTTATAACTAAAAATTTACAATTTTTAACTACATTATAGTGAACATTTTCCATTTTCATCTCAAGTTAAATTCCCTGACTTATTTACTATTTCTACAGGAACCCTATTTAATACCAGTTTTAAAATGGCCAATGCTTAACTATTGTAACCTAAGCTATTATTTTCGTAATTGATAGCTGATACCCACAATTTAGAAATTAACTTTGTTTATTTACTTCTGGGTAAAAATAAAATGTGGTTTATGTTATCTTGCATATACAAAGTAAATATATATAACTATGTGATACCTAGCAAGACGTTTTTGCGTGGGTCGAGTAAATTTTTTTCTTTCCGCACGAGGTGATGGTGGGTCTCTGATTTTTACATGCGATTTAGAGGTGGAAGCATTTTTTAAACGATTATTCCCTGATGCAATTCCAGTCTGTGATAGGGTTGCTGAAACGTTCTGAGCGACAAATTCAGTTCCATTAGAATTAAACATAATTATCTCGCTTTCAGCATTTTCATTAGATTGAGACTGTGCTTCATTTCTTCTAGTTTGAAGTTCACCTTCACTTGTTTCAGTTAGTGGTTGACCTTCAAGCTCTTCATTCATTGAATTAGCCAAACTTTTAATTCGCTCATACTGTTCTTTCTCTGACCTCAGTCGATAAATAGTTCTCCGACTAACACCTGTGAATTTTGAAGTTAGTTCAACAACACTGTTCATTGATTCCTTTGGTCGAATGACACGAATGTGAAAAAGGACATTAAGTATTATTTGTTTTGCTTGAGAATTTACTCTAACTCCTTTTCCAATTGGCTTGAAAAAAGGGTGTTCTTTTACTGGGCGAGAAGTGTCGCTGGCCATTGAATCTTGTTTAAGGTTTTTTTGTCCACTATGATCTGCTTCCATGCTTGTTAAGTTTAATTTTAACACTTTGAAATCACTTAACTTTTGAAATAACCAAATTGTTACATTTTCTAGGAAAGTGGAAGGATTCAATAGCAATAAGTTCCAATAACCAGTTAACCACAGGAAGAAAAAGCATAATATAAAGCAGTCGACATTGACGAAACCGAGCGTACCCAGTCTTTTTTTTTTGAGATACACAAATATCGGTGTCGACCCGAGGCCTTAGACACCAGCACACACACAATAACTGATTAATCAGGGTGAGATATGTGTAACCTTGGAGAAGGGAAGTATTCTGGCGTGGAAAATCCCATAGCGGTAAAGCCGGTAATAAGAACGTCCTTTTCGCCTATTGCTGTTAGAATTACCCAGACTACCCCGGTTAAACCGGTTTTTGGTCGGACGTCAGCTTTATCTGCCATCATTCTGGCTTGATGACGTCCGACCAAAGAGAGCATGATGGGAATTTTACAAAGCCGCAGGTGGCGCCCGACTTTTCCACTCCAGAATACTTCGCTCTTCCAAGGTGTAACGGCCACGCCAACGGGGGGATACGTGGGGACAGGGGTGGGGACACCCGTGGCGGAAGTATCCCGACCACCCGTTGGGGGATTGGTAGTCGTCCTCACACGGCCTTCCACAAACACTGCCTCCCGGACGCCTGGGATTACAGGTGTGAGCCACTACTCCCGGCTGTGTACCCAGTCTTGGAAATAAGCCATTTAAAAAATATGGTCAATTCGACCATAAGACCATTGGGAGCAAGGTTCGTTTTGACAAAGATTACTCACATTTAGTTTATTTCGTTTAGAAACATTTTTAGAGCTACAGGCATGATCCATTATTGTTTTAAAACAATATAACGCAAAAATATCTGGTATCTTGAAAACCGAAAGTCAAAAACCACAGCGCAATTTTCACTAAAACTTTACATTTTAACTAGATGTCGGTAGCCCTTCCAGCTCCATGGCGGCAGTTTTTTCCATAGAAATCTTATAACATAGAATGATTCCGTATAAATACAAAATGGGCCAATTACATTTTCGGAGGTTTCGTCATTATCAGCCAATCACGATTCAAAGAGTGACTACGGCAACGACTCGTTGCCATCTAGTTTGAGTTACTGAAAATAATAATTTGATTTTATATTACGTCACCTTAAGAACCCGCATTTGATTGGCCCACGTCAATCGAGTCACGGCCCCCTGCACGCGCTCACGTGAGCGCGTGCAGGGGGCCGTGATCGAGTTTAATGTAGTTTTTAAACGGTAGACTGTTTCTTTACTCGTAAAGATTTTTCTCTTATATGCAAACATTTTGGATAACTATTGCGTTGTTATGGCTTCTCGATGTTTCATTTCCACATGTAGAAAACGATTTGCGGTGGTGGGTAATGTATCGTTGTACAGGTAAAAGTTTGTGTTTCCTTAAACCTTGGGGTAATTTGAAATGTTAACCAACGGCGGGCTTTCAAATTGATGATTTGGTAAAAATTACTTCAGGAAGTTCTGTGAGCCTAGTGGAACAACAACTCCGGACTATAATTACTGCAATATCCGTTTTTAAAAAAACACTTTATTTAACATTGTAAATATCGGTCTTCGTTGAGTACTATCTCTTAATGTTGTTTAACAGTGGAATGTTGAATTTAAGCAGAGTGCGAGACATTTATCTTGGCTAAGCTTCTAAGACAAAAAGCATATTATTAAATAGAAGGTAAAGTTTTGAAAAATAAGACAATTATCAGTATGATTGTTGCTGTTTAATGAATGACTGTAGTCAATTTGACATAAGTGTCATTCGTTAGTGTAATGTATTTTTTCTGGGATATAATAAATAAGGTTTTTGTTTATCCAAGTTTCTACAAACATAATAATAAATATAATATTACTTACTTTAAATGTGAAATTACCTTTAAATACAAAGGTTAATACTAAGGACCTTCAGTCACTGCTTCTCCCAAAACTGCCATTGACATTGCCTGCTATTTTAAAAGTTATGCCTATGTCAGGCCTAGGCTTAAATATTTTCAAAGCGAACCTAAACGAAATATTATTTATCTTCCTCACAATGGCATTTAAATATTCCTTATAATAAGTAATATGATTATTAAATAAAAATCCAAAAATGTTGAAGTGGTTCATGTTCAAAAACTCCAGCAAAAACTTATGGGAATTCTGCGAGCTTGGATCGGATGGATCCTGTAAAAATCGTCTGAGCTTCTACTATTTTTAACCGCCATGTTATGGCGCTAGCGGATTGCCGTAGTCAATGAATGGCCGCTGAGTGGCTGAAGCTTAAGCAAAGACTATATAATCATTAGTCGTTGCTACAAAATGACTTGGCGTCAGGTTCTCCCGTAGACGGGAGCATTCTAGGTAGGAGTATAAGATTTCTATGGTTTTTTCCGACTTCCGCCGGGAACTCAGTAAGAGCAAAGATAATATAACCAAAAAATATAAAGCCCCAGGAATGGAAGGATTGATATTAGAGGCCGCGTGTTTTTGCTGCGTTAGAAACTTCCGGCAAAGCAAATCAGAGTAACCGGAAACGGCTACCGTAACCCGGTCTCTCTTTAAAAACGAGAGGCGCAAAATTTCCACTAGACGGAGCTACACCTTCCATTCCTGGGGCTTAATATTCTTTGATATAACTACGTACCCTAGATTCGAAATCACGGCGTTTCTAGATAGCGCGTTTTTTCGTGAGTCTTTTACAGAGTTCGCGCCGGAAGTCGGAAAAATCGGGCTCCATCGGCAAGTTGAGAAATAAGGAATTTCAATAGACATCCCAAGATTATATTACTCACCTTTAGTTTTCTTTCATTTAGAAACATTTTTAGAGCTACAGGCATGATCCATTATTGTTTTAAAACAATATAATGCAAAAAATATCTGATATCTTGAAAACAGCAAGTCAAAAACCACGGCGAAATTTTCACTAAAACCATATGTAACATAATTGCTCATAAGTATGCCTCTGTATAACATTTCCATTGAAAAAACTTCAATGATACCTTGTTTCACGCGGAACATACATTGAGCAGACCCAAAAATGCAAAAATGCTTATAATCCTCGCGCTATTGAAAAGGTTACCATGGAAATGAAATCATGTGATCGCGAGGCACGAGCTAAGCTTGACACGGGCAAAGCCAGAAACGCGCGAGGAATTCTCACTACCTTCCGTTTCCCATCAGTAAAGTTGATGACGCGTATTTCGTCACGGAGTTGTAAGTGACGTAATTTACGTCATATCCCGTGAACAAGGTTTCATTAACGAAAATGCTTTTATGGCATACTTATGAGTGATTATGTTACATACGCTAAAACTCATAGAAATCTCATAGATAACTAGAATGCTGCCGTGTAACTGGCAAGAGGACCAAACGCCGTGGCAGACGATAGCCAGATCTCAGCCTGTGACATTTTACGTAAGGCAGGCCATTCAAGCTTGACTATAACTCTTTTCGGACGTTTGTATTTTGTACTTTCGTTTTTACCATTCGTAGTTTCGGCCAAGTGGCGCCTGGTGCGGATGTCAGGTTGTGCTACTTACTAGTCAAAATGTTTTTCGAATTTCTCTAGTTTTTGAGAGAGTTAATTTTTTTCACGGTTGGGTGTCACCCCCAAAACGGCCCCAAACGGAAGGCAACCGGTGAGGGCTACCCCCGCTAGCTACGCTACTGTTTCGGCCTGTTGTATTACTTGATTAATTATATTTTAGTAAGTGAGTTTCTTTCCTGCGTTCATGGTGTGAGGGCTTTTAGCCATATACACTAATCTTTTACCCCACGTAATCCCCCCCTTAAAATTACTTTCAACCAAGAGTACCATATTATTCTGCCCAATAGGCGCTTAAATAAATCATGCTTCCCAGAAATTAAAAAGAAATAATATTTCCAAGAGCCAGGACCCGTAAGTTATTGTTTGTATAGTGCTTGTGAAAATAATGGAAACT
Organism: Leiobunum rupestre; assembly: GCF_980474605.1. Taxonomy (NCBI): domain Eukaryota; kingdom Metazoa; phylum Arthropoda; class Arachnida; order Opiliones; family Sclerosomatidae; genus Leiobunum; species Leiobunum rupestre. Next base: position 83,283,677 of record NC_143384.1, on the reverse strand, counting down.
TTTCACTTGTAAACAGAATGTCGTGTTTTTGCCAAGCTTTAATTTGTCAAAAAGCTAGCTGTTTAAAAGGGAACGCCATGGAGAACACTTGTTGCTGCCATAAAGGTGAAAAATTTCCATTATTTTAACAAGCACTATATAAACAGTGACTTGCAGTTCCTGGCTCTCGGAAATATTACTTCTGGGCAATTTTCTGGGAGGATGATAAAATAAAAGCGAGTGTTAGAAGTTGGCCCTACTTGTGGTATTAGAAAATACCTTTACATTATGGAAACTGGCGGTTTGTTAACTAGAATACGAAAAGTAGTTATTTAATCCAATGGTGCGTGTGAGCAGTGCCTTCCATGAAAATTTATTAGATATAGTGTGGTGTAGCCTCATACAACCTAATTGGTCCACATCCAATTTCCTCGCCAGTGTAAGAAATAAGGCACAATCACAGGCCCTGGTGAACACTTAATTAATTCAAAGTTTTTCCCTACAAGATTTTAGTTCATTAAAAAAATGCTATATTAATCCCTTAAATTGTTTGGTCTTTGCTTCTAGCACATTTTGTCAAGAATAGATAATTTGACCAGACCATAAATTATGAAAGCCTGATTTTGAAGGTTAAAAATGGTAAGTGGCCAGTTTTTTAATTAAACTACCTAGGCTCTACTGGCCACAGGTCCAGTTTAAAGGCACTATATCACGACCTATTTAAAAAAAAAACTTTCTTGAAGTTCCATTTTTTGAAATAGATGGCGCCAGGGTAGAAACGGACCTCCTGAAGTTTTGTTCGTATTTGACGGGTAATGTTTGCTATGTGGCGAAGATAGAAGAGTCCATTTTGGTTTTCCGGGTAGAACATCGAAAAAAGGATGTTCAATATGGAACCCGCAAATGGGCTTTTCTATTTCGAACCCCGGCGGGTGGCTAGTCTCTACTTGTGCCGATAGCTGTAGGCTGTATATTTCAATCCTATTTGTCAGGTCGAGAATTAATGGGCGAGATACGGAGGGGGGGGGGGGGGTCGTGGCGAAAATTGAAAGGGTAGGGTCATACCAAAGAATTTAGACAGAGTTTTTGAAAGTTTGCTTGATTGAGTAGAACAGTGTAAGAAGCTTATAAATACTGTCCGCCGAAAAATGGAGAAAAGCGAAAAAAAGAGTTTTAGCGTTGGTCAACGGACAGAAACTAATTATCTTTCACAAATATGCAGTTTATAAAATATTTCTTTGATAAATGGTAAGTCCAAAACTTTTATTTACGAGGCAAATCAGTTCGTTGATTTCTTAAATTTCAATTCAATCCCTACTATAACTATATTAAAGTTTAAATTTGTTCACAATATTAAACTTTAATATGTTTTCAATATTAATGTTATAGTTCGTTCACAATATTAAAGTTTTAATTTGTTCACAATATTAAAGTTTTAATTTGTTCACAATATTAAAGTTTTAATTTGTTCGCAATATTAAAGTTTTAATTTGTTCACAATATTAAAGTTTTAATTTGTTCACAATATTAAAGATTTAATTTGCTCATGATATTCAAGTTTTAATTTGTTCACAATATTTAAGTTTTAATATGTGATCAGAGTTATAAATATTACGGGTGGCCCGTAGGGAAAGAGGAAGAGGCGGTTTTCTCGCCCTTACTAATTTATTAATATAATCTTGGATTAATAATAGAAGCTAACGCTTAGCTTCTATTATTAATCCAAGATATAATAGAGTAATATCGGTGTTACGTAACTTGGCGTAACTATAAAAAAACTGCAGTCAGAAAGGTGACCATAACCGAGAGCTACAGGGCCGTCGAGTAACTTTTGCCCCGGGCCCTAAATTTCGTATTGATTTTCCGTACAGATGGTAGCAGTATTGGCCCGTCGTTCTGTCAAAATATGTATTTTTCAAAAATAATACAATTTCAATGATTTTGCTTAGGTGGGATAGTTACCAATCAAGAATCAAGAATATTGCTAGCGGCCATTGATTATAACGAACATTCAAATAGACCGCAAGCCCGTTCGAAATCTGGCGAACTTCAATACAGAATGTTTTGGAGCAAAAAATCGAAATCATACAATATTGGAAAAATTGTATGAAGCAAAAACCTATTGTTATATTGATTCATTGACGGAGATGGTGTTTGACGCCAAAAAGAATTATATGGTTACTAAACACCTAATATTATAACACTTTTTTATATAAAAGTTAAATGCTATGTACTTTTTTTCATTTCAGGGTAATATTTCTGATTAAAAACTAATGGATGAGACCGATCGTTATATTTGTAAACATATAAGTTTACAAGAACAAATCCCGTTTTAGCCAAACATAAATCTAGATTTTAATTTGAGGCATGAAGTTGTAAAGTACAATGATTAAAGTATTTTACAGGCGTGACGATTGTGTTAACAATATTATTGACTGTTTCGGCCGGGCCCCAGCTAGAACTAAAATCCCGTGAAGACTGAGTCATAAACCAAACCCTTCCCCCGTCCCAGCGCAGCCGCTAAATTGACTTAGGCAGAAAAATATTGGTTGTATAGGTGTGATATGTAGGTTGCAGGATTCACGGCACCGTTCCAGGGGAAAAAATGCATGATTTAATTAATTAACTTAATTGGAAATCGATGAAAATTGCGCGACTCGCTGCGTTTGCGCCATAGGAATAGCTGTGAGGAAATTGGAGGTCCTAGGTTGAACGGCTCGGACGTCTATAGAGAAACAGACGCAAGACAGACAGAAGACACTTAGGAATATAGTATAGATAGCAAAGATTAGGTATTTGCATTTGAAATTTACGCTAACACTAAACAACTTAAGCCAGCGTCGTAGCCAGGATTGGATTTCGGAGGGGGACGTGCCCCCCTCCCCTATGTATGGCAACATTGTTTTTTATGTCTCGAGTAGCGGCTCTGCTACACGTATTCCTACATTTGCACGGGATTAATTCTTCATCTAATATATTGACCATATCCAAAGGCATAATTTCCATTTTATCCATGGTTATAGACTTGCCTAAAAATATCAAAACGTGGCAGTGGCGTAGTCAGGGGGGAGCACATAGAAACGTATGGTCGTACGTACAAATATATATTTTTTTTCAATGACGTGCCCCCCCCCCCGAAACCAAATCCTGGCTACGCCACTGAAACGTGGGACAGATCTGATAATATTTCTAGAAAACCCGTCACGCGACTGCTAAGGGTTTTACTCAAAAATACCACGTTACCGATATGACCCTTTCGAAAAACATCGAATAAACCAAAGACTATATATACGCTTCGTTTACTAGGCAGGCGTGTTCCTAGGAAAAACCTGTTAACACCTCTGTAGCACTGTAAAAGCTGGGTTAATATTTGAACCCGCGGCGCCACTAGTAACACAGCTCAAGCTAGGGGAAAATTCTGACCAGCGTCGAGATGGAGCCACAATCGGTATGCAAGTTGAGCCATAGAACACGCCTGTCTAGTAAGCGAAGCGTATATATAGTCTTTGGTATGAACTCAAGTGGAAACATTTGGAATTTCCCAATCCCAGGCAATTCCCTTTTTACAGGCCCTCCGTAGTGAAAGGTTCGCACCCCTCACTACTTCCTGTCTTTTTTATTTCGTTGCCCCTAAGAGGGGGAAACGGAATTATAATTTCCCTCTGAAACGGGTGTTGGTGATAGGATTACCTCGATGTGTTCATAAAGGCGCGAGCTTGGTGGAGTATGCGCTTGAGGCTGTGTAATATTGTTTTTGGTTGTTATCCGTGGAAGTACGGTTATAGCTTACTTCACTTGAAACGGGTAGTTTTGTTTTTATAGTTTTAGTAGATTGATTAAATAAGTCATTTACGTTGTAATATTGTTTTTGGATTTGTCTTAATTTTTTATTCGTATTTCTATAACATTTTGATTTTTAATTTGTATTTTTATGAAATTCAATTTATATTTCTGATGAGCTTTCTTAGGATATTGAGGTTTCCTAGGGAATATTTTTGAATTGGTTTTTCAATGAAATATTTTATTATTGATAATTGTTGTTTTGAGGTATATTTTCTAATTTTTTTAAATTAAATTTTTATTTCTCGATTGGAGTACCATTTTATTCACTTACCAGGACCAGTTTCGGGGTCATGTAGCGAGTGTCTATAAAAGTTATTTGTATTGAACGCCTTTCTTCCAGTGGCTTCCCCTTTCGCTTTGTAAACAAGGGTTAAGTGTTATTTTTCAATAAAATTAATTATTATTTTACCAATGTAAGCCTTATTTACTCCATTGAAAACGCAATTCTATTTTTTAAATTTTTATAAAATAAAATCAACACGGAGGATTTGCCGCTTGTAAGAACCTTGGATTTCACCTATGTTTTATATACAGTAAACGAAATGTATTTATCAATCTCGCATTTGCGGAAGCATTCTTACCAGTTCATGTATTTCTGTTCTTACTCTATAGGTGATAAGCTAGTTTTAAAAATTCCTCGAAATGAATTTAGACGAGGGAAGAGACTTTAGTTGCTCTTTGTTCGGTCCAGGAACTAACAAAAGGATTATCTCTCTAGGGGTCCTTCTTCGCTCGGGTCCGCGCGACCGTCGAAAACTTTCATAGCCGAATTTTCGTTTCTACCCTCCAGCAGTTCATCCCCCTTTGGATGGAACACTTCTCGATATCTCGGTTCCTGTATCTTCAAGACATGCTGTCCCCTTTTCAAAACCGGCCGATCTCCCCCCCCCCCCCTGCCTAACCTTGAAAGTAATTTTGAAAACTCCCGCAAAAATACGAGGTCGCCACTATGCAGAACGTAAATATGGAATCACTTTTTAGAAAACAAGTGAGGTCAATACCGATTTTTTTTCGGTGATATAGTGCCTTTAAAAACAAATTCCTTATTTCTCAGCCTGTTCCTCGCCGTGATTCGTGACATTCGTCTGCTTCTTTTTCCGTTATCTTTTGGCATTTATTTTGATGAGGAAGAATACTTCAAGTTCAGCCTTAAATTTTCTCCTATGACTGCAATGCCGGTTTTTTTTGTTGCGAGATTTATTTCGTTCAATTAACCTAGCACAATTAATATCTAGGATTTTGCCGTATAATTGGAAAATATTGCTTAATTTTTCTTTTTTTGAAAAGACTGTTCTACTCTTAGTCATCAAAAATGAATGATACTGATTCATCATTAAAAGATGATCACTGTGGTCCAAAAGTTTTAAAATCCTTCGCTCTCCTCAATCATACTACTCGTTCAGTAAAAGAACACCCTTTTTTTAAGCCAATTGGCAGAGGTATTAAAGTAAATTCGCAAGCCAAACAAATTATTCTTAACGTCCTTTTTCATATTCGCGTTATTCGACCAAAGGAGTCGGTGAACAGCGTTGTTGCATTAACTTCAAAATTCACTGGAGTCAGTGAAAGAACAATTTATAGACTTAAATCAGAAAAAGAACAATTTGAGCATAATAAGAATTTAGATGAAGAAAAGCCTGAAACTGAAAATATTGAAAGTGAACCAATTAATGATGGCTCATTACATTCCAATCAAAATGCTGAATGTGGGACAGATTATGGTCGTCATAATGTGTCCACAACCATGTCACAGCCAGGAGGTGATTGCTTAAAAAGTACTTCAAACACAAAGACTCGTGCGAAAATGAGAGATCCACCATCCCCTCGTGCTGAAAGGAAAAAATTCACCAAACCAGCCCAGAAACGGCTTGCGAGGTATATTTTAGTAACATTTTTAATGAACGATAATACTACAGCCCCCGTTATTCTTTGGTAGATAGTAGAAAAGCTAGGTACAAGATAAGATTACTTCCTTAGATTTTGATTTGTTTTTTAACTTTTGGGCTTTGAGCGTATGTAATTTAGGTCATCTGGAGAAAAAAGATGACATTTGGATTTTATTGATAATATTTACACAGGGCAGTAAAACTGTTGATCAAAATTTAATTGTTACTGGCAATCATGGAATTATCACTGACATGCAAGTGTGATAAAAAAAAAGGTTGCAAATCCCAAGCCCATAAGTTTAAAGCGAAGATTTTCTCTAAAGATTGACTTTATCATACTTGCATTGCCTAACTGGGTTTATAAAAGCGCGGGAGATTTAAATTTATGCAATTCTCTAACTTTTCAACATTTTGATATTAAGGCTTGGTAGGTGCATTGGCGGGGGGCTTCCAATCCAGGCCTGGGAAGAATTTTTGAAATGGGGGAAGGAAAAAGGTGAACATTTTGTGAAATCAATAGCGTTCCTACACGACCTGGGGGCGATTCTGTAAAAAATCGAATGGGAATTCGATCTCGATAACCTATACCATGTCGAAATCGACTTCGACAATTTGCATTGATTTATGCTTATTCGAAATCTTTACCGAATACCATTCGTCGAGATCTTGAAATTCGAAATCTAGATTTCGAATATTTACAGAATAGGCCCCCTGGAGAAGTCAGGAAATTTTAAAATGGTCCAAAAAAGTTAGGGAGTTTTAAAATGACCCCAAAAAAGTAAGAGAATTTTTAAATGGTCCAAAAAAGTGAGGGAATTTTAAAATGACCCCAAAAAACATCTGGCAGATAAATTTTTGAAAGATGTACATATTAATTACTTTTTCAAGATTTTACCTAAAAAAATTCATTTATTCTACAAAAATGGTCAGGAAAAATTTGGCAATTCGGTGAGGGAAAACCTGGAAATGTCAGGGAATTTAATTCCGGAAATTTTGTACTAACCCTGAATAGTTACTGAGTTAATTTCTTACGTTTTTTGGTCTATGATGATTTATTTCAATGAAGAATTCGCATTTTAATTTAAAGTGTTCAAAATTATACCAAAATTTTTAGTTAAACGGGCATTTTGTCGATTTACACCAAGACGTTACGCCGTCACAGCGATTTCCCAAAAAATATCCGTCATAATTCCCTTAAAAATACCTATCTGAAATAAAACGCTTATGGAAGGTGCATCCAAGTGGCAGCTAGGTTATACTCTTTGGCTAGGTGCTGTGTTTGTTGCTACTAGGTGGAAGCACCTTCCAGCAAAATGGCAGCAACTCATAAGAGAAAAGCGACTCTTTGGGAATACATCTGTCATCTATTGGCGACAATTCGTACTATAATATTTATACATAAGTGTGACACTTCACATGCCAAAGTTTTACTGAGAGCTATTTACAAGACAGACTGCATTACGGGCTTCGTCGCCGTTTTGCGTCCGCTTGCTAACGCGTCACACCATGGACTGTAAATTTTAGAGGACGAGTAAAGCGTAGCCTTCCCCTGTAGAATTTTGGTTACCCCGAGCATCAATCACTTCGAACTAGAGAGAGAGAGTCCGTCAAGGTCATTCGTACCACGCATAGAGATAGACCCCCACCCCCCCGCATGTTATCTGGAAATCTGGCCGACCGAAAGACACGCGCTTTAGTTTTTTTTATGACCTTGAGCGACTCCCGTCAGCCTGATCGGTGAACGGGGCGTAAAATACCTCGGGAATACCGGTCCTCTAAAATTTACAGTCCGTGGTCACACGTAGCCTTTGACACCGCCTCGCTAGGGGGAGATTTTCTTCTTGTGATGACGTCACTCCGTTACTAGCTCTCAGTAAAATATTAACCAAAGTGACAAACTTATGGAACAATATTATAGACTTATGATAATACGTAATATCCGAATAAACTATGCGCCAGAAAACCGGTGTACAGTGAATTTAAACCTATATTATGTTTCCCACAAGCGAATTTAAACCTATATTATGGTCCAAATTAAAATTTTCAGATTACATAAATAGCTACGTAGTGTCCAGTGGCGCATTATCCATAAGGCTGACTAAGCTGAAGCCTAGGGGCCCACATTGAGCAGGGGTCCTGCCATGAGTTCATACGGAACTGGTATTTAACCACCAGTTAGGTGGCTTAATGAAAATTGACAGTAGCGATTATAGCTTGATCAACTTGTTTTCAAGGCAATTACAACGCCAACACAGTGACTTACTTAATTCGTTAGTTTTGATTTACTTCAGGATTGATCCCGCAACCATTTCGAGGTTGAAAGCGAAGGTGAACGAATGTTTGCAGTGGAAAGATAGGCCGCAACCGACAGTGAACCAAATCATGGAAATCGTCAACCAAGATCCTTCGTTGCCAAACTATAAGAGAAGTACCTTCTGGCGAATCATGTGCGATTTGGGATTCCAGAAACCAAAAAATGCCACTAAACGCAAATCCGTCAAAACGTGCCAAGCTAGCGGAAAAACTGTAAATAGCTTCGGTTCCGGCACAAGTAGAGACACCGCCGGGATTTCCACCACGACGACGAATTACGCGCCACCTGTAGTGCAAAATACGAACAACTTTGGAGCTTATGTTTCACCGCCTACTTCCACCCCATTCCAATACACACATAAACCCATAGACGTTTCTAGTGATTACGGCCATCACAGCGTTACGACCTCGCGATCTTGTTATTACGCGCCCACTACCAGCAGTTGAAATAGTTTATTTCGATTAGAAGTCTGTAATAAACAGCGTTGCCAGGCGTACGATAATTATAGTACGCGTCGATAGTTCAGAGGCAATTTTTAGGACCTTTCTTGATGGGAAAAATTAGGCAAAGGCTTATTTAAAGCCTCTAAAATGAATGAAAGGGGTACGGAACAGCGTTGCCAGACGTACGATAATCATCGTACGTTTCGATAATTTCGAGTTAAATTTTGCGACGTACGATATTTTCAATGGCATACTATATAGTACTAATTTTTCTATAATTCATCTTGCACGTACGATAATGTACGATAATTTTTAAATTGGCTGAAAAAACTGCGACTTTTAAACGTAAGTTGTCAATCCGTCAGTTTTCAGGCGTACGATAATTTATTTCTGAAATCGATAACTGTTTGGCGCTGGTACGATAATTTGAGTTTCAGGAACTGGCAACGCTGGTGCGGAACATTTCTTTTAAGTCTCAAGGGTTGTGCAAAAATAAGTGACTTCTAGGTCAAAAAGAGTGCAGTTTAACTCAACAAAATTTTGGGAAAATAATTAAAAATGAGGAGCAATTACTTTTTACTAATTTAAGATATTTTGAGAATTGTGAAATTTGCAAGTATAAATATCCTCCGCCAAACTTGTTTATGGAGCATCCATGGCTTAATTGAACATTTGCAAAATAAAAAAGGCAATTACTTGGGTAAATTAATGATCAATCATTGAACCTGATATTAAAATTGACTAAATTGCAAACACTCCATTTCTGAAGGTTATTATTTTCAGTAATTTTGCTGAAAATGATATCATAAGTGTATAATATTGTATCATAAGTGTGACACTTCCTATTCTACACATGCAAAAGTTTTACTGAGAGCTATTCACAAGACAGACTGCATTATGGGCTTCGTTGGTTTTTTGCGTCCGCTTGCTAACGCGTCTCACGTAGCCTTTGACAGCGGCCCGCTAGGGGGAATTTTCTTCATGTGATGACGTCACTCCGTTACTAGCTCTCAGTAAAATATTCCCCAAAGTGACAAACTTATGGAACAATATTATAGAATTATGTTGATACTTAGGGTTTTAGTTTGGATTGAAAAGTGATCTCCATAGAAACCCGCCAATAATGTTCGAAAATTATTTATATAAATGTACTTTTAAAATAAAATTAATATAATATATATTGTTTGTTAAATAATTAAAAAAATATCGTGTTTTAATTTCTCAGCTAATTTATTTTTTCACGACTTTGAATTTCCTGGTTTTTAATTTATTCCACAGATGGCGTGTCATCTTTGGCGTTGAAGTCACCAATCGTTAACTGAAGACGATTTTCACGAAATCTAGAACGAAAAGCAATATATTTTAACAAGAACGTAGTTAGGTTATTGAGAACATACGGGTCGATCCATTAATTTCTCATAATTATAATACTTCCATAGAAAAATTTCAATTTAACACGGAAAATACAACTTTCCTTGCGCTAATTAAGAAAGACTTTCGTGCGCTATCGCAAAGGTAACCATGGAAACAAAAACTAATGATCTCAAAGCCAAAAACATCTAAGGAAATTGCACGTTTTCAAGAAACTATTAACTAACTTCCGTTTAACACATATAAAGATGAAGATTATGTCACAGTTGGAAATATCCCGTAAACAAGTTTTCATTAAAGAAAATACTTTAATGGCATACTCACGAGTGATTATATTACAATTCAGACGAATAATCGCAATTCAAATTGAAACAGTAACGCTATCTGTCAGGGACTTGGACTATTAATATTTTTCTGACGATCATTGAATCTACCAACGTTTTTACTATTTATGATTTCTTAAATTCAGAAAATTTTTAAATTCAGTTTCAATTAAAGTTGCACGAACTAACTTTAGAGTAAATCCAAAAGTCGTCTACTATTTCCTCACACATTTAGTTGACGAATTTAAAGGCAGTTGGTGTTTTATTTATGAAGAAGCCTAAGCAATTGTCAAAAATAGGTAGGTTTCCGTGTTGGAGAGGAGTTTATGCAGTACCATGAACATATTATTTCCACCATTAGCTAATAAAGAATAATAATAATCAGCTAGGCTAATGCCCAAGGATTGTCAAGAAATTGAAAAATATTAATACGTATCTTTTCTAGTGAACGAAAATGGGTAAAAATATTAAGTAGGAAAACCTTTATTTATGATTATAAACTGATCTTCTAATAGAACAGGTATTTATCTAAGAATTTTAAGTAATTTATTCGCGAACGAACCCTTCGGTTCGCCATTGAAACCTAGATAGGTAGCAACTAAAGCAGACGCTATTAGTTTTTCCTCGTCGTTATTCGTAAATTTGACCGTACAAATAATGATACTTGCATTTTAATATAATTTTTAGAAGCTCGTTATGAGCGATTGTAACGGGTAGGACAATTCAGTCCGCTCGACCATTTGATTAATCAGGTGCGAGATATGTGTTACGGCCACGCCAACGGGGGGATACTTAGGGATAGGGTTGGGACACCCGTGGCGGAAGTATGACAACCACCCGTTGGGGGATTAGTGGTCGTCCTCACACGGCCATCCACAAACTCTGCCTCCCACACGCCTGGGATTACAGGAGTGAGCCACTACTCCCGGCGGCTTATATTTTAATAAGTTAATTTACGAAAAAAACCTTATGACTTTTTAATTTGTTAATAGCAGACGCTAGATCGTAGGAGCTACCTCATAGAAGCTAGCGCCGTTAGCCCGTTACGCCACCTAGGCTCGTTTCGCTCGCGAATAAAAACGCCTAATCACGGAAATATTTAGTAGACCTAGTCACGGCCAACTTTGGCACTCGCGCAAAAGCGGCCAAACCATTTGTTGAAGTTTCTATGTTAACCTACGAACAAAAATATATCTCGGCGTTGAGCGCCCCTAGCGGAAAATTATTTTTAGAATAGTTTTTGCATTGAAGCAAATATAAAAACGAGCGTGGCGCTGAACGCCAATAGTTATGGTTAATAGAGGGAAAATCCTTGTTCATGGAATTTCGGCGAATGGGTTGGCCGCTATTGAGCGAGTGTCAAAGTTGGCCGTGGCCTAGTCAACGATAAACGCCTGTGATTGGCTCAAGTGATTAGGTAAAACGCATAACGGTACCGCCCATTCTGGAAGCAGATGGTAGAAAGGTTACTGATATAGTATTATAGTTCAATATTTATGTCAGAACGTAATGGTAGCGGCCTTCCGGTTCTCATAAACTTAAATATGATCTCGAATTTAAAAATATTATGAGGGATGGTAGGATATTGAAATTGGACGCTTACCGTATTAAAATGTAGAATAAACCACCGTGGCAAAATGGAGGAAAAGAACTGTCCACTCCTAGAGTTTCGTGGTTCCGATGCATAGTACCTGAGTGATGGCCAGGTTTGGTGCCCACCGATGACAGCGGGCGGAGGGGGTCTAATTAAAGCAAAGAAGGAATGGAAGACGGCCTCAGGTAGGCCGAGCATCTCGTTGACTGCCTCCGTGAAGCGCCGCTTCCCCGTACGCTGACGAATGGACGAAACAATCTCGACGATATTCGTAAAACATAACGGTTGTTGTTTCAAACCTGTAACGGAAATAGTTTTAAGGTTAGGACGAGTAGTTTTTTAATGAAAGTTTTATTGAATTTGGGTTGTCGTACGTTTGCTGACTTCAACGTATCTTCGGTGACATCCGACTTACGTGCGAAGACTTTCGCGCCTTGGCGGTAAAAGGAACGTTCTTTCCTCTCGTTTTTCCCTTCCTCGGCGCCCATTGGTCGCTGAGTGTCATGTGAACAACGCGCCTGTTTATTTTATCATTTGTATTGATTTTCCTTAGCATTGCCCCCTTTATCCAGCGGGGGAATGTCTATAGACACGGCCAACTTTGACACTAAGCTGGCCGTACCATAGAAATTGGAGAGAGGAAAGTCGGTCGCATTTCCGACTTCAAGGATGATAAAATTAGCGAATCAGTAGATTAGTCCATTATGAAAAGGGATAATGAAGCTAAAACCTAAGCAAATTTGAAGACATTTAAAAACTTACTAATAGCTCGGACCGATAGGCCTTCGAGCGAACAAAAAACGCGAAACTCGGACCAAATAGATCTTCGAGTTAAAAACTAAATTAAATTAAATAAAACAGGCAGAAATTCCAACGGTAGACCGGTTTCGTCCTATTTGGGACTCGTCAGTACCGTGTGGGAAATCTGGCTTGCGACTATAACACCGCATAGAGAAACTAAGCCAAAATATTAAAAATTTCAAAACGAGTTGCGTAGCAACGGAAAGCAGAATAGGGGGAGAGTGGTGGAGATTAGTATATACGCAATGTTAAGTTAAAAGGTACCACCTATGGACTGCATTGTTAAGGATGAAAAAATTAGCGAATAGGTAGATTAGTCCATTAGGAAAATGGATAATAAAGCTAAAACCTAAGCAAATTTGAAGAAATTTAAAAGCCCAACAATTTATTTTTATTGGAAATTATTGATTAATATTATACTTTTAATTTGTTCCAATCGACGATAAATAATTTATCTTTGATTGGAACAAATTAAATGTATAAATAGGATGCAATGGAGACTAGAAAAGATCAATATTTTTTTGCGTCAAACGCTAAGGCCTAAGCTTTAAGATTTGATAAATGTGTTTTCTGTTTAGATTCCTACAACACATATTCAAGTTCACGTAAACCATTACTTTTAAATAATAATAAATATCTAATAAAATTAATTTAAATTAATGTAAATAATTTCATAAACCTCCCGCGAAATCCTGATTCCGGGCTTCATTATTAAGAAATAAGAATTTTAATCCGCCCATGAGAGTGTAGAAAATGAAATTTCCTTTCTCGATCAGCCAATAGTAATCCGAAACGCAACCGGAAGTAAATGGTTCTACCGCGTAGCTTTGAGACGTGAAGATTATTTTAATGCCTTGTCGAAGCTACACTTTCCGCTCCTCTCTCTAATTTCTATGGATTTTCCCAATGCTTTAGATATGTATTATCTTCGGAATACCCGGCATCAGTCTCAAAATTGTTTCGAATTCTACTGAGGTGACGCGCAAGAATGCGAAAGCACGACTATAGAAAAATAAACAAGACTTACGACGGACAGAAAACACACAATCCACCTGATGTGTTAAGTTTGTTTGAGCTATTCACAGCAACCTGCAACGCCGGTGACATAACCAATATATATCCACGGCCATACTTATTTACACTTAGACTTATTTGTTACTTCTGATGTCACACTTATTTGTTAATTCTGGTCAGACGTTGAGTATCACATTTATTTGTTACTCATGGTCCCACGTTGAGTGTCACTCTTATTGGTTACTTATGGTCACACGTTGAGTGTCACAGTTATTTTTACTTCTGGCCATACGTTGAAAGCGCGGCGCGAACGGCCTTGAAAAATGCGAGAGGGAAACTCGCGGGTAGACCTCTATAAGCAAGCGGATTTACAATGTCGGAAGTTGCGGGGGTCCGTATACGCTGTCCAAAAAACCTTACTTAGAATTAAAATTAAGAAACTTAATTGCAACTCTAGGTTATATGGAAACCACAGCTATTCAAAATATAACTCTCATGAAAATCGGACTTAAATTAAGGAAATTTATGTAGACTTTTAGGCGAAAATATAAAAGGGAATATAACCTGCAAAGCAATCTTTACGGAAGACCCCTTCAATTTTTCAAATGTTCCTGTACAGTGGCGCCAAACATTTTTAAAGCCAAAGGCAAGAGCGGCCAGAGCTGCAAGCGTTGGTGTTCCACACCAAATACCTGAGGTTATATTCCCTTTAAATTACCCTGGAAACTATACTTAATTTTAATATTTACTGATATAACCGAAGGTGTAGATCCGCTGAATCCTAACCTAACCAAAAATATTTTTTTTAACGTTATCGGACCTAATTTAGTAATTTTAAATAAAATATCTACCACACAAAGCGAAACCACCGAAAATATCAAATGGTAATTTGCCCAACTTTTAGGGCTCCGATTTCAAAAATTTATGAAAGGCTATCGATGCCGAGGTACATTCGAACGAGATATCATTGACTTTTCTAGACCTAACTGTTGAAGAGATACGAGCGACACGGCGGCATCGGCATCGGCATCGGCTACACTGTACGTGAAACTAATACTCACAAATCCCTAGGATTGTGTGTAAAAAGGGAAATGCAACAAGACCGATTTTGTATCTCGGGCCCCAGGGTACTTTACGAACTTTAGGCCTATTAATTTCCGGAAATGATTTAAGCCTCATTCAGTGAAATGTATATTTATCGGAAGTACCATGTCTAAACCACTTAGCTTAGAATATCGAGATAAACATTTCTAAGTCTGATCAAAGCTGTAGATGCTATTCCTTCATTATAGTTTCTATAGTTCGACATTGAATTCAAAGTAGGTGCTGCCATCTATGGGTACTCCATCTAGGAAAATCGATACATTTATCTAATTATCTTCTATCTGATTCACGGTCGATATAAATTTCAATGCAGAATCTATATATAGTTCCCTAGTTTTAAATTGCAGATTTTAATATTACAGATATCGATTTTTGTGGAGTGGGACCCTACAATAGGCGATAACGTAAATTGCAAGGTATACTGGGTAAATTTTATTTTGGGTAACATTTGAGCGCCATCAAACGGTAGAAACCTTTAAAAATAGTCACGTGGTTACAAAATTGCTTAGACTTTTAGACTATAACACTTTTTTAACCTAGGGTTAATGAAGCAGCTCCCAATATGTTTTGACCACCGCCTACCCCGATCGCGAAAGCGAATTATAGAAGTTGGCAGTGGTATGACGAATTTCCGGGAACATTTTTAGTTTTCAACAAGTTATCTAAGACCACAGCAATTTATGCTATCGCCTATTTAGCCACAGATTCCACAGTGATATCATAAGTCTATAACTATTTCAATAAATGTGTGAAGTGAGTGACGAAGAATTTTCGCTTTATCTACGTTATTGCAAAGAATCAGAAAAAATTTTAGCGAAAGATTCGAAACCAATTCGATGTAACGCAAAGCAATATTTTTTGTGTGTCTCAATTGACTCTTGAAAGTTGAAACCTTGCTGTTGCCTAGGCAACGTGGTTGATATACCAGAGAACCTAGTGGCCGAATTATCCAACTGAAATACCAGAAATAATTTATTTTTAACTTTTGTTAATCCTAGTTACCCAAACCATTGGGTCGCACATGAAGTTGTCTCCTCTGCAAGGCATGCCTTGCACATGGGGCTCCCACTGATGCCAATCAGAAGCAGTACCGGACTTAGAGATCCTGGGCCCCTAGGTAGATAAGGAGTCTGGGCCCTTTTTTAGAAATATAGTAAAATTTGGTAATAGTAAAACAAAATCTTCAACGCAGTTCAACCTAGCAATTTCAAAAAGTTTAATGAAGATTGATATTATAGGTTCATGCCTTCGTTAACGGTACTTAAGGTCACTGGAGGGTCCCTTCCAAGGATGGGCGCCTAGGCCTAGGTGTGCCTAGGTGGAAATACGACCCTGATTCAGAAGCAGATGTGTATTTAGCTGGCAATGACCTAAGGGTAGTTTATAATACCAGAGAGGGTATAGTATAGAGAGGCGCCTCTCTTTCAAAAATCCGTTGTATAATTTTTTCACTAAAATGTCCACTAGTCTTGGACGTTTGAGGGCGCTACTATCACCATTCGCCTCGAGCGGCGTGCGATTTAATATTAGTCGTAGAACGACGCAAAAAGTTTTCTATCTTTTGGATAATTTAACATCAATAAATCTATTAATATGTATTTCTCGGCGACTGCGAGAAATTGTCCGTCAATTAAGAAAATTAAATCTCGTTTACGTTTATCTTACTTTTAAGTTTCCAACGGATAAAGACCGTTTAATACGCGTTTTTATTAAATAAGCTTATAAATTAACTTTCCAACTTTTAATTCTACATTGTGAGCTTTGTGGCTGCAAAATGTCAACAATGGCAAACTTACATAAAACAACTGTATATTTGTACACAAACCATACACTTTGTTATATCCATTTTATTGACGATTATTTCATGAATGTTAAAACCAGAAAAGTCATGGAAGCCTCAAAACTGCAGGTGGAAACTCTCAATAGGTGCGTCAATAAAATCCCCATCAAAGTCCAATATAGAGTTTGTGCTACCGCGACTGGACTTACAACATGTTTTTCGTTATATTGCCTAGGCTGTCATCAAAGTTCTGGCAGCAGTGTTCGGCGGGGGGGCAAGACAGTTGGAGATGATTTTATATAAAGATCTATTCAGTCTTTGCTATTCCTGTGGAAAGATCTAAAAGAGAGTTTCAGTTTTAAGATCTTAATAACTGGAAGGTTTAGTCAAGACTGTCTAGAAAATTACTTTGGTTCCAATTGTCAAAAAGAAGGCAATACAGATCAACCGAATTCTCAACAATTTTGGGCAGCATACAGAGCTGTATCAGTCAATAATCTTTTAAAATCTGCAGATACAAATTGCATGATTTGGATAACTTAATTTTGAACATAGATTCCTTTAAGGAATTAGCTCCATCACCAGAAGAGGATTAATCTGATTTTGAAAAATATGGAGTCTTACAAATTCAAGGGCAATGCTCTGAAGAAGACTTAGAAATTTGTAATTCCATTGAAAGTTTCAACCTGCTGAAATAAAATATCCTAATCCATCACTGCTTTTCAAATCACCAATGTTCTTCTTGCATCAGTCAACTAAGGCAGGACAATCCAATAGGCGAAACTGACAATCCCAGGGGGGACTGACAAGATGGTAGTCACGTGACTTTGTGTAGCGCCATCTATCCTCGGAAATACGAACTATTATTCATTTTATTTTGCTAATGGCGATTTATATTTTGATCGATTCATCTAAATTATATTATTATTATTATTATTATTATTTAAAACATCTTGTAATAGAAAGGTGTAAGGTATTTAGCTTTCTGCAGTATCTTGAAGGAATATTTTTTTATTTTCCGTCGTACGGCCAACTATGAACACGAGTTACCGAATCGAAATTGGCTGTGATATGGTAGTCAATTGATTTTGTTTTCCCATTTAAACAAGTTGGTTAAGACCAAATTTACTTTATAGTTTCGCCTATTCTTAATCTAACTAATGCGCTTGCTTATTTTAAGGCATTCAAATGCACCAAAAACTGTTCTTTTGGTAGCATCATTGTACCATTGAAATCTGTAATGAGACATTCGACACCAGTTTCAAACTATTATCACACATGACAAATGTGAAAGGACGCTTACAAAGATTCATAGCACGGTTAATTGACAAGAAATGGTTTCCGGGTCCTGAAAATTCAACATGGGTAATTGTGTTTCATATCATGATATCTTTTTTGTGGAGTTCTACATAAACAGTACCCTTAATAAACAAAATTTTGATAACCAATATACAAAAACACAGAAAAGATTAGCCAGAAAACTATTTAAAATACAACACGGAACATTATTTATCGATTCAAAGATATTCGTATTGAACTACCATTTAGTTCATATTTACATTACTTATAAAAATTAATTATTTTACTTTAAATTACATTATTTTTATAATTTATTCCACTCCACCCTAATTTATAAACTTATTTGTTAGAGTTCTTCTGTTCCTTTTCATCTAAGACTTGGCCTCCCTTACAATTTCTCGTGTTTTTTATTAAATATTAAAAATATTGGAGTTTTTATTATTTAAATATTGTAATTAGTCAATTTTTTGTACTTCCATCTCACATTTCTAATAATATCCACCATTTTTTTTAAATAATTAAAAATAACATATTAACAATTGAAGAAATTTTATTGCAGCTGTTTTGCTATTTTTTTTAAATTGATTTCACCTGTGGTGCTATCGTAACGGGTCGTCTGCTTCTTCTAGGCGCTCACGCTTCAAAAACGTACGACACAATTATAACATTACGAGAATAGGAAGAGGCGCCTCTCTATACTATACACTCTCTGATAATACTGCTCTTAGAGATCGAGAACAAATCAGTTGCTCTTTCCTGATAAATAATAGACCATTCTATAAAATACTACCAGGAAACTATAGAGGTATACACTCGGAATGTCTAAGGTTCCATTGGGACGTCGAGAAAAAGGCGGGGCTTAACTACGTCAAGTGTAAGACGTAACACGACATTTCAAATTCATTGGCTCGAGGTTTGACGCGGAAAGAATGCGTCGTCATGATAACAAATAGGCGATCTTCCCGCTCAAAAAAGGCTTATAAAGCAATGGATTTAAAAACCTCAATTTGTTATCGTACTTAATATTTTGAAGTAATTATAATGTGCTTCGCGAAAGCAGTGTATAGTGATACCTAATTTCAGGTATTTGTATGGTTATAAAAGATATAATCAGGTTTGCTAATAATATAAGAACCATGACTAGGCTTAATGAAGAGTTTTCGTCGAATTAGGGTAGCGAGGCGCGAGAGTTTCTCTCGTGAGTTTTCCCGCCGTAAAAATCTTCCTTAGACATTCCAAGTGTATACCTATATAGTTTCCTGATACTACTTATCTGATTATTTACTTTTGTGTATAGAGAGGCTGAAGGATTGGCCCGATATTCCATGCACCAGGGCGGCTCATTATTATCAGATTCTGTCATGTGGCAAACATGCAACACTGTTTCGCTAGTTGATATAATTAAATATAAATAAATAAATGTAATATGTCTAGCCCGAATAAGGACTGAACATAAGCCAAATTCTTAAAACCATGGAATAATGTGCGGTTCCAGTCCTACAGCAATAGCTTTAAAAGCTTTAAAGTCTTTGCGAAGGGTTTAGCCGTTTGAGTTTGGATTGTATAGAATGGTCTATTCAAGAATCGCCTGTGCTCGGGACTTTATAATAACGTAGCCAAAATCTGCAACTCAAATTTAGGGACCATACCGCCGTTTGAAAAATCTGGTTGAATATTACGTAACCCCTCTCAACTGCACATCGTGCTAGCAGATTGGGCCAATCATATACTGGGTTTATTATTACAATATTTGCGAATGTTTCCCAGTAAAATATTTCCCGGCAGAAGATCGGTAACTGAAACACTTAAATGAAACTTAATAATAAACCTATGGTGATGATTCAACGTTAGTCTTTACCGGCTTAGCTTCCGGTAAAATCAAGGGGTCGGACATTTACCAAAATCCCGTACACTTTGTCTAAAATCGCAAAATCTTTCAACTCTCTCTATGGTAAATTAACATTGAAATCCCAAAATCACTTCAAAAAGTAATGATGAAATCGCCAAAATCTCTACTAAATCCCGAAATCCCGTACAAAATAATGGCAAGTGTCCGACCCCTCGGGTAAAATTCTTCGCAATTTTTCGAATGCTGGGACAAGAGTGTAGTGGCATTGCCACGCGCTATAAGGATAGTCATTTCGGTTAAAAAAGTTGTGGCGTGTGTTTATCATTAGCCTATGACGTGAGTTAACAAACAAAAAAAAAGTTAGCAAATTTCTAGATTAAATTTCAAAGGTTTTTGTCAAGGAAATTGTTTTACAAGACCACCTTTTCTCCGTGATTTTATGTGGATAAACAAAGGATATCAATATGAACTGTCAAATTTTACTTTATTACGACCGAAAGATTTCCAATAATTTGATCATATTATTCGAAATATTTGAAATGGTTTTATTAAGATCGAAATATTTGAAATGGTTTTATTAAGATCGAAATATTTGAAATGGTTTTATTAAGATCGAAATATTTGAAATGGTTTTATTAAGATCGAAATATTTGAAATGGTTTTATTAAGATCGAAATATTTAAAATGGTTTTATTAAGATCGAAATATTTGAAATGGTTTTATTAAGATCGAAATATTTGAAATGGTTTTATTAAGATCGAAATATTTGAAATGGTTTTATTAAGATCGAAATATTTGAAATGGTTTTATTAAGATCGAAATATTTGAAATGGTTTTATTAAGATCGAAATATTTGAAATGGTTTTATTAAGATCGAAATATTTGAAATGGTTTTATTAAGATCGAAATATTTGAAATAATTTAATCATATTCTAAATAGATGAAATAATTTAATCAGATTCGAAATAGATGAAATAATTTAATCAGATTTGAAAAAGATGAAATAATTTAATCAGATTCGAAATAATTTAATCAGATTCGAAATAATTTAATCAGATTCGAAATAATTTAATCACATTCGAAATAATTTAATCAGATTCGAAATATTTTAATCAGATTCGAAATAATTTAATCAGATTCGAAATAATTTAATCAGATTCGAAATAATTTAATCAGATTTGAAAAAGCTGAAATAATTTAATCAGATTCGAAATATTTGAAATAATTTAATCAAATTCGAAATATATGAAATAATTTAATCATATTCGAAAAAGATGAAATAATTTAATCATATTTGAAAAAGATGAAATAATTTAATCAGATTCGAAATAATTTAATCAGATTCGAAATAATTTAATCAGATTCGAAATAATTTAATCACATTCGAAATAATTTAATCAGATTCGAAATATTTTAATCAGATTCGAAATAATTTAATCAGATTCGAAATAATTTAATCAGATTCGAAATAATTTAATCAGATTTGAAAAAGCTGAAATAATTTAATCAGATTCGAAATATTTGAAATAATTTAATCAAATTCGAAATATATGAAATAATTTAATCATATTCGAAAAAGATGAAATAATTTAATCATATTTGAAATAGATGAAATAATTTAATCAGATTTGAAAAAGCTGAAATAATTTAATCAGATTCGAAATATTTGAAATAATTTAATCATATTCTAAATATATGAAATAATTTAATCATATTCGAAATAGATGAAATAATTTAATCATATTCGAAATATATGAAATAATTTAATCAGATTCGAAATAGATGAAATAATTTAATCATATTCGAAATATATGAAATAATTTAATCAGATTCGAAATAGATGAAATAATTTAATCATATTCTAAATATATGAAATAATTTAATCAGATTCGAAAAAAATGAAATAATTTAATCAGATTCGAAATAGATGAAATAATTTAATCATATTCGAAATAGATGAAATAATTTAATCATATTCGAAATAGATGAAATAATTTAATCAGATTCGAAATAGATGAAATAATTTAATCAGATTCGAAATAGATGAAATAATTTAATCAGATTTGAAAAAGCTGAAATAATTTAATCAGATTCGAAATAGATGAAATAATTTAATCAGATTTGAAAAAGATGATATAATTTAATCAGATTCGAAATAATTTAATCAGATTCGAAATAATTTAATCAGATTCGAAATAATTTAATCAGATTCGAAATAATTTAATCAGATTCGAAATAATTTAATCAGATTCGAAATAATTTAATCAGATTCGAAATAATTTAATCAGATTCGAAATAATTTAATCAGATTCGAAATAATTTAATCAGATTCGAAATAATTTAATCAGATTCGAAATAATTTAATCAGATTCGAAATAATTTAATCAGATTCGAAATAATTTAATCAGATTCGAAATATTTTAATCAGATTCGAAATAATTTAATCAGATTCGAAATATATGAAATAATTTAGTCATATTCGAAATATATGAAATAATTCAATCAGATTCGAAATAGATGAAATAATTTAATCAGATTCGAAATAATTTAATCAGATTCGAAATATTTTAATCAGATTCGAAATAATTTAATCAGATTCGAAATATTTTAATCAGATTCGAAATAATTTAATCAGATTCGAAATAATTTAATCAGATTCGAAATAATTTAATCAGATTCGAAATAATTTAATCAGATTCGAAATAATTTAATCAGATTCGAAATAATTTAATCAGATTCGAAATAATTTAATCAGATTCGAAATATATAAAATAATTTAGTCATATTCGAAATATATGAAATAATTTAATCAGATTCGAAATAGATGAAATAATTTAATCAGATTCGAAATAATTTAATCAGATTCGAAATATATGAAATAATTTAGTCATATTCGAAATATATGAAATAATTTAATCAGATTCGAAATAGATGAAATAATTTAATCAGATTCGAAATAATTTAATCAGATTCGAAATAATTTAATCAGATTCGAAATAATTTAATCAGATTCGAAATAATTTAATCAGATTCGAAATAATTTAATCAGATTCGAAATAATTTAATCAGATTCGAAATAATTTAATCATATTCGAAATATATGAAATAATTTAATCAGATTCGAAATAGATGAAATAATTTAATCAGATTCGAAATAATTTAATCAGATTCGAAATATATGAAATAATTTAGTCATATTCGAAATATATGAAATAATTTAATCAGATTCGAAATAGATAAAATAATTTAATCAGATTCGAAATAATTTAATCAGATTCGAAATAATTTAATCAGATTCGAAATAATTTAATCAGATTCGAAATAATTTAATCAGATTCGAAATAATTTAATCAGATTCGAAATAATTTAATCAGATTCGAAATAATTTAATCAGATTCGAAATAATTTAATCATATTCAAAATATATGAAATAATTTAGTCATATTCGAAATATATGAAATAATTTAATCAGATTTGAAAAAGCTGAAATAATTTAATCAGATTCGAAATAATTTAATCAGATTCGAAATATTTTAATCAGATTCGAAATAATTTAATCAGATTCGAAATAATTTAATCAGATTCGAAATAATTTAATCAGATTCGAAATAATTTAATCATATTCGAAATAGTTGAAATGGTTTTATTACGACCAAAATATTTGGACTGATATTATTACGTTTGAAATATTTGAAATCACAAACCATTTTGAACTCGTAATATTTCCGCCGAAAACAGAAACATTTGACAGGGTAGCTGTTTTTACACACAATCCCTTTGGGATTCGTGTGTAACCGATGCCACCATATTCCACATAACTCTCCAATAAATAACAAGACTTAGAAGGGCCAGGGATATCACAATGGAAAGGAAATATCATGCCCTCGGTGAAATCCGAGCCCAAAATGTTAATCATTTTTCCATTTAAGTGGTTTCTTCCGATTTTCGACTCTAAATCTAGAGGTTGGGGACGGGTAATCATATCCATGTTTAAATTGATTTTTTTCGGGAAAAAAATGTAAACAGAGAAATTTACCGGTTATTATTTCGGAAAATGTTTAAAAAACATGTATTTTTCGAAAAAAACGTCGTTTTCCGATTAATTTTACAAAGTTATCAAAAAAATAATCGGATAATATAGAAATATAAATTACTTGAGAGCTTTATCCATTAAATAAAAGTTAACCATCCCCGACCTCTATCTAAATCTACATACTTTTTTAAATTAACACCGACTTGGTTGAAAATTATATTTTTAGTTGGTACTGATCATTTCTGAATTACTTTTTCAGTTGCATTAATAAATTAACTTTAAATGAGATTTCTGGCCAATTCGCGGGACCTCATAACACCCGTACGAATTTCGTTACAATTGATACAGGCGCCATCTAACTACAAAAACATTTAAGTTTCGCTACCTTATTCCCAAAAACAGGTAACTCGAAAATTTCGGTTTTTTATTATTATTATTATTATTATTATTTAATTTAAGTTAACGTGTTCGCCTTCTCTACTTTATTTCCAAAACCAGGTAGGCCTAACTCGAAGGTTTACCGAAAAATTAATTTAAATTAAAGTGTTCGCGTTTTGCTATAAAATTCCTCTTGGGTTTATTAAGTTAATGTATATGATGATTGAAAATTTGTTCAAATTTAAATTTAATATTTAGAACATATTTAATTCATCGGGGGATTGTGTGAACTGAAATGTCCGTGACATCTTGTTTTAGATTAGGCGAATAAAAATGAATGGTTTACCCGGAGGACCTCATTTCGCATTCCCATAGTAATCAAGTCTAATTTAGTTTTTCACGCTCAATACATTTATCGGAATAATGTCTTTCCGATTAAAATCATAGTTTTCCTGCACATACATACTATAGCCACGAAAATACTCGAAAAATAAATAAATCTATGATCTAAATATAGGAAATAGGTTGTTTATATTTGGGCAATCTCTTCAACCTCACACTCAAAAACAAAATTCCATTTCATTTCACCGAATCGTAACTTAAATTGAGGGTAAATAACAAAATATAATATCATAGAGTAAAAAACGATTCAGGTGGTATAGAAATTGTTTCCCGTTCAGCTATTTTTTAAATTTCCTAGGATATTTTTAGGTTTTGCTAATATTGATTAAACTCTTTTTATTCAGATAGTTAAAAAAGAGTCTAGAATGTGCTACTGGAGCCAAACTCTACCATGAGAAAATTTTTCAAATTATTAATTTAATAAACATGTATTTAAAAATGGAGAAAGTATGTCAAGAAGACATTTTACGTCCAAGCCCTAAATTATCTAATTAGGTTTATAACTAAAATTGTACTTGGGGTTGCGAAAAAAAACTCATTTTCAAAATTAGTTTAATGTGCCCTTCAAATATCGCGTATACATATTTGGCAGATTTTGAAACAATGCTACTTTTGACGCTTGTGTACTGAACACAAATATGTCAAAAAGCTCGACAATTCTTGCTTTGGGAAATTCATGCCAAAATGTGAAGGGAAATCCATACGAAACGTTTGTGCACTTAATTACGCTCGCTTAATTACTGACATTAAAATAATTTTTATCTGATTTCGTATGACAATTCAAAAGATTTACCACAATCCTTTGAGATTTTTTACTGCTTTTTCACAATTGTTCTGATTCTCTAAACGATGTATCATATTATTTTGTGATCTACAGCGATAAATCATAATTTTTCTGTTATCTGTAGTGATTTATCGTAATTTTTCTGTTATCTCTAGTGAGTTATCATAATTTTTCTGTAATCTCTAGTGATTTCTGTTACTTAGAGATTTATCCAAATATTTTTGATCCTCAGTGATTTATAACAATTTTTCTGTGATCTACAGTGATTCATAACAATTTTCTGTGATCTACAGTGATTTATAACAATTTTTCTGTGATCCACAGTGATTTATAACAGTTTTTCTGTGATCCACAGTGATTAATAACGATGTTTCTGTGATCTACAGTAATTTATAAAACTTTTTCTGTGATCTACAGTGATTAATAACGATGTTTTTGTGATCTACAGTAATTTATAAAACTTTTTCTGTGATCTACAGTGATTTATAAAACAATTCTGTGATCTACAGTGATTAATAACGATCTTTCTGTGATCTATAGTAATTTATAATACTTTTTCTGTGATCTACAGTAATTTATAACAATTTTTCTGTGATCTACAATGATTTATAAAATTTTCCTGTGATCTATAGTGATTTATAATAATTTTTCTGTAATCTACAATGATTTATAACAATTTTCCTGTGATCTACAGTGATTTATAATAATATTTCTGTGATCTACAATGATTTATAACAATTTTCCTGTGATCTACAGTGATTTATAATAATATTTCTGTGATCTACAGTGATTTATAATACGTTTTGTAAATGTATTTTTCCGAGATTTCCTAAATTTATCACATTCTTTGTGATAACTAGAGTGATTTATTAAAAAATTTCGGTGATTTCTGAAACTATTTCATTAATAATTAATGATTTTCGATACGTATTCTAGAGATTTTCGCCGTACGATTTGTACACCTGATTACTAGAGTTACTCTTAATCTCTCTATCAAGTCCCGCTACTGGCTTTCTGATTTAGTTTTCCCCAAAATTGATCCCGTCTTTCTACATTTTTTACTCTCTCCCTCGAAATGGTATACAAGTGTACCAAGCCATTCTAACACAGCTCCTCCGAAAAAAAGGGTGGTTTTCGCCTCTTTTTGAACGGTGTTTCGTTTTCTGTTTTTGCGTCCTAAACCGTTGGTTATTGGAGCGTCTGCTAGTGGCGCTTTCCCGCGCGGTGAAAGGATACTCTGTCATCGCGATAGATAACGAGCCGGTAGAACAGGTTTTGTCTGTGGGCAGTGACGGCGCTGGATCCTTTCCTACAGCGATGCCATTTCGTTACAAACTATTTAGAATTCTTCCCGTAGGCCATGTTCGTATTTCCTTTCATACCTGAGCTCTACAACTTTACTCCGGTGTTGAACCGGAATCTCAAGAGGTGGCTATCATTGGCTTAACTATGTCACGTGTTTACTTAGTCCGGGCAAAGCGTTAAGACCGTCGAAACTTTTTTATCGTCTGCAATTTCGGACGGAAATTTGTGGAATGTTTTTAACTGTACGGCCGATATTAGAAATTCGGTTTTGGTACCGTTTAATTTCGATTTTTCAGCGTTGATATTTCGTCGTTTGCGATGTGTTTTCGCGAATGCGTGTTGTTGTGAGAGTGGATATAAATTGACCGCACTTGGCTGTTCAAGTTCTAAAGGCATCAGCCTCAAAACGGAATCCTACAGGTGAGTGAGTGGCCAAGGCTTAAGATTTGAAATTTTCCTTTCGCAGTCGTTTTACCGATATTTTTCGAGTCATTTTTAATTTTTGGCGCTAGTTTCGTCTTTCGATTATTAACGGGTTAAATTACTTATTTTTAATACCTTTGGTAGAATGTACTTAACTCAAATTGGCGGGTGAATGTCTAATTATATTCGTGAAAAATATCAATCGCACGTGTATATCGTAATAAAATAGAGGATTTTGACCCCTCGGACATTCCCAAACGAGAATGTGCGTCACATATATTTCGGTTACGTTTTTAACATGTTTACGGCTTGCCAAGTTTTTTCGCGAGTTTTTTCCCCAACTATTTAAAATTTTAAAAACATGTCGTAAATTTCATCAAAAATAAATGTTATTTAACGGTAAACGTTTCGATCTAACAGGTTTTGATAATGTTTGACAATTTCGATGCGAAAGAAAAATGTCGAAGACTAATACTAATATTTATAACGAAAAATAAATGAAGACAATATTTGAACGCGTAAATTAATAAAGATATTAGAAACTGTATTTGTCATTAAGATTTTAATTAGACCTACGGTGGTGCCTTAGGTATTTGCTTAGCTAGTTATTATTACAAAAATAAAACTAAGATTGCTCAAAATCCTCACTTTTTCTTCATTAATTATTATTAACCATATAAATGTATTTCTTTTCGTAATAATAACGTTAATTGCTTTACAAAATAGAAAGCAATGCGTATAATCAGAAGTATATAAACTCTTACACGATAAGTATTCATGACAATTCATCTCCCTGATGATTTTGCTAATTGTTTCGAAAAAATAGTGCGGTGCTAAATACATCATAGGAAAAACAATTTTTTTTATTTTAAATAGTAAATAAATCTATGGAGTGTAATTTTTACATATGACATCGTTACAACTTACCCAAAGTAATACACATTGGTAAATTTTGAGCCATCATTTGGCGGTGTCAGGGTGTAGTACGAACAATGGGTACTCACTAGCAAGATAAATATTTTCCCTTGTCACTAGTAAAAGATCATATTTTAAACTATTGGACCCGAATCCAGATTGCGCGCTTAGTTATTTCAGAACAGAGCTGCTTGTAGCGCTAGAGTGTCCGATATTAGAAAGATTTCCACTCAAATATTAAACCGGCGGGCAATATAACCGAGTTGTCTGATTTTAATTAATTTGATTTAAAGTAATTTAAAAAAATTCATTTCATTGATGATCCAAAACTTGGCTCTCTAGCAATGTTAATTCGGAGCTAACTAAATTTAATTTAGAATTTAAATAGTAATTAAATTTAACTAAGATTAATTAAATTTTAGTCTAAATTACCGCGGAACTCAAATTATTAATCAATGAAAAATAGACATAATCGTTGATAATAAATTAAATCAAGAAATCAATTAAAAGCAACAACATCTCATCAACTACTTTTTCACGAACGTGCTTCATATTTGAGTAGAAAAGCTTCGCAATTTTCTCGGTAGTAGCGCTGATTCGGGTCCAGTAGTTTATTCGTCCAATATTACATCATAAATGTCTGGTATAATTCATTTGACGGTTTCTATAATAATACAATATTGAAAATTTTAGTCATTTAATTCAACGACACGAGATTTAAGAAAATGTTCTATATGAATGCCTTGTATCATAAGTAACATAAATATGATAAGTATGACACTTCCTATTGCTTTTTTTTTATTCAAAGAAGAGAGGGCTGATTGAGTCTGAGAAGACCGCGAGCCCGGCGAAACACCATCTGATTAATCAGGGCGAGATATGTGTAACGGCCACGCCAACGGGGGGATACGTGGGGACAGGGGTGGGGACACCCGTGGCGGAAGTATTCCGACCACCCGTTGGGGGATCGGTGGTCGTTCTCAACCAGCCATCCACAAACTTTGCCTCCCGGACGCCTGGGATTACAGGAGTGAGCCACTACTCCCGGCTTCCTATTGCTTTAATGCTAATTTTGTAACCGAACTTTTTTTCGGCACTGATACTCTCTTCAAGCTGTGACTTGGACTCGCGACTTACCGTTTTGGATGACTACTTTTTGATAAAAATTTAAGCCTAATATCGGAGAGCACGTTCTGGAGTCGCGAGGGGCTTTGGCTTTGTTTCGAAGCCCGCGCGCGAATTACGCGTGGTAAAAAAACATGAGCTCGTGGCGCCGAGAAAAACTTTTTTAATTTTTATAATTTTAGCCTAATATTCCGCCTATCTATCGGAAACCAGATATTTCGGCTTAGCGGGAGTCTCGCATATTTTAGACACTAGAGGGCTATGTGCTGAGAAAACATCTTGATTACGCAATAGCTATGAAAATCAGTTTGGTTGTAAATCTCGTTAATTGTCATACTTATTGTTATTATGTTACTTATGCTTGTAGCCTTGTATTCATAACGATACGCTCACTTTAGTCTTCTTTCATTTTTAAAAAAGAAATTAAAAGTCAGAATCGAATTTTATTACCGCGCGCTCCTCGCTCTGGTTACCATGGCAGCGAAACACATTTTTAATTAGGGTTAAAGGGCCACACCTACGTTTGAATTTCACACGCTAGTGTCCAGAAAAGGATGGGTCGTATTTGCTAGCACGTGCTAAATTCGGGCAGAATTTTTCAAACGCCGGTGTGGCCGGTCAATAACGCTTACTTCTTCAACGCTGCGTGTACAGTAGATAATATGGAGCTTCTAAAAACCTCGTTCGTAAGCGAATAGTTCGTTTTATGAAGTAATTTAATGGTTTAATTGTGGCTCTCTTACTTTTACAAGTTAACGAGCTGTGTTTTGTAACGTAACGAGCAACATATATTTTTCGTTTTTATTTATTTTATAGAAATAACTATTTATTTAATATGTTATTGAGTAAATTAGAAGTCAAAATGTTAGCCAGAAATTCCAACAGTAGTTAGGTTTCATCAGTACTGTGTAGGAACTCTGGCTTTCCTATATCGGGCACCCTGGATGTATATTGTTATTAAGTTATTCTGTAAAATACGGGAGGTCACGTGAAAATGTTTTTTCTACGTCACTAGCTATAATTATTGAAGATAGAGAGCACGTGCTCGAGTCAAAAAAGATTTTGAAATTTGAAGCCCACGTGTGAAAGGCGCGTGCCAATAATATTCTGAAAAACTTAAGCTCGTGACGCAAAGAAAAAAACATTTTATACTTTTAATATTTTATTGTCCGCCATTGTCCAATCACTATACGTGCGCCATTGACCCTTCCCTACGTGCGCCATTGACCCTTCTCTGCGTGCGCCATTGACCCTTCTCTGCGTGCGCCATTGACCCTTCACTACGTGCGCCATTGACCCCTCACTACGTGCGCCATTGACCCCTCACTACGTGCGCCATTGACCCCTCACTACGTGCGCCATTGACCCCTCACTACGTGCGCCATTGACCCCTCACTACGTGCGCCATTGACCCCTCACTACGTGCGCCATTGACCCCTCACTACGTGCGCCATTGACCCCTCACTACGTGCGCCATTGACCCCTCACTACGTGCGCCATTGACCCCTCACTACGTGCGCCATTGACCCCTCACTACGTGCGCCATTGACCCCTCACTAGGTGCGCCATTGACCCCTCACTAGGTGCGCCATTGACCCCTCACTAGGTGCGCCATTGACCCCTCACTAGGTGCGCCATTGACCCCTCACTAGGTGCGCCATTGACCCCTCACTAGGTGCGCCATTGACCCCTCACTACGTCCGAAATTGTCCCCTCACTACGTCCGAAATTGTCCCCTCACTACGTCCGAAATTGTCCCCTCACTACGTGCGCCATTGACCCCTCACTACGTGCGCCATTGACCCCTCACTACGTCCGAAATTGTCCCCTCACTACATGCGCCATTGACCCCTCACTACATGCGCCATTGACCCCTCACTACGTGCGCCATTGACCCCTCACTACGTGCGCCATTGACCCTTCACTACGTGCGCCATTGACCCTTCACTACGTCCGAAATTGACCCCCCACTACGTGCGCCATTGACCCCTCACTACGTGCGCCATTGACCCATCACTACGTCCGAAATTGTCCCCTCACTACATGCGCCATTGACCCCTCACTACGTGTGCCATTGACCCCTCACTACGTGTGCCATTGACCCCTCACTACGTGCGCCATTGACCCTTCACTACGTGCGCCATTGACCCTTCACTACGTCCGAAATTGACCCCTCACCACGTGCGCCATTGACCCCTCACTACGTCCGAAATTGTCCCCTCACTACATGCGCCATTGACCCCTCACTACATGCGCCATTGACCCCTCACTACGTGTGCCATTGACCCCTCACTACGTGCGCCATTGACCCTTCACTACGTGCGCCATTGACCCTTCACTACGTCCGAAATTGACCCCTCACTACGTGCGCCATTGACCCCTCACTACGTGCGCCATTGACCCATCACTACGTGCGCCATTGACCCATCACTACGTGCGCCATTGACCCTTCACTACGTCCGAAATTGACCCCTCACTACGTGCGCCATTGACCCCTCACTACGTGCGCCATTGACCCATCACTACATGCGCCATTGACCCCTCACTACGTGTGCCATTGACCCCTCACTATGTGCGCCATTGACCCTTCACTACGTGCGCCATTGACCCTTCACTACGTCCGAAATTGACCCCTCACTACGTGCGCCATTGACCCCTCACTACGTGCGCCATTGACCCCTCACTACGTGCGCCATTGACCCCTCACTACGTCCGAAATTGTCCCCTCACTACGTCCGAAATTGTCCCCTCACTACGTCCGAAATTGTCCCCTCACTACGTCCGAAATTGTCCCCTCACTACGTGCGCCATTGACCCCTCACTACGTGCGCCATTGACCCCTCACTACGTGCGCCATTGACCCCTCACTACGTCCGAAATTGTCCCCTCACTACATGCGCCATTGACCCCTCACTACGTGCGCCATTGACCCCTCACTACGTCCGAAATTGTCCCCTCACTACATGCGCCATTGACCCCTCACTACATGCGCCATTGACCCCTCACTACATGCGCCATTGACCCCTCACTACGTGTGCCATTGACCCCTCACTACGTGTGCCATTGACCCCTCACTACGTGTGCCATTGACCCCTCACTACGTGTGCCATTGACCCCTCACTACGTGTGCCATTGACCCCTCACTACGTGTGCCATTGACCCCTCACTACGTGCGCCATTGACCCCTCACTACGTCCGAAATTGTCCCCTCACTACATGCGCCATTGACCCCTCACTACGTGCGCCATTGACCCCTCACTACGTCCGAAATTGTCCCCTCACTACATGCGCCATTGACCCCTCACTACGTGCGCCATTGACCCCTCACTACGTGCGCCATTGACCCCTCACTACGTGCGCCATTGACCCTTCACTACGTGCGCCATTGACCCTTCACTACGTCCGAAATTGACCCCTCACTACGTGCGCCATTGACCCCTCACTACGTGCGCCATTGACCCATCACTACGTGTGCCATTGACCCATCACTACGTGCGCCATTGACCCCTCACTACGTGCGCCATTGACCCATCACTACGTGTGCCATTGACCCATCACTACGTGCGCCATTGACCCCTCACTACGTGCGCCATTGACCCATCACTACGTGCGCCATTGACCCATCACTACGTGCGCCATTGACCCATCACTACGTACGCCATTGACCCCTCACTACGTCCGAAATTGACCCTTCATTACGTGCGCCATTGACCCTTCATTACGTGCGCCATTGACCCCTCACTACGTGCGCCATTGACCCCTCACTACGTGCGCCATTGACCCATCACTACATGCGCCATTGACCCCTCACTACGTGTGCCATTGACCCCTCACTATGTGCGCCATTGACCCTTCACTACGTGCGCCATTGACCCTTCACTACGTCCGAAATTGACCCCTCACTACGTGCGCCATTGACCCCTCACTACGTGCGCCATTGACCCCTCACTACGTGCGCCATTGACCCCTCACTACGTCCGAAATTGTCCCCTCACTACGTCCGAAATTGTCCCCTCACTACGTCCGAAATTGTCCCCTCACTACGTCCGAAATTGTCCCCTCACTACGTCCGAAATTGTCCCCTCACTACGTGCGCCATTGACCCCTCACTACGTGCGCCATTGACCCCTCACTACGTCCGAAATTGTCCCCTCACTACATGCGCCATTGACCCCTCACTACGTGCGCCATTGACCCCTCACTACGTCCGAAATTGTCCCCTCACTACATGCGCCATTGACCCCTCACTACATGCGCCATTGACCCCTCACTACGTGTGCCATTGACCCCTCACTACGTGTGCCATTGACCCCTCACTACGTGTGCCATTGACCCCTCACTACGTGCGCCATTGACCCCTCACTACGTGCGCCATTGACCCATCACTACGTGTGCCATTGACCCATCACTACGTGCGCCATTGACCCCTCACTACGTGCGCCATTGACCCATCACTACGTGCGCCATTGACCCATCACTACGTGCGCCATTGACCCCTCACTACGTGCGCCATTGACCCATCACTACGTGCGCCATTGACCCATCACTACGTACGCCATTGACCCCTCACTACGTCCGAAATTGACCCTTCATTACGTGCGCCATTGACCCTTCATTACGTGCGCCATTGACCCCTCACTACGTGCGCCATTGACCCCTCACTACGTCCGAAATTGTCCCCTCACTACGTTCGCCATTGACCCCTCACTACGTGCGCCATTGACCCGTCACTACGTCCGAAATTGTCCCCTCACTA
Source organism: Leiobunum rupestre (assembly GCF_980474605.1). Lineage (NCBI taxonomy): Eukaryota > Metazoa > Arthropoda > Arachnida > Opiliones > Sclerosomatidae > Leiobunum > Leiobunum rupestre. Next base: position 83,249,956 of record NC_143384.1, on the reverse strand, counting down.
CGTGCGCCATTGACCCCTCACTACGTGCGCCATTGACCCTTCACTACGTCCGAAATTGACCCCTCACTACGTGCGCCATTGACCCCTCACTACGTGCGCCATTGACCCCTCACTACGTGCGCCATTGACCCGTCACTACGACCGCCATTGATTAGCTCGTTTCTAAATTTGGCGGTAATTATAGTAATTTATAACCATATATTTTATATTTGATATATAATTGAGGTTAAAGTCCACTAAGTAGTGTATAAGTTGTCTAATTATAACACTCTAAAATGCTTGTCTTATTTGGATATTTTGAAGTTTAGCTTCCTTTGCCATTAAAGTCGTTTTTATTTCGAAGAATCGGATAGAAAATTCCCATCTCTAATAACAAGTAACATTTTCTAAAAAAGTCCAATTACATTCGCGACCGAAAACTATCGCTACGCCCCCTTTGGTTCGCCATTGAAACATAGGTAGCGGCTAAAGCAGACGCTATTAGTTTTTCCTCAACTTTGTTCGTAAATTTGACTTAATAAATTATGATACTTGCATTTTAAAATAATTTTTGAATCGTTTGCTTTTATTTTGATAAGATTTGTTAAGAAAAAACGTGCTCATCAGTTTATCATAGGCGCGAATTGTTAGTTAAATAAAACCATTAGTATGACAATTATAGGGCTGTGCGAGTATTCGAACATCATCGAGTATTCGGCCTATTTGGAGGTCGTGTACTCGAACTGGACCTCGAATAAGTAATTGGAGAATACTCATGGATTACCGAGTACAAAAAATGGCATATTGGGGTACCCGATTACTCGAATAAGCTGCTCTCTAAACTCGTCGAGTATTATTTTTTTCTATCCTCGGACCTCGTTGCTTCAAAGTTCAAAGAGGGGTTTTTATAATTTTTTGGGGGGTAATAAACGGTACCTACAAAGTTGTGGAAACTGGTTCATTTAAATTATAGGAATATTTTTCAGCATTGAAAGTTACTTTATACTCCTTTTAAATTTAATTTCATCATTACTTTAATAAAACCAGCTCCTAATTAAGTACTCGATAACCCGACTCGTTTAAAATATTACTCGAGGCTTTTTTAAGTTATTTGACTCGAATAAGAGAAAGTTTCCCCTTAATCAAGTACTCGATTACTTGATTCGATTTCAATGTTACTCGACTCGGTCACTCGAATACTCGATGAAAAAAATTGACACTCGATAACCGACTTGATTGCCTAAAACAACTAATCGCACAGCCCTAGACAATTATAATTCTTGCAAAACTTTGATTGAGAACGGCTCCCTTCACAGATTCCAAATCGGGCTTCGTCACAGTTTTGCATCCGTTCGCTCTCGCGTCATCCGGGTCCAATCTCGCTATCTGAAGATTTCCATTCTCGTGTGACGTCAATTGGTACTCGCAAAACTCATTTATAGCATGGAGGAAGAAGCACTGGAGACATAAATTGTGGTGGAAACCGATTCCCAACGTGACGCGATTTTTCCCCCTCTTAACTGGAGGGCGGAAGAAAAAGAGGAGAAGAATATAACTGGAAACGCTCCTCTGGCCAGTGTTGGGCATTTTCGTCAAAGAGCCGCTCAGCTCACTCATCGCTCGCACTCGCTAACCTAATATCCGCTCACGCTCACGCATTTTTGAGCGGTAAAATAAGCGCTCCTCTCTTTCGCTCTTTTTGTGAGTGGTAAAATAAGAAATTTCAGGGGCAAAACATTATTATTTTAAAGGGTCATACCCCCGTCTAAAAACATTTGTGTGGTTCGTTTTACCATGTGTAACATAATTAATGGAATTTCAACTATTTTTTCCAATAAACCTGCTTTTTTATTTGATAATGAAAATTAATTTTAGAATCTGAGTGTCCGAAAACTTAATTAATTTGCATATTACTAATTGCATTAACAGCACTTGACACTATATTGTAGTTCATTTTAGCTCCTAAACCTCGGTTGTTCAAACCGGTTTGTTTACTAAAATAATGGCCGTCGGTTTATCATACGTTAAGCTAATTGTGCGACGGCATAATCGGCATTTGACTGCAGACTTGTCCAAAATCGTTAGTGGAACTAATTAAATATCTTAATTTCTCACTTTCTCACTCTCACCTTTCGTCACTCGCTGAGTGCACTCTTCCCGAAAGAATGAGATTAGACCAGGTCAACAATTTCACTCTTATTCTTGTCGGGAAACTTGAAATTTAAGGCGGCAAATTTGAATTCAGTTTAAAAAGTATATTTTAGCCTTCTTTGCCGTTAATAGATGGCACCACGTTCTCCAGTAAAAACATTAAATTAAATATAAATTCAAATTTCCCGCCTTCTTTTAAAAGTTTTGAAAAACGATGAGTGAAAGAGCTGATCTTGACTAGCTTCACTCTTTTCGCGCGAGCTCACTCGGCGAGTGGAGTGAGAAAAGTGAGGGGGGAACCACTCGCACAAATTCACTCCGAGTTTTGCCCATGTCTGGTATATTGTAGTTCATTTTAGCTCCTTAGCCTCGGTTGTTCAAACCGGTTTGTTTACTAAATTAATGGCCGACGGTTTATTGTGAAACCACATAATCGACATTGGAGATTTGATGACGTCAAATATTACGTAGGTCGTAGGGTACGGATGACGCCATATTTATGAAACAAATTATAAGTTAAGAAATAGAGCTAGTGGCATACTTGCAGGGGCGTAGCTGATAGTCCACAGGGCCCGCGGCGCGGGGGGCCCCATAGAGATTTTGGTGGTGGGGGGGGGGGGCTCGGAATTCTCAACTACGCCACTGCTTATGTTACATACGCTTTTACTACCTACCTCGTGATCGTAGATTCTGACAATCATTTTTAAAGGCAAAATGTAAATTTGTAAAATTCGAAAATTTATGAGACTTATACAGGTATGCCACACGTCAGGGAAAACAGGGAAATCAGGGAAAAGTCAGGGAATTTAAAAATGGGCCTTAAACGTCAGGGAAATGTCAGGGAATTTTAGGAATTGGTAAAAATTCAGGGAAAAGTCAGGGAATTCAATTTTATGTTGGCACTTTTTTAAAAGGTAATTTAACTCTAGATCTATGACAAATTTCACGATTATCATTTATTTCCTTGAATGTTTGGCTAATTTTTTCAACATTGCAATAACCTTTTTACTGAAATATAAGTCCATCTAAATTTATTAACTTCTGATAAAAGTAAACTATAAAAGAAAAATTTTGGCCTTAATAAGTCATCGAAAATGGTCAGGGAAAAGAGGGAATAGTCAGGGAATTTGAATCTGAAAATTTTGTGGCAATCCTGTTATAGTGAAATGAAATAGTCGTCCATATCTCGCAGGTCAAGTAAGACGAAGGCCATTCGGGGTCGGGCCGCCGGTCAGGACCTGCCAGAAATCCCGAAGGAAGAGTCCAGCACCGCGCGCAGTCCGCGATTCCGGTTCTTCTTGCAAAGCTCTTCGCGCCAGGACCCCAGCGGCGCCAAGACGCTCGCAAGCTCAGGACGCTCACCGGCCAAAGAGCCCTCCAAGTGGAAAAGTAGGACGTCGTCCTCCCAAGTCAGACTGACCAGCGGACAGTACACTCCGGAACGGGTCAACAGTGGCGCCGTCGAGATCAAGAAAGCCACGATCAAGAGGCAACAAACGGTGGTCGCCGAGGGTCGCCGGAGAGACCCCGTCTCGTGCCCCGCCTTGGAGGAGTTTGATGGCGTCGCGGACATCTTGGCCGTCAGGTCTGTGGCACCTTTGTTGTTTTGTCTTTTGGCGGGTTACGTTGTTATTTTTATTACCAAGGAGAGTATGTATTTACACAGGGTTCGTACGGAACCTGGATATCCTTGATTACCTGGAGAAGTCAGGGATTCTCAAATTGTGGAAAAAAGTCAGGGATAAGTCAGGGATTTAAATAATATCGCAAAAAGCCAGGGATAAGACAGGTTTTTAAATGATATCGTAAACAGTCAGGGATAAGTCAGGGATTTAAATAATATCGTAAAATGTCAGGGATAAGTCAGGGATTTAAGTAAAATCATAAAAAGTCAGGGATAAGTCAGGGATATAAATAAAATCGTAAAAAGTCAGGGATAAGTCAGGGATATAAATAAAATCGTAAAAAGTCAGGGATAAGTCAGGGATTTAAATAATATCGTAAAAAGTCAGGGATAAGTCAGGGATTTAAATAAAATCGTAAAAAGTCAGGGATAAGTCAGGGATTTAGATAATATCGTATAAAGTCAGGGATTGGAATGATATCGTTAAAAGTCAGAGATGAGTAAGCCTGTCATGGATTTTATTAGTCAAGCAACTTTGCATCGCAGAGAAGAATGAGGTATATTCTCTTGGGCGCTCATGTCTGGCACCTTTTCCCGAGAGAGTTTGAGATATTTCAAAAAAAATTGTTTCACTTTGTACTCTTACCTCGCTACCTGAGAGCAAAAGTCAAGTAAGTCGAGATACGTGATTATTGAAAGAAATTCAAAATTATGATCCTTAAATTAAGATGACTCAGTACAAAATTTTCAATGTATATTTTCACTCTATTTTTATCAAATTTTCATTATTAGATTATCATTGTTATTATGCTAGATTTCGAACTTAAAACTGGTTTTTCTCAAATAGGGATTTTCAGACTAGCTTGACTCTTGCAAAATTACCAGTAATATTACCAAAAAGGTCGGGGATGTTACCAAAAAATGGTCAGGGATAACCTGGATAAGTCAGGGATTTCAAATCCGAAAATTTCGTACGAACCCTGTTATAATCGTGGAGAATGATTAGGTTGAAATGTTTTCCTCCTCAATTGTCGGGTTATAATTTTTCATCTAGAGGACGACCAGTGTTCTGAAACAGCACGAAGTTATGGTAAAAAACTGATTTTGGTAGATATTGATCAATAATGGTAAATAGTGGTAAAAACACTATCTTGTTAAATTACGGCTAAAATACCTTATCTTGGTAAATTAAGGTCAAAAACGAATATGGTAAAGAATGATACGCAACGCAATTTTTGTAAGTAGTGGGAAAAACGTTATTTGACTAAATAATGGTAAAAATCGGTATTTTGACCAATAACGGGGAAAACCGGAATTTTGGTAAATTATAATAAAAAACCGGTATATTCACAAATAACGTGGAGCTCGGTATTTTGACCAATAACGGGGAAAACCGGAATTTTGGTAAATTATAGTAAAAAACCGGTATTTTAAAAAATAACGGGAAAACCGGAATTTTGACCAATAACTGGGAAAACCGGTATTTTGATCAATTATGATAAAACCGATATTTTGGTAAATTATGGAAAAAACGGTATTTTCACAAAAACGGGGACAACCGGAATTTTGATCAATAACGGGGAAAACCGGTATTTAGACCAATAACGGGTTAGTAATTGGGTTTTGTTGGCGACTTTTTTACTGAGTGAATAGATGAATGTTTGGATTTAGAAGCCAAATCTTGAAATTGGGATATTTTTGCGATTAAAAAATTGCTTTGCAATTTCTAGGAAGTCGTCTTTTTTATCCACTAATAGTAATACGATGCGCTCAAGCCCAGTGACAGTGGCGCCATCTAGAATCAAGAAAGATAAATTAGCTTATTTATTTTATTACGTAAGTTCGTTTCAAAAACTGACCTAGATGGCGCCCTAAAAATACTCCAGTAATGTATCGATTGGAAATATATAACTATGTAAGGTCGATGTCGGTTATTTTAACCCACTATCAAATCACATTGGGTCTGCTTAAGGGGAATATAGTACCTCTTATTTATCTCGCTGATTAGAATGCTGAATCTTGCTCAATAAATTATATGTCGTAGGACCTAGATACAAAACCATCGGGCTAAAACATGTTTGTTAAGACCTTGGCGTAAATAAGGTTCCTATTTATATATATTGTTTACGGTTGAAAGTGTATTTTAGAATTTAACTGTTTAACAGAAAAAAACTTATTAATAACTGCATCTCACACAAATACGTTAAATTTTCTTTGTAATATATATTTCAAATGGTGCAATAGTGGTTTCATAAGTGCCACCCCAGCCGATTATTCCATATGATATAATTGATTGAATTAATTATACTTTGTGTTCAGCTGGTTTTCACTGGGCTAATAAACAGCGGCATTGGCTTTCCGCGCCGTTTGCGGAAAAATATTTTCCGCAAAATTTTACATGAAGCTTGCGATATTCCGCGAACAAGCGTGGAATGGAAGTTATATTTTTCCGAATTTTTAAAACGCAACGCAATGTGCTAACCAATCAGTGAAGATCGTGCGTTGACGTCACTAGCCCAGTACTCTCGGTTTGATTCAATTTGTTAGGCCTAAAAAGTGACGCGTTTAGTTTATAAACATTGTTATTGTAATTTAGTTAGTTTGTCACGATGACTTCTAAACAAAAAGAATGAATGGTAGTCAACAGGAGTTATTCGTAGAAGAGGTTCGTGCTTTTCCTTTTTATATGACACAGCAAATAGATGTTTTAAAAACAATGAAATTAAAGAAAATCGGTGGACTGCTATTGGAGCCATCTATGGCGTCCATTTTGATTCGGTGAGTCAGTAAAGATACAATCTTCAGCGCATGCGCTATCGAAACCGCCAAATTACAAACCGCTTGAAAAATCCCCAGTGAAAACCAGTTGCGTAAAACCATTTCCGTCGTTTTTTAGCCCAGTGAAAACCAGGCTTTAGAGTTGTTTATTTTCCGGAAAAATAAAACGCGGAAAAATTTCCAGAAAATATTCAAATTAGAAAAATTAAAAATTGAAACATAAATTACTTTTTAAGGGATTTTAATGTTTTTAACATTTTATCGATATAAAATGTCTAATAACAGTAAACGTGCTACAAAACATTAATAGTGTTTTACATTGTTAATCAGTTTAAATTAGTCTAGAGGTGAAAATTCCGCTTTATTTAAATTCGAAAACAATATTAGACTAATCATAAAATGAAAACTTTTTTTAATCGGAAAAATACGGAAAATTTTCCGGAAAAAAGGCCTCGGTCATTTTCCGGAAAACTTTTCCGACGTACAACACTACGTTGTGTGTAAGTGGGTTATTTAAACTTTAATTTATAACAATTCAATATTAAAAATACAGTACTTACATAGAGTTATGGCTGTTTTGTCCACTTATTTGTTGTAGTATTTCATCTTGATTTTTTAAGTTATTGTTTTGATAAATAAATGTTAATAAGATTTATGGAGGCTTCTGCCATTAGAACAAATAACTGGCCTATCTTATTATTCGTTGAAAAAAATCGAGGATATAAAACCCACAGCACTTACCTCAATATAAGTTGAAGTTTCAACCAGTATATATTGATAGAATAGTTCGTTGATCTGGTCAAAGCTATCAATAAAATTATATTTTTCTTCTTACGTGAATTCCCGAGAAGAACACGCATAATTTACGAATTTTCATTGGTTGGACGGATCGGCGCTTTCCAGACAGCGCCATCCAGCGGCGGTTCTAAATCCTCCGTTTCGGAGTGACGTGGCTCCGACGATAAGGCTATTTTCCTTCGGGTTTTCATTTTTTTTTCGAATATATTATTATGGCAGAATGTCGCTTTTTTTAAAGCAAAAATCACGTAACTCCTTTTTTAATACATCGATTTAAATAATTAGTGTGTAATTCGAAAGCGTTCTAATTTACAGGGCCCGCAGAGGTCCTATAATTCCTATAAAATCCTATATTTTCAAAAATGACCTATAAAATCCTATATTTTTAGTAAAATCCCTAAAAAGTCCTATAAAATACTATAATTTTTTATATTTTGCCCATTTCAAATCCTGGCACTCCATTAAATTGCTAGATTTAGCTAAAGGATAAATTCTTATACACAGTCACTCTAGTCTATACTTTTGTTATTGCTAACATGGTTAGCTACTGGTATTTTTTTGTGATGAAATGGTTCAATAGTTTCTATTTTTCAAGTGAAAATCAAAGATTTATTTCACTAAATATAGATTTGGTTTTTTAAATGCATAAATTTAGTAAATGAAATAGCATATTTAGTCCTATAAAATCCTATAATTTGAAAAAATAGTCCTATAAAGTCCTATATTTTTAGAAATATAATCCTATTTTTCCTATAAAAATTTTTAAGATTAAAGTGGGGGCCCTGAATTTATTTTAAGCATTAAAAGTAGTGTTGTTAATTTTCCGGAAAAATAAAATGCGGAAAAATTTCCGGAAAAAATAAAAACATAAATTACTTTTTAAGGGTTTTTAATGTTTTAAACTTTTTATCGATATAATATGTCTAATATCATTAAACATACTACAAAACATTAATAGTTTTAAATTATTAATCAGTTTTAACTAGTCTAGAGTTTTAGTTTTACTTTTAGATCCGAAAAAATGAGGCAAAAATGCCGCTTTATTTAAATTTGCAAACAATATTAGACTAATCATGGAATGAAAACTTTCTTAATTTTTGCGGAAAAATACGGAAAATGTTCCGGAAAAGAGGCCTCGGTCATTTTCCGGAAACTTTTCCGACTTACAACACTAATTAAAAGTAATTGCCTTTGTTCTCAAAGAGTGTTGTTGACCAAGAGGGGTTTTACATTGTTAGTGTAAACCCCTCCAACTTGAGCTTATTTTAAGACTCACGAATTTCTATGTACGTTATTGGTCTTAAATGGATCATTTCGATGTAACTTTATTTTTGATTATAACGGTTTTACTAAGTTCTATCATTTTAATAACTCCGGCCATCTTAATTAAATATTTAAATTAATTAAAAGTCGCTAGTTAACTTGGGCCTAGCTGATTATTATTATTATTATCAATCAATTCTACTTCAGGGTTTCAATACTTTTCAGGGTCCTTAAACCACTCATAAGATTGCGTTTTGATTCTTAAAGTACCCCATTTTAACCTCAATTATTTACAACTTACCTGCCTAAGAGCAGTTCACAACATGGGCAGTGGTTGGGCGATCTAGTTATCTAGTTAAAATTTAGTACAATAGGGATTTTTTTGTTATAATCGAAAATTGTCTTTTACGTCTGTTTTAAGGAAAACGTGTATTGTAATCGTGAATATTAGCTCCTTGTGATTGTGAGTTATTAATCAAAGTGCTCCTATAATAGTATAATGTCCTATTATAACACTATTTTCCTAAGTTTTCCTATTTTTTGGGCTTCACCTATAGCAATGATGTTTTTTATATCGAAATCTACAAAATTAGAAAAACAATTTTCAACCAATTAGTAAACCAAATTTCATTTAAAAACCATGGATTTTTATTTAATAAGTACTTTGAACATGTTTCCCTGTAATTTTAATGGAATTTATTTTATAAAATATTTTTATTTGCAAAAATCTCTCCTATAAAATAATTTAGATCGACTATTTTTCATATACGATTTAAATAGTTTTATGTGGTCACTAGGGATGCACCGATATGGGTACAGCCGATATATCGGCTATTCGTGGCCGATAATATAGGCCGATATTAATAAAGTTAGCTATCATAACAGTAGTGTATAGGATAAACTCATTGTAAAAGACATTTCAGTACACTCACATACAATTTTATTCTAATTTCTCATTATAAAAACGTTTGCAAGAGCATATCCTAATATGTTTCTTTTCATTTGACGTGAGACATATTTTCTATCACAAATCAAATATCGTTGTTTTTTATTTGTTTACAATCGTAACCCCCTGTCTAAAAAAGGTATGATCTAGCTTCTGAAGTCTGGCGTACGTGGCGCGGCCAATCAAATTAAATATTATCATTAGTTCATCGATAATATTGCTATTTTTAAATGTTTTTCTGAAAATATTTTTCTAATATCGGTATCGGCCAATATCGGCTCCGCAAATATACATTGAGTTATGTATATCAATAAACAAGAACTGAGCTGAACTTCGCGTTACATTAGATTAAATAAAATTTTGTGGATTAAGTATATAGCATATTATTTAGTTTCATAAGATCAATTTGTGTTAGTCACGTAAGAATTCGTTTTTTTTAAATATTCAAATTGGTACATTTTTTTGATACCGATATTAGAAAAATAAGCCGATGTATCGGTGCATCCCTAGTCAGGGTTCATACAAACATGGTAATCAGTGAAAACCTGGAAATATCAGTGAAATTTATTTTAAGCAAAAAAGTCAGGGAAATATCAGGGAAAATGGTTTTTGAAATATAGTATGAACCCTGCTAGTGATCACCCCATCACAGAATATCTCTAAGAATTGAAATCGCTTTTGAAACCGAAAAGCGACTTATTCGAGTTACATGATAATCGCTTTAAGGCGGCGGGTATCTCGGAGAATGTCTTTTTTAGGCGTCCATCTATTTTCAATGGGCATCTCTCTATTAGGACGTCGCTGCTGTATGTCAATTCGGTCGAAAAGCCGCTTCTTCCTTTTCATTGATTCTTTTATCCAGATGCAGACGGACTCCGGTCGTGGATGTCCGCCTCGCAGTTCAGGGACACTTATTTCACACTTCTCAGGGACAGTTTATTTTGGGACCTCGATTTATTTGCTTCAAACGCGTGAAATAGTGATTCTGGATCATTTAACATTATCACGATCTTTTAGGTGGAAAAAGATTTCTTGAAACGCGCCAAGAAGTCGTCGTTCCAAGGATGTATTAGTGTTGACAGAGAATATGATATTCTTCGCCGAATCGGACTCATCAAGATTACGAGCGCCAAGACCGAGGTGCTTGGTTTTCCACCAGGCGAACATGGTTCTTCGTCACACAATCGGAAAAACTAATCTGCCTTAAAGCAAGTGGCGGCTTGACGTGAAGTATAGCTATTTATACAATAGATGTCGCTAGCGTAGAAATAAAAAAGGCGGTACTCGTGAAAACGTGGAAAATTCAGTTGCATTTTTTGAAATAGGACGAGAATCTGGGAATTTTAAGAAATAGTACAAAAATCTGGGAATTTTATTAAGTAGTACTTCAATTTGGGAATTTAAAGCAATAGTACTTGAATTTAGGAATTTTAAGAAATATTATATCTTTGGTGACAAATTGAAAACGTAGGTAACAGATTTTGACTTAAAAAATTTATATAAAAATTCCTAGAAATAGTCAGGGAAGACCTGAAAATGCCAGGGATTTTGGATCTAAAACACTGTGTTAGACTAAAATATACTTTCAAATACAAAACTGAACTACAAAGTTTAAAGGGCCTGCGTGTACAAATATTATGTTAATGCAAATATTTTTTAACCTAAGGTTATAAAGTAAAGTAAATAAAGTAAAACAATTGTAGTATGACCGGTAATATTGATAAGAATATGTCTTCGAGGTGGTTACAAAATTAAATTAAGTCCTATTACCATTATTTTACTTTATTCATAATTCAATGGTCGTTGTTGGCTTTTCCGTGTTAAAAGTAAAGTAATACAAGATCAAAAACTCCACATTTTCATACAAAATGGAAAAAATTTAAAGGGGAACGGTCAAGCTTTAACCAGTTAGATAGCCCTATAGCCCATTAAAAACTAAAATTTATGGCGCGCGCTGCTGAAGACGCAAAAAATATGTTTTGCACGCACGGCGCGTTCCAGTTATAAGAGACCTAAGCCTAAAATGCGCGATTTTAAAAGTTAGGATAGTTCGCAAATCGCTCATATGGGGTTAGGGGCGCTGGCGGCAGCCCCTAAGATGGCGGCGAAAATTCAAACCCAAACACCTGGCGTTATTTTCGTTTCAACTTTTTGGGCCAAAAGCTATTTTTTCAAGAAAAAAAAGGTACGTGTTAGTATATTGAACGTCTTGTTAAACTTTTGATAAGGAAATAAGGCCTTATTTGGAAAAGCTTGACCGTTCCCCTTTAAATTAACACGTGAATTTTCCTTTGCGAGATTGAGTTCGAAGTCCGTAATTTGCCAGAGCATCGCAGCTAAATTTGCCCCCCCCCCCCGAGATTGAGATGGGGGAAGGAAATACGTTACAGGCGTCTGCTTCAAACGACTCAGTTGTAGGGAGCCAGTGATTCTTGTGCCTTGAGAATTTCTGATGGCTGACTTCCATCGAGAAGATTGAGGCCGTTCTCTTAGATAACGCTCCCAATATTGTCGTCTCTCCGGCAGCTGGTTGAAGAGAAGCCTACGGTTGCCGTCCTCAAGTAATTCAATATCTGCGGCAATCATCTTTCGAACAGAGCACGTGACACCACCAGCAGCCGGTCCCGTTTGGTGCCAGATAGAGGTCTTTCGGAACTATATCTGCCCCTTAAATCGCCTTCCTTTTCCCGCTTTCACTCGGAACAGGAAAGACGAGCCTATTTACTGGATGCTTCTGTGCCGGATGGGGACCGTGTACAGGGTGTGCCAGGCTGCACTCGATTTCGATGCGAGTTCTCGGACATTAAGAACAATCTTCCACTCTTAACGAAGAATTCACAGAATAATCCCAATTCCACGAAACAATACTTACGCCAATCAAAGAGAAAGGCGCCAATTCAAGAGAAATATACCATAAACCAAGAGAAAAAGGCACCAATCCAAATAAGATTTGCGCCAATCCAAGAGAGAAAAACGCCAATCCAAGAGAGAAAGGCGCCAATCCAAGAGAGAAAGGCGCCAATCCAAGAGAGAAAGGCGCCAATCCAAGAGAGAAAGGCGCCAATCCAAGAGAGAAAGGCGCCAATCCAAGAGAGAAAGGCGCCAATCCAAGAGAGAAAGGCGCCAATCCAAGAGAGAAAGGCGCCAATCCAAGAGAGAAAGGCGCCAATCCAAGAGAGAAAGGCGCCAATCCAAGAGAGAAAGGCGCCAATCCAAGAGAGAAAGGCGCCAATCCAAGAGAGAAAGGCGCCAATCCAAGAGAGAAAGGCGCCAATCCAAGAGAGAAAGGCGCCAATCCAAGAGAGAAAGGCGCCAATCCAAGATAGAAAGGCGCCAATCCAAGAGAGAAAGGCGCCAATCCAAGATAGAAAGGCGCCAATCCAATTCTATGGAATAAAAATAAGTTAAAATATGGCAAAAATACACCTTCATTATTTATTACACAGCCGAAAATTTCCTCCTATTTTTAGATCTTGCTTAAACTGAGAAAATTTGTTATTGCCCGGCAGCAAGCAGCGTTGCCAGCTTGCGAAAAGTAAATTATAATATTGATTTTAGTAAAATGTTATCGCACTCTTAAATATTGGCACTTAATTTGAATTTTGTCGGAATATTAGAGTTAAACGTGATCGAAGTTATATTTATAAGAAATAATTTTTACCTCTCCGAGGGGACCAAGTCCCCTAGGAGGGGTTATACAACCACCGTGTCTGTCTGTGAGGCCTGCGAACGCGTTCGCATTTTCGGTGCAAAGTGTAATCACTGCGTACGCAGTTTCTCAAAGGGTTGGCAAAACCACCGTGTGACGGTGAGCGTTAACGGATGCATTTGCGGTTTGGTTTGGATGGTGTTTTTTCGCTCACCGTCGTGACGGTTTGGTGTATTACGGTTTTTGTAATGTTTATGCGTAGGTTGTGAGTGTTGAATTTGTTGTGTTTGTGTTCTGATGGATGTGCATGTTGAGTCTGTTGTGTTTATATGGGCGTTTTCTCTCCAACTTCTTCTTAATGACTTTGGGACGGACCGAGTGCTGAGTGTAATGCTACCTCGCAACGCCCAATGGCAGGGTTTCCACCAGTTGTACACGGTATTCGTCTTAGTATCAATTTGCGATCGCATCGGGCGGGATTTGAACCCGAGACCTCTTGCTTGACAGGCGGACGTTCTACCACAGAACCACCGACACTTGTTACGCCTTACTGAAAATTAGACCTTCAGCCTTATCGGAAGCGTATTTAATAGAGTACGAAATTTTGGTTTAATTGAAATAGAATTGATATTGAAATTATTGCATCGAAGAAATTCTAATTTAGCGTTTCTCTATTGATTAAAAACAAATGCGCCACCCAGGTTTCGAACCCAGACCATTCGGCTTGGCAGTCGAGCGCTCTACCACAGAACCACCGATAGCTGCTTAGGTTCACTGAAATTAAGACACGCATCGTAAGCATAATAGGTAATAAAGTCTTTTTACCTCTCCGAGGGGACAAAGTCCCCTAGGAGGGGTTATACAACGACCGTGTCTGTCTGTGGGTGGGTCTGTGGGTGGGTGGGTCTGTGGGTGGGTCTGTGGGTGGGTCTGTGGGTGTGTCTGTCTGTCAGGACTGCGAACGCGTTCGCATTTTCGGTGCAAAGTGTAATCACTGCGTACGCAGTTTCTCAAAGGGTTGGCAAAACCACCGTGCGACGGTGAGCGTTAACGGATACATTTGCGGTTTGGTTTGGATGGTGTTTTTTCGCTCACCGTCGTGACGGTTTGGTGTATTACGTTTTTGTAATGTTTATGCGTAGGTTGTGAGTGTTGAATTTGTTGTGTTTGTGTTCTGATGGATGTGCATGTTGAGTCTGTTGTGTTTATATGGGCGTTTTATCTCCAACTTCTTTTTAATGACTTTGGGACGGACCGAGTGCTGAGTGTAATGCTACCTCTCAACGTCCAATGGCAGGGTTTCCACCAGTTGTACACGGTATTCGTCTTAGTATCAATTTGCGATCGCATCGGGCGGGATTTGAACCCGAGACCTCCTGATTGACAGGCGGACGTTCTACCACAGAACCACCGACACTTGTTACGCCTTATTGAAAATTAGACCTTCAGCTTTATCGGAAGCGTATTTAATAGAGTACGAAATTTTGGTTTAATTGAAATAGAATTGAAATTGAAATTATTGCATCGAAGAAATTCTACTTTAGCGTTTCTCTATTGATTAAAAATAAATGCGCCACCCAGGTTTCGAACCCAGACCATTCGGCTTGGCAGTCGAGCGCTCTACCACAGAACCACCGATAGCTCCTTAGATTCACTGAAATTAAGACAGGCATCGTAAGCATAATAGGTAATAAAGTTTTTTTTTATTAATGAATTTATGAAGGCCTAATCTGGTATTTTTTAAAGGTTAAATCTTGTTTTAGCGCAGTCAGCCGAGATTAGAGGGTTAAAGGGTAGACCCTGTGGGTGGTCCACTTTCTTAACGACCTATATATAGTTCTGTTAATTCAAAGGAGATAATTTAACGTTAATTGCTTTAAGAGCTGGCAGTTCGTCAAGTGGCTCTCTGTGCTTTGTTGATGGTAAGGTTTTTGCTTCTTGTAAATACATTTGGTGTGGATATTTGGATATCTACGATTTCTAACGCAGTCAATGATTTCTTGGGTGTGCGAGTCATTATATGATATTGGAAATTGGACGGCATTGGTCTTTTTCATGTGGTATGCGTCACAACGTCAACAGGAAGTGAACGAGTCGTCCACTACCAGATATCTACGGTATCTTCATCAAGGGCGAGTGTTGAAATAAAATGAGCGTTAAAGATGCGGCAAGTATTTCGTAAGAGAGTAATTCCAAAAAGCCTCTGTAGATATTTCTTTCATTAAAATTTGCTTCGTATTATATTTAACTGATAAACTTGTTCTGTAAAAGGGTTTAATTCAATTGTGCATTGTTATAGTACGTCTAACTTACTGTTGTAACTACTTAACTTATGATATTCTGAATAAATTAAAATTGGTCGTTTCGTCTCAATTATTTTAATTATAACTAAAATTTTATACCGGGCGGCATAGAAATGGGTTAATATTTTTAACAAATAACTCTAAATTGCGGAGATATATCTTTAAGGGTTATCTCGATAAATTAATACCACTAGGGACAATTCTTCCGAGGAGAGGTATATTTTGGCTTGCCAACTTGTTTTATTAATGAATTTATGAAGGCCTAATCTGGGTGGTCCACTTTGTTAGTTTTTTGTTATTTATTTACGGGTATTTTTAACGACCTATATATAGTTGTGTTAATTCAAAGGAGATAATTTAATGTTAATTGCTTTAAGAGCTGGCGGTTAGTCAAGTGGCTCTCTGTGCTTTGTTGATGGTAAGGTTTTTGCTTCTTGTAAATATATTTGGTGTGGATATTTGGATATCTACGATTTCTAACGCAGTCAATGATTTCCTGGGTGTGCGAGTCATTATATGATATTGGAAATTGGACGGCATTGGTCTTTTTCATGCGGTATGTGTCACAACGTCAACTGGAAGTCTACGAGCGTTGAAATAAAATGAGCGTTAAAGATGCGGCAAGTATTTCGTAAGCGAGAAAAATACAAATACCATCTGTAGATATTTCTTTCATTAAAATTTGCTTAGTATTATATTCAACTGATAAACATGTACTGTAAAAAGGGTTAAATTCAATTGTGCTTTGTTTTAGTAAGTCTAACTCGCTGTTGTAACTACTTAATCGAGTTTAATTTATTCAGAATATTATAAATTGTTTCGTCTCAATTATTTAATTTAAAATTAAAATTTTATACCGGGCAGGGTTTGAACCGAGAATACGTTTTTCGTAAATAACTCTGAATTGCGGAGATATCTTTGGGGGTCGTGTCGAGAAATTAATACCACTAGGGACCATTCTTCCGAGGAGAGGTATATTTTGGCTTGCCAACTTGTTTTTATAATATTTAAATCAGGTTAGTCTTAATGAAAAATCTAGTAAAACAAAAACAAATATTAATAGTAGTTTTAACTAGTTTTTCGTTGAAATTATCGTACCCTTGAAGTGTTTATGGAATTGGAAATCGAAGAGCTCGGGGGAAGAAGTCGTTCCGAGTTTTGCAACCCTGACCCTGAGTAGAAATGGAAACGCCCTGTACAAGACGATGGCTATAGCCGTGACGCGGGGTCGTTTGTCGAATAGCAAAGCTGGAGAGACGTTCCTAGCCGCTTCAATGGGATCGCGTTGAGTGATACGCCGACTTCCCGAGAGGCCATTTCCAGCCGGAGGAAAAGTCGAATTTTATGTGGTACAATGGCTGAAGAAAAGTGGTTTCGATCAAATGAGTGCTGATGTACGATCGAAGCCAAACACGAATAACTTTGCCGAGAAAATGGGCATATGCCAGCTCCCCACCGTGACCCCACCGCTTTTATTGCCGAATTGTCTGCCCCTCTTGGGCGCCATCTAGGGGGGCTTCCTCGCGACTCAATTTCGCATCTCGCGGACCGACAACTCTTTAGAGGGACTAGTTACTTTCGGTTGGATTTAAAATAGGTACGGTTGAGTTTGAACTAGTGTTGTAAGTTGGAAAATTTTCCGAAAAATGACCGAGGCCTCTTTTCCGGAAAATTTTCCGAAAAAAATAAAAAAAAGTTTTCATTCCAAGATTAGTCTAATATATTGTTTGAAAATTTAAATAAAGCGACATTTTCGCCTCATTTTTTCGAATCTGAAAGTGAAACTAAACGTCTAGACTAGTTTAAACTGATTAATAATGTAACACTATTAATGTTGTGTAGTATGTTTACTGATATTAGACATTTTATATCCATAAAAAGTTAAAAACCTTCAAA
The DNA here is from genome assembly GCF_980474605.1 of Leiobunum rupestre. Classification (NCBI taxonomy): domain Eukaryota; kingdom Metazoa; phylum Arthropoda; class Arachnida; order Opiliones; family Sclerosomatidae; genus Leiobunum; species Leiobunum rupestre. Next base: position 83,232,569 of record NC_143384.1, on the reverse strand, counting down.
AACCCTTAAAAAGTAATATATGTTTGAGTTTTTAATTTTTCCGATTTGCGGAAATTTTTCCGCATTTTATTTTTCCGGAAAATTAACAACACTAGTTTGAACGAAGATGGCGCTACTGCCCTATCGTCGTACGTTAATTTTCTTAAATGAAGGACAACGCCGTGGTAGTCCTTTACTTATGATAGGCTTATGATATAATATATATTACTCACATATAAACACATAATATTATAAGAATAATATATAATATGTATAATGGGCTTATATGTGAATATTTAAAATTATAATATTGCATTGGAAACCAGTTGAAAGTACAATAGCTTTTGTTGCTAGTTGTCGTGTGTATAAACCACTTTGACTGTAATTTTATATGAGGAATATAAACAAGATGTCACGGACATTTAAGTACACACAATCCCCCCTGATGTATTAATTATATTTTAAATATTAAATTTAAATTTCAAATTTTTTTCAATTATCTTGTACATAATTTAATAAACCCAGTAGTGAGAGCGCATGGTTACAAAAAACACCCGAATTTTTCGGAATTGGTATACAGCTCTGAAAATTGATAACCTCTCGACTACTTAATTTTTATTTTTCTAAAATACCTACTGGAAATAAGTTTATAAGCAAACAACCCGCTGGCTGCCGAAGGCGCGTGCATCATAGTTTGTAAGACTTTTTTTAATTGTGTTTCTACGTTGCACCGCATCTCCGCAACTTTACGAATAAAAAATGGTAAATAGCGTGTATCACGGGTGGTAAAGGTGGTAAAGTTACGAATTTTTTTATGGTGATACGTGTCATAGTACTGCTTAAAACCTGTTATAGTTAACAGTAATAGTTAGTGTAGGGAGCTGTTGGCTCGCGTGGCATGCAGGGCTTGCCACCACCCGCCTACGCATTGTAACCCGGCCACCTAAATTAAGGGCTTCAAAAGTCGCTTGATGACTTAGGCCTAAGGTGGTACCTTGAGTATTAGCCTAGCTGATTATTATTATTATTATTTTTATTATTATTATTTATTTTTTATTGAATATTGCCACTAGAGGTGGAAAAAACCATGGAAGTACGATTTTCCACACGGTTTTTAACTGGAAAACAATAGGTGGAAAAAACCGCGGAAAAATCTAGTTTTTTACACCCGGTTTCTTACAAAGTCCGACCCGACTTGGTCAGTTTTAATCTTTGAGTGTTTTAAATTAAGGTGACTCAGAACAAATTTTCAATATATATTTTCACTCTATTTTTATCAATTTTCATTATTAGATTATCATTGTTATTATGCTAGATTTCGAACTTAAAACTGCTTTTTCTCAAATAGGGGTTTTCAGACTCGCTTGACTCTTGCTCTAAGGTAGCGAAATATAATTTTTATTTTGAAAATGATATAGATTTAAAGTCGTATATCGCCAAAAACCACTAAAATGGGAAATGAAAAAGGTGTGGGCCCCTGATCTCCAAAATTCGTAACGGGCCACTGAGGGCATGATATTTCCTCTCCATTGTGATATCCCTGGCCCTTCTAAGTCTAGTTATTGGAGAGATATGTGGAATATGGCGGCGGCATCGGCTACACTGTACGTGACCGCTTAGGGATTGTGTGTAAAAAGGTTTAAAGTTCACTTTAATAATATAGTTTGTTACGTTTTATTATTTTATTAATATTATCTTAATCCACTTAATTTAGTTAAGTATGAAACTTTAAATCGGTTATTTCGGATATTTCTCATTTAAGTTCGCATTGACAATAAATGGCAGACTTAGTCCAGACTAGTCATTTTTAGCTGGGAGTTTTTTTACTCTATTAAAATATTGGTCCCTTTTGTAGCAGCAAGTTTCAGTCTGCGCAGGGTATGTGGGGTGGCGGAATGGTTAGCACTTCCACCTCGCAGTATGAAAAACCGGGTTCGATCCCCGATTGTGGCATTGGTGAAAATTCGGAGCAAATTCTAGGAGGTTTCCTTTCGCCTTTTCTCATTGTAAAAGTGTACTCTGTTTACCCCAGAACATTTTATTCCGGGGATAATAATTACTCCTCATAAACTATTCGCTTGTTCCGGAGTATTAGGGCTACTCTTTTTACTCCTTCTGAAAAGAAGGTGTCAAGAGAGTAAATCAGATTTAGTCGTCTGCTAGCCAGAATTTATCTGCTAAAAAAGCAACAGGCAGCCATTTTGGAAAAACGCTTTTGTATTCCGACTCGAAGTATTCGCGACCACAGAATCGGAGTAAAATGACGTCATAGCTCTACTCTTCTTACCCTACTCCGAAATCCCGCGGCACGAAAATAAACCAAAGTTAATTTAGTAAGTATAATTATTCTAAAGGTAATCTATAAATAAAACCTAAGTTATTCTTAAAAGTATTATATTGCTTAAGATATTCTACAAATATCTCGTGGCATGGGGTTTTCACCCAAGTTCTTCTGTTTCCCTTTCCATAAAAACTTGTTGAAGTTAACGGCAAGTGTAGAGAGCTGTTGGCTCGTGTGGCATGAAGAGCTTTCCACCACCCTCCTACGCGGGTTATGTGAATTAATTAAAGGTCGCTAGTGGACTTAATTATTAATTCTTCTTGCTTCTAGAACGTTCTCAGTAAGCTAAATACGTTCTTGAAGCGACCACTCGCGTAGTAGTCACTTAGAAAAAATTGTGCACCATATTTCTGATTTTCAAATATTTACGATATTTCTGAAATATATCCCATATTTCAAGTTTTCTGCCTACTTGTTTAGGGGTTTTCCGCCGAGCTCTTCGGTTTCCCCTTCCTTAAAAAATTGTAGAGGGTAACGGTAATAGTTAGTGTAGGGAGCTGTTGGCTCGCGTGGCATGAAGGGCTGGCCACCACCCTCCTACGCATTGTAACCCTTCCACCTAAATTATTGGCTTTAAAAGTCGCTTGATGACTTGGGCCTAAGGTGGTGCCTTGGGTATTAGCCTAGCTGATTATTATTATTATTTCCGATATTTCTTAAATATTGCCGATATTTCTTAAATATTGCCGATACTTCTTAAATATTGCCGATACTTCTTAAATATTGCCGATATTTCTTAAATATTGCCGATATTTCTTAAATATTGCCGATATTTCTTAAATATTGCCGATATTTCTTAAATATTGCCGATATTTCTTAAATATTGCCGATATTTTTTAAATATTGCCGATATTTTTTAAATATTGCCGATATTTTTTAAATATTGCCGATATTTTTTAAATATTGCCGATATTTTGAAATATTTCCAGATTTCTTGATTTTTAGAAATATACTTCCAGATTTATCTAGATTTCCAATATTTCTTTGGATTTCCCGAGATTTTTAATATTTCTAATATATTTCCAAATTCCCAGAAATATCTAAAATATTTCTAATATTTATCGTGTATTTCTAGGTTTCCGGAAATAATTATTTCGATTTATCACTATTTGTGCACCGGATTTCTTAAGTGACTACCCCCTCGCGCGTACCCTTTGAAAGTAACAGAACCAACGCTCAGGGCTGCGTTTATACCATTTGAGGAACCATGGTGGTAAGCTTGTGGGGACCAAATTGGGGCCAAATAGGCGTGAAATCGCTCATTTCTACACCTCCGATTTTTACCCTCGCCCACCGTGCTAAAGAAAATGTCTCTAGAGAGTCCTTCTACTGACTTCTCAGTCCGCAGAGTCAATAAAGACGATCATGATCCTATTCTTCCTTTCATCCGGGCTCTTGGCTTGTTGGGTGCGCGTTGTACATCTGTTGACCGCCATCACAAACCGGAGAAGATGACATCCGGAATTTTCCAATTCTCCGTTTGAAAAACGGCGATTGTCCGAAACTTCGACTTTCGAAGACGTTCACTGAGTTTCAAAACGTCGTATCTTTACAGGAACTCGCTTTTCGATTGTAAAATGATAATAGAAACCCGGATGGGTCATTCTCCCTTAGTATAAACATAAGTGGATAATAAACATTAGTATGACACTTCCTATTCACCCAATGCAATTTTTTTCAATGATAGTCTGTTTCGCCAATGACAACCTAAACCATTAACAGGGTGACCACAGTTCGTATAATTTAACGTCCTTCCTTTTTTCTCCTGTAATTTCATTAAATTTCCTATAATAAATATCCTATATTTTAACTCAAAAGTCTGAATAAATTAAAATATTTGATATTTTACAGTTAGAAGTCTTTAAAACGTACTAGTTTTTAAATATGCTTATTTCCAGCACTATTCGGCGACTGTTTTTGACTATTTCTATCGGTTATTAACTTTTTTAATGTTATACCCTTTAAACAATTTTGACAACCGTTTTCTCTTATTGTATAATTCATTTTATCCTATGTTTTCCTTTTTTATCCTAATTTTATCCTATTTTTATCCTAATTTTCTTCCTTTATTTTCCTATATTTCACTGATAAGTTTCCTATAATTCCTTTAAAGGATTTTAAAATATTCTGTAGTCACCCTGCATTAATAATCAGCTAGGCTAATACCCAACCCAAGGCACCACCCCGGGCATATGTCATCCTTTTTTTTATGTTCAATCGCGCGCTTAAATTCGAATATTTTATAAACATGTGCTTAGATAATTTAAAAAGTTAATGTAGTCGAAAATAAATTTCAACACCCCCACAAAACTAGTGCCCAAAACCCGAAATCAAAATTTAAAAATGTTCATGACCTAAAAATTTAACGTTATATTCAATCCCACAAATAATTTTGTAACTAAGTATAAAATGGGTAAAATATGCATTAACATAACAAATCGTTATCGTAAATCAAAACAGTTGAAAAAACTATAACTGCATACAGGGATCCATATCTCTACTAGGAATGCTTATCGCGGCAGATTTTCGTCTCGATGTGGCTGACGGTTATTTTGACGTCACTATGACTACGGTTACATGGAGCTCGGAGCGTCGACGTAAGGAAACGTCGACGTTTATTTTTCTCATGTAACCGCACGAACGTCGATTCGACTTAACGAAAACTACCTCGAACCGTCGATTTAACGCCTTACGTCGACGTTCGGCGCTGCGTGTAACCTCTTTACGACGACGTTTCCTTGGCCAGTATAGATTTTTCCTACCGCATATCCGACTGTTCCGAAAAAAATTCGTTTTAATTTGGGTTTTTTTATATTTATTTATTTATATTTATTTAATATTTATATTTATTTTTATATTTATATAATAATTATATAAATATTATTTTATATACTTAATTTTATTTCCTATTAATTTTTAAATAATTTCAAATATTTCGAAGCAATTTACTAACTACAAATTGCAATTTATAATTTATGAAATTTTTAAAATTATACTGAAAATATCATGAACATAATTTGTAATTAATTTATATAATAAATTAATCAACGTATGAAAGATGTCATTTTATATATTATTATTATATGAAATACTTCATATATTTATATTTAAAAATGTATTATTTTATAATTGAATAGCAATAGAAACTTTACTTAAAATTATATACTAATAAAACGCAAGTAAAGCATATTTTTAAGGAGCGCCAAAGTACCCTGTTTTGGAGGGAAAAATCCGTAGTATTTTTGAAACGACGATCATGTAACCGCTCCCCTTTTCGGAACGTCGACGTTCGTCGAAAGTCGACGTTCCCTTACGTCGACGTTCAGAGCCCCATGTAACCGTAGTCTATGTTAACTGAACCAACAACTACGTGAGAGGGGAGCGCGCGCAGAGGGATTTTTTTCTGTAGTAGGCGGGGCCAAAGCCATCAGAGTAATCTTAAGATACGCGATACGCCAGGATAATCATTCCAAGTAGAAGTATGGATTCCTGGTTGAATAGATTCATGTTTATACTCAATGTGAATTGCTGGTCAGTGGTCACCTTAAGCATTTTAATCCGGCCACCTGAATTAAAGGCATTAAAAGTCGCTCGATGACTTGAGCATAGCTGATTATATAGAATAAATCCATTTATTTTATGGTAACTTCAAGTTAAGATATTTGATTTTTGAAAATATATGTTTCAACTTGTTTGAAGAAATTGAAACTTGATTTTACTTTGTTTAAACGCTTAAAACCTTTTATGATATATCAGGATTGCCATTGTATCTGGAAAACCTGGAATTCCTGGAAAAGTCAGGGAATTTGAATATTGGTATAAAAATCAGGGAAAAGTCAGGGAATTTGAATATGGGTATAAAAATCGGGGGAAAAGTCAGGGAATTTGAATATGGGTATAAAAATCAGGGAAAAGTCAGGGAATTTGAATATTGGTATAAAAATCAGGGAAAAGTGAGGGAATTTGAATATTGGTATAAAAATCAGGGAAAAGTCAGGGAATTTGAATATTGGTATAAAAATCAGGGAAAAGTGAGGGAATTTGAATATTGGTATAAAAATCAGGGAAAAGTCAGGGAATTTGAATATTGGTATAAAAATCAGGGAAAAGTCATTGAATTTGAATATGGGTATAAAAATCAGGGAAAAGTCAGGGAATTTGAATATTGGTATAAAAATCAGGGAAAAGTCAGGGAATTTGAATATTGGTATAAAAATCAGGGAAAAGTCAGGGAATTTGAATATTGGTATAAAAATCAGGGAAAAGTGAGGGAATTTGAATATTGGTATAAAAATCAGGGAAAAGTCAGGGAATTTGAATATTGGTATAAAAATCAGGGAAAAGTCATTGAATTTGAATATGGGTATAAAAATCAGGGAAAAGTCAGGGAATTTGAATATTGGTATAAAAATCAGGGAAAAGTGAGGGAATTTGAATATTGGTATAAAAATCAGGGAAAAGTCAGGGAATTTGAATATTGGTATAAAAATCAGGGAAAAGTCAGGGAATTTGAATATTGGTATAAAAATCAGGGAAAAGTGAGGGAATTTGAATATTGGTATAAAAATCAGGGAAAAGTCAGGGAATTTGAATATTGGTATAAAAATCAGGGAAAAGTGAGGGAATTTGAATATTGGTATAAAAATCAGGGAAAAGTCAGGGAATTTGAATATTGGTATAAAAATCAGGGAAAAGTCATTGAATTTGAATATGGGTATAAAAATCAGGGAAAAGTCAGGGAATTTGAATATTGGTATAAAAATCAGGGAAAAGTGAGGGAATTTGAATATTGGTATAAAAATCAGGGAAAAGTCAGGGAATTTGAATATTGGTATAAAAATCAGGGAAAAGTCATTGAATTTGAATATGGGTATAAAAATCAGGGAAAAGTCAGGGAATTTGAATATTGGTATAAAAATCGGGGGAAAAGTCAGGGAATTTGAATATTGGTATAAAAATCAGGGAAAAGTCATTGATTTTGAATATGGGTATAAAAATCAGGGAAAAGTCAGGGAATTTGAATATTGGTATAAAAATCAGGGAAAAGTCATTGATTTTGAATATGGGTATAAAAATCAGGGAAAAGTCAGGGAATTTGAATATTGGTATAAAAATCGGGGGAAAAGTCAGGGAATTTGAATATTGGTATAAAAATCAGGGAAAAGTCATTGAATTTGAATATGGGTATAAAAATCAGGGAAAAGTCAGGAAATTTGAATATGGGTATAAAAATCAGGGAAAAGTCAGGGAATTTCCAAAATTAGTCTAAATCAGGGAGATGTCCGGGAATTTAATTTCGGTGGCAAATAGGAAACTTTTACTAAAATATTGGTGAAAAAATACCAAATCTTGATGCAAAATAAGTCAGGGAAAATTTCCGGGGATAGTCAGGGAAAACCTGGAAAAGTCGGGGAATTTGATTGTGAAAAAACTGTGGCAACCCTGTATATATTCGACGACTATTAATGTCTTTTGCGATGAGTTTTCCAAGGTTGATTCCCTCAAAACTGTATTTTCCAAGTTACATCGTTCTGAACCTCATTGCTGCGTCAATGAGAAGTTGATAATGGCAAAGGGTGTCGTTTCTGCTGCGGAGATGGATGTCCGGACATCTAGGTCATTGTTGACGAACGCGCCCCTGTGGGTGTGAAATCTTCCTTACATCTTCGGAGTCGAGATCCGGCAGCAAACAAACACAGCATCTCGGGTTCGGATGGTGGGTCCAATATTTATTTATCAAGCCGCTACAACTAAACATTTCGTAACGCTGTTGTTAAATTTTAAATATTAAGTGCTAATAAGCGAAACTATAAAGTAAATTTGGTCTTAACCAACTTGTTAACATGGGAAAACAAAATCACTTGACAACCATATCACAGCCAACTTCGATTCGGTAACTCGTGTTCATAGTTGGCCGTGCGATGGAAAATAAAAAATTATTCCTTCCAGATACTGCAGACAGCTAATTAACTCCCACCTGTCTATTACAAGATGTTTTAAATATTAATTATAATAAGATAATTTAGATGCATCGATCAAAATACAATCCGCCATTAGCCAAATAACATGAATAATAGTTCGTATTTCCGAGTATAGATGGTGCTCCACAAAGTCACGTGACTACCATCTTTTCAGCCCTCCCCCTGGGATTTATAGTTTCGTCTATTATTTTAATGATAATATATTTGAATTAAGTTAAATAATCTAGATATTAATAAATTTGTTTAGTTTAATAGTTTTCATGTTAATATATTTATGTTAAGTTAAACAATTTAGATATTAACAAATTTGATTAATTAAATAGTTTTAATGTTAATATATTTATATTAAGTTAAATAATTTAGATTTTAATAAATTTGATTCATTAAATAATTTTAATGTTAATATATTTATGTTAAGTTTAATAATTTAGATATTAACAAATTTGATTCATTAAATAGTTTTAATGTTAATATATTTATGTTAAGTTACATAACTTAGATATTAATAAATTTGTTTATTTAAGTTTTAATGTTATTATATTTATATTAATTAAATAATTTAGATAATAATAAATTTGATTCATTAAATAATTTTAATGTTAATATATTTATGTTAAGTTTAATAATTTATATATTAACAAATTTGATTCATTAAATAGTTTTAATGTTAATATATTTATGTTAAGTTACATAACTTAGATATTAATAAATTTGTTTATTTAAGTTTAATGTTATTATATTTATATTAATTAAATAATTTAGATAATAATAAATTTGTTTAGTTAAATATATTAAACATTTAAACAATTTATGTTAAGTTATATAATTTAGATATTAATAAATTGGTTTAGTTAAATATATTAAACATTTAAACTATTTATGTTAAGTTATATAATTTAGATATTAATAAATTTGTTTATTTAAGATTTAATGTTATTATATTTATATTAATTAAATAATTTAGATAATAATAAATTTGATTCATTAAATAATTTTAATGTTAATATATTTATGTTAAGTTTAATAATTTATATATTAACAAATTTGATTCATTAAATAGTTTTAATGTTAATATATTTATGTTAAGTTACATAACTTAGATATTAATAAATTTGTTTATTTAAGTTTAATGTTATTATATTTATATTAATTAAATAATTTAGATAATAATAAATTTGTTTAGTTAAATATATTAAACATTTAAACTATTTATGTTAAGTTATATAATTTAGATATTAATAAATTGGTTTAATTAAGTAATTTTAATGTAAATTTAATTACGTTGAAATTAAATTAGGTAATTTTAATGTAAATTTAATTACGTTGAAATTAAATTAAGTAATTTTAATGTAAATTTAATTACATTGAAATTAAGTTAAGTAATTTTAATGTTAATAATAATTATTAGTTAAATATGGAAAATATATGTTTATATATGAAAAATTATAAATATTAATTTTAATATTTATGTTAACTATAAATTAAATATTATAAATATAGATTTATATATTAAAAATTCAAATGTTAGTTTTTGTAATATAATTTTTAGTTTTCAATATTATTTAAACATAAAATAATTAATTTTAATTATAATAATATAATTTTTACTGAGCACTATTTTATATTTTAAATAATACTGAAAAGTTTCATTATGGCAAAATTACGCATATTTATAGTTGTGTTAGTAACCCGCAGATGGCGACTATGACATACTCTTCATTGGCTTCATTTCAGCTCTACCCACAAAATTGATTTCGACCCTCAAACTGCAAAAATTGGTCTCTATCCACCCAGTCAAACGTTTAACTAAATGTTGTCTTTGCCCCGAACACCGGTGTACTGCCAGAAGAATACTTGTAAAGGCGTTGGTAGACTAAAAATATATCCAAATGTTTATTTTAATTTAAACAAAAAAGAAATTTGGTTAAACTTAACAAAAAAGTAACCAAAGTACATTTATTTTAAAGGCAAAACGCGAACATTGTTCTAAGATAAACCGGTATTTAGTAAAACGTTCCCAAAACTTGGCCATTGTTGATTCTTTATTACGCATTCATTGTTCTTGAAGCGGCGCTCAACTTACGAGAGGACTTACCGAAAGTTTTCAATTTTCCGAGTCTTTGCAACAATATTTTCATAAACTTAATTCGTTCTTTGTCGGAGCAATCTTAAGCCTACAAAATGTAAATCGGCAAGGTTCTCTTTTAACAATGTGAAGTTCTAGACACGCCAAAAATAAACCGCTTGATCTATCAGGATATTAGAAAAATAACACCAGCGTCCACGCATCCCTGCTGATGCTTGAATTTCAACCGAAGCCGTACCAGAAGCTCATAAAATGCCTCTTACGAAATAAGTATCTCCTTCGCAAACTCGACGATAGCTCCTTTAAATTACGATTTATATCAATTCTATGTAAATTATGATTTAAATCAATTCTATGTAAATTATGATTTAAATCAATTCTATGTAAATTATGATTTAAATCAATTCTATGTAAATTATGATTTAAACCAATTCTATGTAAGTTATGATTTAAATAAATTCTCAATTTAAATCATATTTTAATATAATTTAAATTATAATTTAAATAAATTCTCGATTTAAATCATATTTTAATATAATTTAAATCATAATTTAAATAAATTCTCAATTTAAATCATATTTTAATATAATTTAAATCATAATTTAAATAAATTCTCGATTTAAATCATATTTTAATATAATTTAAATCATAATTTAAATAAATTCTCGATTTAAATCATATTTTAATATAATTAAAATCATAATTTACATAAAATAATATTTAAATAATAATTTACATAAAATAAGATTTAAATCATAATTTACATAAAATAAGATTTAAATCATAATTTACATAAAATAAGATTTAAATCATAATTTACATGAAATAAGATTTAAATCATAATTTACATGAAATAAGATTTAAATCATAATTTACATAAAATAAGATTTAAATCATAATTTACATAAAATAAGATTTAAATCATAATTTACATAAAATAAGATTTAAATCATAATTTACATAAAATAAGATTTAAATCATAATTTACATAAAATAAGCTTTAAATCATAATTTACATAAAATAAGCTTGAAATCATAATTTACATAAAATAAGATTTAAATCATAATTTACATAAAATAAGATTTAAATCATAATTTACATAAAATAAGATTTAAATCATAATTTACATAAAATAAGCTTGAAATCATAATTTACATAAATTGATTTAAGTCATCATTTCTTTTGAATGGATTTTAATCATTATTTCTTTTGAATTTATTTAAATCATAATTTACATAAAATAAGATTTAAATCATAATTTACATAAAATAAGCTTGAAATCATAATTTACATAAATTGATTTAAGTCATCATTTCTTTTGAATGGATTTTAATCATTATTTCTTTTGAATTTATTTAAATCATTATTTCTTTTGAATTTATTTAAATCATTATTTCTTTTGAATTTATTTAATTTATTTTTTTATAAATTATGATTGAAATTTTATTCTATGTAAATAATGATTTAAATTAATGTTTCATAAATTTATTTAAATTTTTTATAAATTATTTTAATAATTTTTATGAATTTTGATTTAAATTTATTTTTTGTAAATTATTTTAATTATATTTTATTAATTATTTTTTAATCAATTTTGATTTAAATTTATTTTTTGTAAATTATTTTAATTATATTTTATTAATTATTTTTTAATCAATTTTGATTTAAATTTAATTTTTATAAATTAGGAATTAAATATTTTTTATATAAATTATGATTTAAATCAATTCTTTGTTATGAACAAAAATATAATAGGAAGTAAGTGTAATATATATTACTATTTTTTATGTAATTAAAAAGTTCTCAAATATCTTTGTAATAAATAAATTTTATGAAGAGCGTAACAAATATATATGGAAAATTATTTATTTAGTTGAAATACGAATGTCTCGTATACGTGGGTAAAAGATATTATTTCAATAGCTGATTAATTTAAACAACTATTTCTGTGAGTAAATATTCAAGCATGGACAGTTTTATTTATACATTTCCCTAACAGATTGAATTATCTGACTTTTATCTAGATACTGATATCCGCTTATTTAAAAAAAATATTTTGAGACCACTTCACTCTGGATTCAACGAAAAAAAAAAAATAGTTTTAATACATAAAATATTTTTATTTAATACAGGGTTGCCCCACGTCAGCAAAAACCGAAAAATCTGGGAAAAATCAGGAAATTTATTATGTACCTAAAAAGTCAGGCAATTTTAAGAATATCTAAAACGTCAAGGAAAAGTCAGGGAATTCAATTTTATCTTGACACTTTAAGGTAATTTTTCTCTAGGTCTATGACAAATTAGAACGATTATCATTTATTTCCTTGAAAGTTTGGCTAATTTTTTTCAACATTGCAATAACCTTTTTACTGAAAGTCCATTTAATTTTATTAACTTCTGATAAAGTAAAATATAAAATAAAAATTTTGGCCTTCAAAAGTCAGAGAATTTGAATCTGAAAATTTTGTGGCAACCCTGTAGTATGAAAAGGTCTGAAAATAAACATTTATATTTGGTTTTTCTTGCAGAACGGATATAAAAACATTAATCCGCATTTTAATAGCTTTAATATAGTTACTATTTTAAAAAATCAGTATATTAATACCAGACGGTTACTTATCTTTCTTAGGGACTGTTATGTACTTCTGATCGTACGTACAGGCGAAAAAAATATTAATTTATGGTAAACCGATTCTTCTCGAAACGGAGAAGGGTCGAAACTACTTAAACTCTATAAATCACTCCGGGGGATACGGTTCGCGACATTTTATCTTGCCAGGCTAGTCCGCGTTCCAGCCCATAAAGCCGGTAGCTCATTAGTCGTTGTTACCTTACCTCGGAACCACTTTGCAAACTATAAATTTAAATATAAGGGTGATTTTCCTGGCTTGGAATTACTTATGCAGGCCAGCTTGGCAAGGCTTAACTCCGTGGGTTTTCAAAATTCCCTGCTACAAAACTTTTTTGGCGTGACGGGCGGTAAAAGTTATTCTTTGAAAGGGGTGCTGTTGGGGAGGATGATAAAGGGGTCGTTTCAGTTGATTTTTTAAATACTTTCGGGTAGTTCGACTAAGACGCCATCTAGATGATAAAATTTAGTAACTCCAAAATGTTTGGTTCAATCAAATTCAACTTGAGCCAAGGCTCGGCTCAAAAGTTAAAAATAATATGAAAAATTGTTTCCGCGTAATGATTGTAGGTGGAAGCACTTTTCGCTTAAAAGTGACTCGTCTGTACTACGTCTGCCATCTATTGGTGGCAATAGGAACTAAAATATCCGAAATAAAAAAGACCTAAGTAACAAGATATTCAAATCCAAGGCGTTTTCGTATTGTTAAAAAATTAGTAAACGTATAGGAAAGGTTACTGTACAGGGTTTTAAAAAAACCTTGATTTTTTTAAAACAAAACCTAGACCCGCCTAGACCCATTTTATTGGGATTTTGGAGGTTTTACTAAAATTTAGGCGTTAACATTACAAAAGTCGACGTAGTTCGACTCGCGATATTAATACAATTTAAGACATTTCTAGTAAAATCTTTGAACCATATATTTAAAATGTTTGAATAAACATGTGTTAAAACTAAAATAAGCGTCAACTGAGTGTTTCTTATTAAAAAAAACAACCCATTATATTGGTTTTCTTTAGTGGGTCGTACCCAAAAAAAAACACGTATTTTTATTTCGAACGCTCTTGCTGTATTTAAAAGGCTATAATAAATAACATTTTAAGAAAACGGTCAAAATGGATTTGACCTTCAGACTAGGCAAAATAACATGTTTAAAAAATAGATTTTTGTACGAATTGTTATGTTGACTTGACGAAATTCTGGAAAACCCCTTTAATTATCTCCCTCGGCGAGTCGAACGCGTGGGCTCTCAAACACAAACAGGCTTATCTATTTTGTTTTTCAGATAAACCAAATTCCGATTGTGATTTTATCGTTTCATTCTGACGACTTTTCCTAAGAACGTAATAGGGTATTCCCAGGGCGGGCTTTCCCTCTAAGCTTCTTATTTATTTATTTATTTATTACTGGCAAATTTGTGTTTTTATAGTAGCCAGATTTACGATAAAGGACCGATATACAAAAATAATAAGCAAGAAGAACCTTTGAAGCAGCCAAACATTTTTATTTGCTAGATCCTTTTATGGCGATTGTTTACAAAATTTAATATTTTTTTTCTAGTTTTTATATAAAACATCGGTTAAATTAGTGGTAGAAATGGTTTTTAATAAATCCTTAATTAATTTTAGCGCTTTCGAGCTCAAATGGGCGCCACCTAGTCAGGTTTGCACAGTGTTTCAAAAAGCCCAAATTTTGACAAAAATTAAAAAATGGTCTATTGGAAATAATATGTACATTTTTATAATAAGGAAATAATGGAGAGTGACGTAGCACCGAAAGTTTTTAGCTGCGACCCCTAGCGGTGAAGTTACTTTTCCTGAAGAAGCACAGGGTTTTCGTTGGTGTCATTCGGTAGATTGTAACGAATTCAGAACGTGGAAAACAATTCACAGTCACACGTTATTTCAAACAATAGTTACATTTAGTTTAAGTGTTGGAAAAAGCCGTTTTGTAGCATGTTAACACGCAATTTATTCCGAGAGACGCGTGTCGATAACTATAATTTTTTAAACGTTTATGAGAAAACTTTACAATTAGTTCATTTAATAATTTTATTAAGTTTCCCTTTGCAACCGTTGAATAAAATTGGGTTTTAAAGTTTAAAAATTAATAACTAAGTTCCTAGCGAAAATTTGGCTAGAAATAATTGTAGCATTGCGGAAATTAGTGTTACCACTTTATAAAACTAATTTGCACACATAACTATATAAGAAACCATATTAACCTAATCTTTTTTGTACCGGTAATCGCTAGAGTACATAAAAACGATTTATTTATCAGATAAATACCTAATGGCTGATAACTCTCCCTAATAGGTACTGTACTGCAGTGATGACGTAACTGATTACAGAATTAGCATTAAAAATGCTGTACTGCCTGTAATAAGTTTCATATTATGCCTGTAATCGGTGTACAGGACTGTAGGAAGTGGTTAGCCCCTCGATAAATTCTGGTACCAGTTTAAAACCGTATATAATAGCAACTGTCGACTCTATCATTGCCACCTGGGGTACGTTAAGTAACAGTCAACGGAAAAAAACCTGATGGATTTATATTTTCCACTGATGAGCTTTTTCGTCATAATGACGTTGGAAGTTGCTGAACGCTTTTATTCAGTCATCGGTGTTTTTTAAAATGCCGTAGCTTTTATAGTAGTAGTACGTCAGTAATGACGTCAGTCATCGGAAAAACCGACTCTTCCAGCCGATGACTTCGGTGAGTAACCGATGACTATCGTGACGTCAAAACCGGAAACGCGAAATAGCGTATAGTAGGAAACCGATGTCAGCGATTAGTAATCGGTGAGTCCGATGAGCGCTGCTGAACGTACCCCTGTATTATGAAAAGGCCCCAGTTATAAGAGATGGCCATGAATCTATCCGTTTTTTTTGAAAATACGTTTTTTTGGAGTACTATCGATTAATGGCAAAGGAAGCTAAAATTCAAAATAGCCAAATTATAACGTCGTCAGAGAGCGATTGTAAAGAATTATAATTAGACAACTTATACTTTTCTTAGAGGACTTTAACCAAAATTATATATCCCGTGTAAAAACGAATGTTTAGAAGAATGTTTATTAGCATGATAAAATACGTATAAAATATTGAAACCTTTACTTTTGATATCCATCTGAAAATTAATTTTACCCAATTTATTATACAGTCCTTTTATTGCCGGCTAATTCAATTTATAGCCAAATATGGCGTTTTTAGCCTAGCTTTTGGATAATATTCTCCGAATTTGAAAACCCAACTTTCTCCATAGGTTGCGAAGGGAAACTTAAAACAATTATTAAATGGAACCTAATTGTAACGTTTACTAATAATCGTTGGAAAAATTATAGTTATCGACAAAATGGCTTTTTCCAAGCCTTAAACTAGTTGTTACTATTGTTTGAAATAACGTATGACTGTGAATATTTTTCCGCGTTTTAGATTCGCTAATATCTATCGAATGACACTAACGAAAACCCTGTGCTCCTTTAGGGAAAGTAACTTCACCGCTAGGGGTCGCAACTAAAAATGTTTGGTGCTGCGTTACTCTCCATTATTTCCTTATGATGAAAATGTTTCTATTATTTGTAACAGACCATTTTTTAATTTTTGCCAAAATTTTGGCTTTTTGAAACACTGTAGTTTGGCATAAAACCGTCTTTTTCTAAAAATGCAGTAGAAAAATCAGGCCAGGCTTGGTTTTCATTTTACCCAATCCGCCGAGGCGGCCAGTTTGCCCGGCCCCTCTCCATTAGCCTGGGCCGAAGCCCAGTATCCAGCCCACACCTGACCGAAGTCGGAGATAGGACCCTTTGGACGGAGCTAACATCTCCCAGTGCGCCACCGCCCTTATGGGTTACAAGAGCCGGACCCCGACTCCCCGGTAAAGCCACCAGTTATTGCACACTCCGACCCCTTGAGGGCCGCCAACGGAAGCAGTAGGAAGGGACGAGTTTCCTGTTCGGAAACTTCCTACTTCGCAATCACTCCACGATAGACTGTCATTAACCGAATTCGTTCTGTGCCATACTTATGTTTATTAGGTTACTTATGGTGAAACTCGTTGCAAAAACGTCTAGGTGAAACGCGTTCTATGCATAGACTGTTCACTGTCATCAACGTCTACAAGTAGTAAATGTTATCGCTGCACGTTTTCCGTACTTTCTTAAAGGGAATATGAACTTTAATGTTTCTAATGGATCAACGAATTTCACATGATGATTGGCGCTAGTTACCTTGCGTGTGTTTGCAGACGATTTTTTTTATATAGTTCATACTTTCTTTAATCGTTCTGTTAAGCCTTTAAAACGCTATGGGGAAGATTTATAGCGAATGAATATTAATTTCACTAGTTCAATTGTTGATCTCATCCTGTCATGGCGATACGCGAGTAAAGTGGCGCCATCCATAGATTTATTACTGAACTATAAATTACCATTTTCAGATTCCATTGAGTGACGTAGCGGCGAACTTGAAAATCTCCTAAACTGCTGAATTTTCGTTTGCTAAGCAGAAGCTTTGTAGTTAATTTATATATATTATATATTTATATACAGGATGTTTCAAAAGGTGATGTAAAAATGTTAAGGAGTTGTAGGGGTTGAGTTGAGAAATCTGTCTGTTTTCCCCCATTTTCCTACGCTGAGTTAAAAGAGCGCCAGAGGGCTTCAAAGTGTGGCCTAGTAGCCCCTGGAAGTAGGCTGCAACAGGCACAAAACAAAGCAGCAGGGACTTTAAATACTATTTAAGTTTACTTTTTTACGCTGGTTACCTCAATTTGTTTACAAAGTTCTTTTTTACCTTTCACACGAACCCAAACCTTAATGTTCGCATTTCCCTGCTGCTTGGTTTTGTGCTGGTTAATTATCAGTTTAGCAGACAAAAATCCATGAATTTATGAACTTCTCGTGTTGGCCGCTACGTGAATAAATTTAACAGCAGCCAATCAAGAGTAGGCAGTAGTGTAAATTAAAAGACAATATTTTATGTCTCTAGGATGTTTTAATTAAGCGAAGCTTATTGAATTTACTCGAGAGAAAATGCAAAAAGAAGCTCTTTTACTCATTTCATTTCTGTAAGTCCATCTCTAAAAAAAGATTCTTTTGATTCTTTTTCTTCTAACTCGATCCGTCTCCATCAACGGAGTTACCATATTCCTCCGGAGGCGCCTTATCATTCGTTCGATTTTTTGGGCCAATTTTGGGAGCGTACCGGGTGATAGCGTTATAAGAAATCGATGGACTTCTATTGTGGCTCAATCGTAGAAAATTCTCCATCCATTCCTGCATCAACCCGTTGTCATGGAAACATCCCTAGACGCCAGTAAACAAATCGCGATGAAATATTTTTTCCCGCTCTCGATCGAGAATGTATTTATTTATTCTTGCGGAGAATGTCCATTTTAGGACGATTTTAAGCGGGGCTTCCAATCCCCTTCACGGTCGATGAGTAGGCTCCTCCCCCTAAAATCAATCAAATCAGCTCGGGGTCTCATTGGTTACTTAAAGCCGACGTCTTCCCACGCCAGTGAAGCGCGCGCCGGTGACGTTTTTCATTTCCTTCGACTATTACCGGACCATGGTGAACGGGGGATTGTCTCGAGGTTAGTTATTCTCCGGAAGTAGAAATAGATCCATTCTTTCTATATTTATGAATTCTTTGGCCATCGTTTCTTTTTCATGTACAAGTGTTTGTTGGGAATATCTGTTATCTCCGGTTGTCGACCAACTGCCGATACTTTAGAACCTTTCTTAACCCTTTCAACTGGATAGCGGTTTGTTGTACTTTTAGGCCTATTTTAGTGGGTAATTTACCAACCTTATCCTACTTTGGTTAATTTACCAATCTTATGCTACTGTTGGTTAATTTTCACAAAATTATATAAAATTTTGGTTAATTTGCCAATCTTATCCTAATTTTGGTTAATTTAGCAATCTTATAATAATTTTCATTACTTTACCAACCTTATCCTATTTTTGGTTAATTTACCAAAATTATATAAACTTTTTGTTAATTTACCAATCTTATCTTAATTTTGGTTAATTTATAATTCTTATCCTATTTTTGGTTAATTTACCTATCTAATCCTATTTTGGGTTAATTTACCAAACTTATCTTAATTTTGGTTAATTTACCAATATTATCCTAATTTTTGTTAATTTACCAATCTAATCCTATTTTTGTTAATTAACCAATCTTATCCTATTTTTGTTAATTAACCAATCTTATCCTATTTTTGTTAATTTACCAATCTTATCCTATTTTTGTTAATTTACCAATCTAATCCTATTTTTGTTAATTAACCAATCTTATCCTATTTTTGTTAATTTACCAATCTAATCCTATTTTTGTTAATTAACCAATCTTATCCTAATTTTTGTTAATTTACCAAACTTATCTTAATTTTGGTTAATTTACCAATCTTATCCTAATTTTGTTAATTTACCAATCTAATCCTATTTTTGTTAATTAACCAATCTTATCCTATTTTGGTTAATTGGCCAATCTTATCCTAATTTTGGTTAATTTACCAATCTTATCCTAATTTTTGTTAATTTACCAATCTTATCCTAATTTTTGTTAATTTACCAATCTAATCCTATTTTTGTTAATTAACCAATCTTATCCTATTTTTGTTAATTTACCAATCTTATCCTAATTTTTGTTAATTTACCAATCTTATCCTTATTTTAATTACTTTACCAACCTTATCCTATTTTGGGTTAATTTACCAAAATTATATAAAAGTTTGGTTAATTTACCAAAATTATATAACATTTTGGTTAATTTACCAATCTTATCCTATTTTTGGTTAATTTACCAAAATTATATAAAATTTTGGTTAATTTACCAATCTTATACTAATTTTTGTTAATTTACCAATCTAATCCTATTTTTGGTTAATTTACCAACTTTATCTTAATTTTGGTTAATTTACCAATCTTATCCTAATTTTTGTTAATTTACTAATCTTATCCTTTTTTTAGTTAATTTACCAGCCATATTTTAATTTTGGTTAATTTACCAATCTTATCCTAATTTTTGTTAATTTACTAATCTTATCCTTTTTTTAGTTAATTTACCAGCCATATTTTAATTTTGGTTAATTTATTAATCTTATCCTAATTATCGTTAATATTGGTTAGTTATAGTCCTAATTGTCCAATAAACCGCTAATTGCGATACCCGCTGACTTACCTTAAATTTAATATAATTTCGAATGTTTTTCGGTAACTTATTTCCACTTTGACTCCAAGAAGCTCTTTATCACTCCGTATCATCTAATAATAATAATAATCAGCTAGGCTAATACCCAAGGCACCACCTTAGGTCCAAGTCATCAAGCGACTTTTGAAGCCTTTAATTCAGGTGGCCGGGCTACAATTTGTAGGAGGGTGGTGGCAAGCCCTTCATGCCACGCGAGCCAACAGCTCACTACACTAACTATTACCGTTAACAATAACTGATAACCTATGATGAATGTACCATTTCAATGCTTAAATTCAGCTTTAATTAAAGTTGCAAGAAGTAATTATGGACTTAATTTGAACCTTTTCATCAAGAACTAGCGTATTCTTTAAAAAAATATTATCGACTCGCAAGGACGTATATAAGGGGGAGGTTTAGGGGGTTCAAACCCCCCCCCTTAGGACTCGATTCCTTTCTTGCGAAATTAAGTTTTGCAAAACAATATCAATTTTGTTCTTTGTTTTATTATCATTTTCTCTCAAATGTATTAAAAAACTTCGTTTGATACACGTGCGGAAATGTCATTGTCACTCGTCCCGAGTCTAGCCAGTACTTTAAATATGCGTTATTGCTAACGAAAAATTTCGCGCTCGCTGCGCTTGCGATTTCATCTGATTGTGTTATAACCCGTCCCCCCCCTTAGAATTTCTATATCTACGTGCTTGCGACTGCAATTGGGAAAATATAAGGTACACCCTTACGTTCTCAGTAACTTTAGTGCGTTCTTGGTGGTAATTTCATTTTCCTAAAGTTGGCCTTTTTGAAGATGCAGATCACCATTATTAAAATTGAGATCGCCTTGTTTATATTAGTTATTTTTTACTAGAATATTTTAGTATATTTCGAGATCACCATTTTCAAGGTCAAGATGAACATTTTATAAAGATCGCCCATTTGGGCATATCTGCTATAATGTTTTTGATGAAGTGGACACTTGCTTTAAATGATACCTTATAGCTTTTCTGTACAGGGTGTTTTAAAAGGTTAGGTAAAAAGCTTAAGGAGTTGTAGGGGGTGAGTTTAGAAGTACGCCTGTTTTTCCCCCATTTTCCTACGATGAGTTAAAAGAGCGCCAGAGAGCTTCAAAGTGTGGCCTACTAGCCCCTGGAAGTAGGCTGCAACAAGCGCAAAACCAAGCAGCAGGGAAATGCGAACATTAAGGTTTGGGTTCGTGTGATAGGTACAAAAGGACTTTGTAAACAAATCGAGGTAACCAGCTTAAAAAAGTAACTTAAACAGTATTTAAAGTCCCTGCTGCTTGGTTTTGCGCTTGTTGCAGCCTACTTCCAGGGGCTAGTAGTCCACACTTTGAAGCTCTCTGGCGCTCTTTTAACTCATCGTAGGAAAATGGGGAAAATACAACCATACTTCGCCACTCACCCCCTACAACTCCTTAACATTTTTACATCACCTTTTGAAACACCCTGTATTGTTAAAAAGAGTACCCCAAAAACTTTCAACGCAAAACGTTTGAAACTATTATGATATTAAATGATTTAAATTAAGATATTAGAATGATAAAATATCCAGCGCCATCTATCTGAAAAGAGAGAGAGAGCGTTTTTTATATCAGGAATACACTCCCTAGAATCCAATCGGAATGGAAATCAGTTAAAGTTCAGATGTCCTTCTTAATAGGATTGTCCCGTCGACTTAGTACGGTAGAGTTGGAATAAAACAAATCTGAGATAGTCTCTAGAATATTCTTTAGCGCTCCCTCTGCCGGCGAAAAAGTAAAGAAAGCACTTGAAGAGCCCCGGCTAACGCAAAAGCGGACGGAGCCTTCTTTAACGATTCGCTGCGCATTGAGCAATCATTCGTAAATATACTTGGTTCCTTTTTTTAACCCCTCTGTGCAGACATGGGCAAAATCGCTAGTGATATTTAGAGCTCCACTCTCACTCTTTCCTACTCTCGCTTTTCGAGTGCACTCTACCCCAAAGAGTGACATTTCGCAAGGTCACCAATTTCACTCTTATACGTGATTTACGAGGTAACCGCCCCCTTTTTGGAGGCTAGTGTTGTGGAAGCTACCGGCTTCGATGCACCGACAAGGAATGTCAGCCAATGAAAAAGGCGTGCCGACATCTTATGACGGCGCCCACAGAAATGCTCTCGTAAGTCCCGTATTCTTGGCGGGAAACTTGAAATTTAAGGCGGGAAATTTGAATTCGCTCCAAAAAGAATATTTTAGCCTCCTTGGCCGTTAACAGACGGTACCAGTAGAGTAATTGAATTATATATAAATTCAAATTTCCCGCCTTCTTTTAAAAGTCTTGAAAATCGATGAGTGCAAGAGCTGACTTACTCTTTTCGCGCGAGCTCATTCGGCTAGTGACGAAGAAGTGAAAACTCCATTCCTAAGAGTAGAGTTTTTTATTAGGGAGTGAAGTGAGAAAAGTGAGGGGGGAAATCAGTCGCACAAATTCACTCCGAGTTTTGCCCATGTCTGCCTCTGTGTGTACTCGTTCCTTTCGTGGGAGTCTACCACCAGCTCCTTCTAGAAGTGGCCGTCTAGTTGACACGAGGACGACGCCAAGCCCCGCCTGGTGGCGTCCACTAACGTCCCGGGTTGATCTCTTCCGTCGGAAGTCGTTTAGGATTTCAATCGTCAGCGTGTACCATTGGGCCATCGAGGATAACCCGGCCGAAAGTGTTCGAGTTTAACTTGTCGACGACCTTCTCTGATTGTGGCTGTCTTCAAGACGGGGAAAGAACTAAGCGTTGATTAGGGTTAGTTTTATGGTCGAATTAGTCTGCATTCTTTGAAAGAAAAATGGTTCGAGGGTCTCCGAAGAGGCTGAAATTATTCAATTTAATTTGAAAATATATTTATTTTTGCCATTTCTGCGCGACAGTGAATTTCGTAAAAAGAAAAGTTATTTTTTAATGAAACAGAAATTAAGCAAATTTGAAGAAACATTGGAACAATTAATTAATTAATTTAGCCAAGGAATTTTGTTTTAAATTTTAACATATATTTAGAATTGGTAGGTATAATAGACGGGTTAAGCGACCTTCATGGAAACGTGTACGGGGAACTCTTGGGAGTGTAACAGCTAGGGTGGCCACGGTACCTGGAAAATCTGGAATTCCTGGAAAAATGAAGGAATTTTAAAAATTAGTCTAAAGATCAGGGAAATGCCACGGGAAATTAAATTTAGTGGCAAATATTTTTTACTAAAATATAGGTTAAAAATAGAAAATCTTGGCACAAAATAAATCAGGGAAAATCTCCGGAGAGGGTCAGGGAAAACCTGGAAAAGTTAGGGAATTTGATTGTGAAAAAACTGGCAACCCTGTGTAAATTGTACAGAATGTAGGTACGTTTTCAAAAAGGTCGCTTAACCAGTCTATTGTACTTTCCAAGCAATCCCAATTCTAAAAATATGGTAAAATATATTAGTCGAATAAAAGATTTGGCTTATCACTGTAGGCGATAATAAAAGTATTAGTTATTAGTAAGTTTTTTAGTTCCTTCAAATTTGTTTAGGATTTAGATATATTATCCCTTTTAATTATGGACTAATCTACTTTTTCGCGTATTTTATCATCTTGAAAAACTTCAATTTCCGCCAACATTTTAAAAGTAATTGAGTTTTCCTTAGAAAATGTTTGTCCGGAAAATCAGAGATAAAATCTGTAGATATAAGACACCGTCTTGACGGTCTCCCTACACGTTTATAATCCGAGCTTAAACTCTAATACTCGCGAGGTCAATCTTCGTCGATCGAAGGTGAGACCGTAAGTCCCTTATCGGGACATTGGTTCGAAAGTGAAATTCGGTCGAATTCCTAATTTAAATCTTTGTTAGCGGCCACTGATGTTATTACAAGCGAGATAGTTCATAGTTGCGAAGATTAAACAAACGTCTGCTTCCAGTATTGATTTTTCGGGCTAATACTATCGGAAGAACTTCACCGATAACGGCGCGCTGCCAGAGAACTAACTGAAAATATCTATCAAATTCTGGCGTCCAGTTTTGCTAGTCAGACCAGGGTTAGTGCTAATGAATGGGCCGAATGGGTACAATGACGGTAAGGATAAAAGCGTCAGGTGTAACAATTGAAAGGTTTGGTTGGAGATGTCCGATAAGCGACTGATTATGGGACATTGCCTGTTTTGAGACTGACTCGCGAACGCTTTTAGCAGGACACGGAGATATGTCAACGAACGACAACGTTAACTGTTTCCCAGCGTCCACGTGGTTAGTCCATTCCATCTAAGGGAAAAAGTATCATAGTGCTATTTATGAAATATTTAATCGGCTTTTTATCGAGAACAGTGCCTCAGAAACTGCGTTGTCGGATTGCAATCCATTTGATTTAAAATGAGTGATTTAAAAAAATTAGATTTAAATCACGTATTATACTTAAACATATATATGAAAATGCACAAAAGTAGGCTATATATATATGATAATTCTGAGAAAGCCAAATTAAATTAAATTTATAATTTGTCTTCACGTTACCGCTGAACTCAAATTATTATTAAATTTGTCAAGGAAAACTGTGGAATAATACCAAATCAATGAAAATCTGATTTCAATTAAATAAACCAATTCTTTAGGTTTAATAAATCAACCAAAATGGTCAGAAATGGGGTGTTTAAATCGAAATAATCAGCTACGAAAGTTCAGGGTTTTGAGTTTAGCGACAGGAAATTATCGTTATCTCCATTGAAATTATATTATGTTACGGAAAATGTTTTACCCCAAAATGTTTTTGAACCACATTTTTTACTCTCGGCTTTTGAGAAACGAACTAAATCTAGGAAACCGCATAAGGTGGTTGCTTTCCGTGAGTATAAACGAAGATGCTGAGGCCATCCATGGAAAACATAGCGTAAAGCATCCGTATAAATGGCAAGACAAGCGTATATTGAACGCTACCGACATCCATTCGTGGTTCCAAACAAAGAAGGATAGCTGCAATAAGTTGGCCATGCGCACAATCCACTTTCCAATTCAAATTTCATCGAAATTCTCTACGTATAAATTCCAATTCGTAGAGGTTTTTGGTGCGTTAATAAATGAACTGATCAGAGTTTAAATTGTTTAACTACATTTAAAATATAGATTGACTCAGAAGGCCATCTGTTGACCAAATTGAAAATTAAAATATTAAAAATGATTTAGTTTATAAACGTTGTGAAACGTTCTTTTCGTTACAATTAGAGGATAAATTTATAAAACCTTGTTGAGGTTAACGGTAATAGTTTGTGTAGGGAGCTGTTGGCTCGCGTGACTTGAAGGGCTTGCCACCTAGGAGCAACAAACTAAAGGAGTACGCAGCTAGCCTTTAAACACGTTAACGCAGTGTTGTGTACAAATTTCATTGGACGAGCCTTTTCGCGGGGGGGGGGGGGAGGCAATTTCCGAATTTTCCCTTCCGATGGCAGCAGGTGCTAAAGCGTCTAACCAATGAAAATTGTACGCAAGAAAATGCACGACTTTTGACGGGTTGCGTTCTCCTTGTGTGGGGTGTTGTGTTTGTTGCTCCTAGTTGCCACCACCTTCCTACGCTTTGTAAACCGGCCCCCTGAATTAATGGCTTTAGAAGTCGCTTGATGACTTAGGCCAAAGGTGCATGGTGCCCAGGGTATTAGCCTAGTTGATTATTATTTTATTTAAGAAATAATAACGCGAAAATCGGAAGCCAGTCGACTATCCGTCCACCCAAAGCTACGAAACTAGAACTTTTGCAATTCAATTTCAATTTCGAAATAAGAAAGGGAGGTTTTACTTAAATCGTGGAGGCTGAAGAGAAATGGCTGACCTTTGATTCTCTCCTTTTCGGCGTCGAAAGACAAAAGCTTTCTTCTTTGGAGAGGATACATAAACATGGCTGCGAGCATCTGCATATCGAATTTCTCGGCAGGCCTCTATTGTAGGCGCGGTACACGGTTACCATGGAAACTTGTTTGGTCTGATGGCGATAAAAAATGTCCCGTAGGGAATGACCAAAGGATCCCGTTTCGCGACACGCTCCGCTTACTTGACACTCTTGCTGAAGGCGGGGGACGTTTTATCCTTCTTTCGAAATAACTTCTGGGTGACGGTATAGACTTTTATCCAGCGTGGAAAATAAAAGCATGTGGACCCGGACAAATTATATCTGGGATTTCGCACTGCTTTTCGACGCTTCCTGTCTTTGAGAATATAGCAATGGCCCGAAGAGAGACAGCTTTGGGAGCACTGTCAAGCTACCCTGACGATAGGCTCGCGAAGCGAAATCAATTGGAGTTTTATCACCGATTTAAATCATCAAGTCTGGATAGGGTTTGTTTCGGGCCAAATAAAAGGATGCTGCCATTAGCAGCATTCCTGCTCAATGTGCTTGTGATTCCCGCTCAATGTACTCGCCATTCCCGCTCAATGTACTCGCCATTCCCGCTCAATGTGCTCGCCATTCCCGCTCACTCTGCTCGCCATTCCTAAACATTTGGCACTGATTTCAAGTAGCTATTTTGTAATTTTCCTTTTATGTTCCAATAGGCTTCTGCTATAGAGTATCGCCCCTCTTTTGAGTTTTTAACGTTTTTTAACATTTTAGGTATGAGCGCGAAACTTTACTCATTTATCGATTAAATTTTTAAACAAACTATTTAGCATATTGCTGTTTCGTAAAATGTTAATCGATAGAGCATATACCGACCCTCCATTGCCCAAGTACTGACATAAATCATTACGAACGAAAGGTATAATATATTAGTTGGCTTACAAGAAAACCCCTTGAGAGCATTTACAAAAAGACCCCGTAAAGTATCGCCCCTATCGTAGCTGCAACGCGGAATATTTTAAAATATTTAAGCATAATATGGGTGTGTATGATTTTTTTTTTAAATCAAATCTACCAAGGATATTACAGGTATGATCTTGGTAGGATAGTGGGAACTATATTATCTACCAGATGCAGTGGGAAAAATTCAGAGAAAACCGTAATCAATGACGTTACAAACTAGGCGCGATAAAATTATCGTTCAAAATAAAATACGCTCTTTGGGCGCTGCACGTAAATTTAATTTTAATATTAAATAAACTTGATGGTATCAAAAGAGTTCCATTACAAGACATCAAACCAACAAGAAAAGTATAAAGTAGTTAAGTTTCTATTCCGAAAATCTTTTTGCAACTAAAGTCCAGTTCACATTATACAATTATTTGGGTCGTTTAACTGTATCCAACTAATTGTAAGCAAGAAAATTGTATAGTGTGAACAGACAAATTGTTACAATTGTTCCCACTTTTTCTGTTCACACTATACAATTTTCTTGCTTACAATTAGTTGAATACATTTAAGTGGCCCAATTAATTGTATAGTGTGAACTGGGCTTAACTCTATGAAATAAAGTTTTGATTTTTCCCTTTACATATTTCTGATAGTCGGGGCACAAATTTGTAGAACTGGTGTCGTCTTGGACAGCGAAGTGTTGCTTTAAAATAACCAATAAAATATTTTGTCTTGGGCCGTCCATTTCAATTCGGTTTTTTTGCGAGTAAAAATGAATCCGTATTTTGATCAAACTGGTCTACCGCTGTGGTTGACATTTTTCGTTGACCGGAAATTCAATTCCAGATTTGCCAGTAGGCTCACGTCGAAAAACCTTCGCTAGACGACACAGGGTTCTTTGTCGTCGCCAGTCACGTAGAAGCCGCGAGCCTATTTAGGTGAGGTAACGAAGTTTCCGCGTTTTGACTTGAGATTTCCCTGGACGCCGCTCGCCACTACTTTTCTGTTTTCTTCGGATCCAATTCTTGCGGGCATTTTAAAATCACCTTCGCAAAGGCAATTCGCATATTGATCGAGTTTCCAAACTATTCTCAGAGAACAGTTGCCGTTATCTGACCCAAGAAAACAATTATTTTAATTCAGGTATTAGTCTTAGATTATCCACATTAGCGTTTAGATGTTATCACATCAGCAGGGCTCCCAGAGTTCCTATAATTCCTATAAACTCCTATAATTTCAATATGCTCCTATAATTTATTATTTTCTCAAAATTGTTCCTATAAATTCCTATTTTTTCGAAATTTTCTAGTTTTTCTATAGCTATATCCAGAAATTCCTATAATTTTAAAAATTATGTATTAGAAAACAGCCTTATCGTTTGGGAAAAATTTGCCTTCTAAATAGAGCTTAGCTCTGGCTTAGGTCCGGTGTTCCCGAAAACATAAACGGTTGGGCTCCCAGAGTTCCTATAAAATCCTATAATTTAAATATACTCCTATAATAATTTCCTATTTTTTCAAAATTGTTCGTATAAATTCCTATTTTTAGCTAAAATGTTCCTATAAATTCCTATTTTTTGGCTAAAAATGTTCCTATAAATTCCTATTTTTTGGCTAAAAATGTTCCTATAAATTCCTATTTTTTGGCTAAAAATGTTCCTATAAATTCCTATTTTTTGGCTAAAAATGTTCCTATAAATTCCTATTTTTTGGCTAAAAATGTTCCTATAAATTCCTATTTTTTGGCTAAAAATGTTCCTATAAATTCCTATTTTTTGGCTAAAAATGTTCCTATAAATTCCTATTTTTTGGCTAAAAATGTTCCTATAAATTCCTATTTTTTGGCTAAAAATGTTCCTATAAATTCCTATTTTTTGGCTAAAAATGTTCCTATAAATTCCTATTTTTTGGCTAAAAATGTTCCTATAAATTCCTATTTTTTGGCTAAAAATGTTCCTATAAATTCCTATATTTTCTATGAAATTTCCTATAATTCCTATAATATTTTAAAAGAAATCTCTGGGAGCCCTGCATCAGCTAATTTTGGTCAAAATGCAAACCAAATATTTTAAACCTAAAACTATAATTTTCTCTATCGACATTCGTACAAATCCCGAGTATACTTTAGAGAAAAAGGATTTTAGAAATTTTGAAATCAAGCTGAAAATCCCGAAATGAGCCTAAAATAAACAGAAATCAACACCAAAATGGGGCTCTGAAATCTCGAAATCAGGTTCTAATTTCTGGAATTACTTCGATATCGACTGACAGAATCTGAGCGGATTTCTAAATACATTTCTTTTGGAATTATAATTTTTGTTTATCATTAATGAACACGGGTTCGTAAACCAAAAACTCTACCCAAAAAATCAGCGTGGTTTTTTTTGGACCTCAAAAAACCCACCTCAGAAAAACCCACTTTAAGATGTCGGATTTTAAATGAAAAACCAACTTGTTCATTGTGCAATGACCACTTAAATATATATCTTAGACTGAATTTTAATGCGAATGTGGTACAATCTTTACAAAGTTAACTGGCTTGTTAACTTAAACCTTATAACTTGGTACTTTGGTTCAGCTTTGCAGTATACTTTTACATATCGTCTAATACAAATATGGAAATTGTATACTAAAATAAAAAACCCAGCCAAATGAAAAAAAAACCGCATTAAAAACGCACTAACAACCCAATAGGTTGGGCTTTTTTGAAAACAAAAACACGTTTTTTGGATTCCTGGCTAATGAAATGTCAGATTGAAATTATCAGATCAATTAATATTGGTCAAAATATGAAACCACATATTTTAAAAACGAAGCTAATCGTTATAAACCGACCGACAAATACTAAGCATATTTCAGATTCCTCGCAGATATCAAGGTGAAAAGCTTTTCTATGTTTCATCATAGAAACTACCGCAGGAATAGAAGGCCCTGCCTTTGCACGTGATTTACTAGGTAACACGGGCAAAAGGTTCTCCCTTCATTTCCGGTATCTCTGGTCCAATCAAAAAGAAGCTTTGGAAATGACGGCCAATTAGATTCAAGCGGAAATTAACGGAGAACCTTTTGCCTGTATTGAACCCGTAACACTTTTCATCGACTCTTTCTATTCCTCTTGTAGTTTCTATGGTTTCATAGAATTTTTCCATATTATCCATGTCTTTAATTTCATAGAATTTTTCCATATTATCCATGTCTTTAATTTCATAGAATTTTTCCATATTATCCATGTCTTTAATTTCATAGAATTTCCTGTATTGGCATTGAATTTAATCGATTTTCAGTTATTAATCAACTTGTTTGATTTTCAATTTTATTTCCAAAAGCCACAAACTATATATTATCGTTTTAAGTACTTCCGCTATCTTCCCCATATCATTGTTCTTTTACGGTGCAGCAGGGCAGACAAAGATAAATATGTGTGTTTGGATAGTACTACACCTATTATAAAACTATTATTTATCCTATATTTTGCCTAATTTGATTTCCGTTATTTTAATTTGGATCTCAATTTCCAATTTTTAATGTTTAATTATTTCCCTGTTGAATCTGCCACTTAGGAGCAACAAACACAAGGAGAATGCAACTAGCCTTTAAACACGCTAACGCAGTGTTGTGTACAAATTTCATTGGACTAGCCTTTACGCTGAACGTTTTACGGGCGGTGGGAAGACAATTACCTAAATTTCGTCTTCCGACGGCAGCCGGCGCTAAAGCGTCTAATCAATGAAAACTGTACGCAAGAAAATGCACGACTTTAGACGGGTTGCGTTCTCCTTGTGGGGGTGCTGCCACCATGGACTTTTCTCGGATATCCTTCTATAACACTATAAGTCCCTTGCAACACTTAAATAGTAACATAAAAAAAGATAATCAATAAAATTGAACTTGAACTTGAACTTGAACTTGAACTTGAACACTACCGGCAGAGTATGACTCGTGTTTCGGAGCATTTTAATAGTTCGTCCATGCTGCCACCGGAAGATCCGGTCTACGGTCTAAAGTCTCCACCGGAAGATCCGGTCTCTGAAACTCTAATTCCCCTTGTCAGAGTTCATTGCAGTCGTAAGTCACCAGTGCACACTGAAGGCCCGAACACGACATCTTAAAATCTTGTCCATCCACTTTGAATTCATTTAGTTAAAAGCAACGCGAGCGTCCAATTTCAAAAAGAACGGACCGATCTTTTGAAACGAAATTAAATGAAGCTTTTGGAATATTCAAACGTTGAAATGTATCTCTTCTGTAGCATCATTACCTTGTTTCTTTCTCGCTGGAAAGAGAGGGAAAGTATTTTTAGCGAGCCCCTGGCGGTGAAGAGGCGTCTCCTCCTTTAATAGCAAATCGATGAAGTGTATCGCGCGCAATGGCCGCTAAGTAACTTCCTAATCGTTCTCCGAAAAGCCCTCGGCTCGCTCTGGTTGTGGCCCTTTCTTTTTAGCCTTCCTGCGAGAGATAATAAGAAGAAAGAACCCTAAAAACCTCGCGAGGATCGAGGCACCCGGACCCCGCTTCCTGAAGAACATTATTTGCCTGCGAGCCATACATCAAGTACGGACGGGGGCTCTTCTTTTTGTACGCGCTTTGCCATTTTGTGCCGACGTACGAGTTATAATCGATTCAATCGGCGTTTTCAATCTGGTTAAATAATTTGGGTTGGTTTTAACAATTTGTTGATTTACATTTTAAATATTCAATGATTTTATACGTGTTTAAATAAAACTAATTAAAAAATATTAGTAATTAAATTTAATTGGTGTTAAAATAAACTTTATATCGTTAGCTAAATGCGTCCAAGGAGTGATATTAAAAATTAAAAACCCCGAAAAAATTAAAATCCAGAAATTAAAAAAAAATTAAACTATAAAATCCAATCTACAAAAAATTCCTTTTAAAATCATCTAAATCATAATGTATCATAACGATTTTACGTCCCAAAGTTGAAAGGTTTAGGCCTAACATCGACGCAAAAATCACCGTTAGACCTAACGCTTGGTTTCCACTATCCTAAAGTTATGTGACGAGCTCTTACGCGCTAGTGGAAACCAAGACTAACTTAGTTTTTTTCAGGTCGACGCAAAAATCACCGTTAGACCTGAATTATTTTTTTCACGTCAGCGCAAGAAATATGCGTTAGGCCTAACATTATTCATTCTCATCGACGCCAAATATCACTGTTCTACGCGTCCATGCCAAAACTCGCCGTTAGACCTAACTTATATTTTTCAGGTCTACTCTCTCACCATCGGAAAACCAGCCTTTACAAGGAACATGTAAAGAGTAGCTTTGCACGTCCACGCTCCATGTACAGAGTAGCTGTTCACGTCCACGCTCCATGTACCGAGTAGCTGTTCACGTCCACGCTCCATGTACAGAGTAGCTGTTCACGGTCACGCTCCATGTACAGAGTAGCTGTTCACGGTCACGCTCCATGTACAGAGTAGCTGTTCACGGTCACGCTCCATGTACAGAGTAGCTGGTCACGGCCACGCTCCATGTAAAGAGTAGCTGTTCACGGTCACGCTCCATGTACAGAGTAGCTGTTCACGTCCACGCTCCATGTACCGAGTAGCTGTTCACGTCCACGCTCCATGTACCGAGTAGCTGTTCACGTCCACGCTCCATGTACCGAGTAGCTGTTCACGGCCACGCTCCGTGTACTAAGTAGCTGTTTACGTCCACGCTCCATGTACCGAGTAGCTGTTCACGTCCACGCTCCATGTACCGAGTAGCTGTTCACGTCCACGCTCCATGTACCGAGTAGCTGTTCACGTCCACGCTCCATGTACAGAGTAGCTGTTCACGTCCACGCTCCATGTACAGAGTAGCTGTTCACGTCCACGCTCCATGTACCGAGTAGCTGTTCACGTCCACGCTCCATGTACCGAGTAGCTGTTCACGTCCACGCTCCATGTACCGAGTAGCTGTTCACGGCCACGCTCCGTGTACAGAGTAGTTTTGCACGTCCACGCTCCAGGTACAGAGTAGCTGTTCACGGCCACGCTCCAGGTACAGAGTAGCTGTTCACGGCCACGCTCCGTGTACAGAGTAGCTGTTCACGGCCACGCTCCATGTACAGAGTAGCTGTTCACGGCCACGCTCCATGTACAGAGTAGCTGTTCACGGCCACGCTCCATGTACAGAGTAGCTGTTCACGGTCACGCTCCATGTACAGAGTGGCTGTTCACGGTCACGCTCCATGTACAGAGTGGCTGTTCACGGTCACGCTCCATGTACAGAGTGGCTGTTCACGGCCACGCTCCATGTACAGAGTAGCTGTTCACGGTCACGCTCCATGTACAGAGTAGCTGTTCACGGCCACGCTCCATGTACAGAGTGGCTGTTCACGGTCACGCTCCATGTACAGAGTAGCTGTTCACGGCCACGCTCCATGTACAGAGTGGCTGTTCACGGCCACGCTCCATGTACAGAGTGGCTGTTCACGGTCACGCTCCATGTACAGAGTAGCTGTTCACGGCCACGCTCCATGTAAAGAGTAGCTTTGCACGTCCACGCTCCGTGTACTAAGTAGCTGTTTACGTCCACGCTCCATGTACCGAGTAGCTGTTCACGTCCACGCTCCATGTACCGAGTAGCTGTTCACGTCCACGCTCCATGTACCGAGTAGCTGTTCACGTCCACGCTCCATGTACCGAGTAGCTGTTCACGTCCACGCTCCATGTACAGAGTAGCTGTTCACGTCCACGCTCCATGTACAGAGTAGCTGTTCACGTCCACGCTCCATGTACAGAGTAGCTGTTCACGTCCACGCTCCATGTACCGAGTAGCTGTTCACGTCCACGCTCCATGTACCGAGTAGCTGTTCACGGCCACGCTCCGTGTACAGAGTAGTTTTGCACGTCCACGCTCCAGGTACAGAGTAGCTGTTCACGGCCACGCTCCAGGTACAGAGTAGCTGTTCACGGCCACGCTCCATGTACAGAGTGGCTGTTCACGGTCACGCTCCATGTACAGAGTGGCTGTTCACGGTCACGCTCCATGTACAGAGTAGCTGTTCACGGTCACGCTCCATGTACAGAGTAGCTGTTCACGGCCACGCTCCATGTACAGAGTGGCTGTTCACGGCCACGCTCCATGTACAGAGTGGCTGTTCACGGCCACGCTCCATGTACAGAGTAGCTGTTCACGGTCACGCTCCATGTACAGAGTAGCTGTTCACGGTCACGCTCCATGTACAGAGTAGCTGTTCACGGCCACGCTCCATGTACAGAGTAGCTGTTCACGGTCACGCTCCATGTACAGAGTAGCTGTTCACGGTCACGCTCCATGTACAGAGTAGCTGTTCACGGTCACGCTCCATGTACAGAGTGGCTGTTCACGGTCACGCTCCATGTACAGAGTAGCTGTTCACGGTCACGCTCCATGTACAGAGTAGCTGTTCACGGCCACGCTCCATGTACAGAGTGGCTGTTCACGGCCACGCTCCATGTACAGAGTGGCTGTTCACGGTCACGCTCCATGTACAGAGTAGCTGTTCACGGCCACGCTCCATGTAAAGAGTAGCTTTGCACGTCCACGCTCCGTGTACTAAGTAGCTGTTTACGTCCACGCTCCATGTACCGAGTAGCTGTTCACGTCCACGCTCCATGTACCGAGTAGCTGTTCACGTCCACGCTCCATGTACCGAGTAGCTGTTCACGTCCACGCTCCATGTACCGAGTAGCTGTTCACGTCCACGCTCCATGTACAGAGTAGCTGTTCACGTCCACGCTCCATGTACAGAGTAGCTGTTCACGTCCACGCTCCATGTACAGAGTAGCTGTTCACGTCCACGCTCCATGTACCGAGTAGCTGTTCACGTCCACGCTCCATGTACCGAGTAGCTGTTCACGGCCACGCTCCGTGTACAGAGTAGTTTTGCACGTCCACGCTCCAGGTACAGAGTAGCTGTTCACGGCCACGCTCCAGGTACAGAGTAGCTGTTCACGGCCACGCTCCATGTACAGAGTGGCTGTTCACGGTCACGCTCCATGTACAGAGTGGCTGTTCACGGTCACGCTCCATGTACAGAGTAGCTGTTCACGGTCACGCTCCATGTACAGAGTAGCTGTTCACGGCCACGCTCCATGTACAGAGTGGCTGTTCACGGCCACGCTCCATGTACAGAGTGGCTGTTCACGGCCACGCTCCATGTACAGAGTAGCTGTTCACGGTCACGCTCCATGTACAGAGTAGCTGGTCACGGCCACGCTCCATGTAAAGAGTAGCTGTTCACGGTCACGCTCCAGGTACAGAGTAGCTGTTCACGGCCACGCTCCATGTACAGAGTGGCTGTTCACGGCCACGCTCCATGTACAGAGTAGCTGTTCACGGTCACGCTCCATGTACAGAGTAGCTGTTCATGGCCACGCTCCATGTACAGAGTGGCTGTTCACGGTCACGCTCCATGTACAGAGTAGCTGTTCACGGCCACGCTCCATGTAAAGAGTAGCTGTTCACGGCCACGCTCCATGTAAAGAGTAGCTGTTCACGGCCACGCTCCATGTACAGAGTAGCTGTTCACGGCCACGCTCCGTGTACTAAGTAGCTGTTTACGTCCACGCTCCATGTACCGAGTAGCTGTTCACGTCCACGCTCCATGTACCGAGTAGCTGTTCACGTCCACGCTCCATGTACCGAGTAGCTGTTCACGTCCACGCTCCATGTACCGAGTAGCTGTTCACGGCCACGCTCCGTGTACAGAGTAGTTTTGCACGTCCACGCTCCAGGTACAGAGTAGCTGTTCACGGCCACGCTCCAGGTACAGAGTAGCTGTTCACGGCCACGCTCCATGTACAGAGTAGCTGTTCACGGCCACGCTCCATGTAAAGAGTAGCTTTGCACGTCCACGCTCCGTGTACTAAGTAGCTGTTTACGTCCACGCTCCATGTACCGAGTAGCTGTTCACGGCCACGCTCCATGTACAGAGTGGCTGTTCACTGCCACGCTCCATGTACAGAGTGGCTGTTCACGGCCACGCTCCATGTACAGAGTAGCTGTTCACGGTCACGCTCCATGTACAGAGTAGCTGTTCACGGTCACGCTCCATGTACAGAGTAGCTGTTCACGGTCACGCTCCATGTACAGAGTAGCTGTTCACGGCCACGCTCCATGTACAGAGTGGCTGTTCACGGTCACGCTCCATGTACAGAGTAGCTGTTCACGGCCACGCTCCATGTAAAGAGTAGCTGTTCACGGCCACGCTCCATGTACAGAGTAGCTGTTCACGGCCACGCTCCATGTAAAGAGTAGCTTTGCACGTCCACGTTCCATGTATTAATACTTGAAAGCCAATCGCAGAATGGGATTTCTTAAAGTGTCTATTCAAAGCCAAAGAAACCGCGTAGAATCTTTTCCTAGCGTCGCAATGTCCTTTTCGACGTTATCAACTTATTTTTTTCAATGTTGCGTCTTTGTTGGAATCTCCGTGGGCTGGCGTTTGCCAATTGTGAGCGTATGCGTCCAATCTTTCCGTTGGCGTAAACTTCGTTAAGTGATAAAAACACTGCTATTTGGCTCGCTTGCCAATCTCAGACTCTGAATGGAAAAATTGAGTTTCGAGTCAATCTGATGAAACGCCCTCTGCCGGCGCCCTTGCCAACCTTTCCCCATTCCTCAGCTGCACCTTTGATGGAGAGCTTTTCCTTTTGTTTCTGTACCTTCCCGAAATGACCCTATCAACCCTAATGGTTTCTTGTTTGTTGGTTTACCATTTAAGCTTCTTATTCCATCGTACATTGATCTGCTGTTATTAAGGGATGACCCTGATTGCACAACCAATAGAGATCGGCGTAACAGATAAATTAACTGGCAAAATTTCAATTAATCAGAAAAATTGTGGTTGAGCGTTTATCCATGGATATCATCCATGGATAGAAACGATTTCATATGGGAAAAAACCCAAAAAAAAATTATCTTCGGATAATTTTTGTTTATGGATATTATCCAAATAAACGGTTAATTTTTATCCAAACGCCGACTTCTAACAACCAATGAGTGTTACGTTGAATTGATGGTGTTTCAACCAAAACCTTCTTCTCAAAGCTTGCAATTTTCTACGTAGATAATCACCTAACAGAATATTTTAACTTTAAAAATTGATTGACGAAAATTCGGCGGGAAAATTAATATCTTCTATAGAATTGTAATCGAATTCTAATTTAGAAAATGATTTTATGTAGAAATTTTGTTGATTTTATTTTGACGTAATAATAATAATAATAATAATAATCACCTAGGCTTATACCCAAGGCACCAACTTAGGCCTAAGTCATCAAGCGACTTTTGAAGCTTTTAATTCAGGTGGCCGGGTTACAAAGCGTAGGAGGGTGGTGGCAAGCCCTGCATGCCACGCGATCGAGCCAACAGCTCCTAACTATTTCCGTTAACCCCAACAGGTTTTTATATTCTTCACTATGTATTTTTCCATAGACTAGACATTTCGGACGATAAAATTAGCGAATAAATAGATTAGTCCATTATGAAAAGGGATAATAAAGCTAAACCCTAAACAAATTTGAAGAAATATAAAACTTGAAAATAGCTCGTACCGATAGGTCTTCGAGCGAACAAACTGCATTGCAGTCCATAGGTAGTTCCTTTTAACGTTACATTTCGTATATACTATTCTCCATCACTCTCCCCCTATTCGGCTCTCCGTTGCTATGCAACTCGTTTTGCAATTTTTAATGTTAAGGCTTAGTTTATCTTTTCGGTGTAATTGTCGCGAGCCAGATTTCCCGCACGGTACTGACGAGTCCCAAATAGGACGAATCCGGTCGACCGTTGGAAATTCTGTCTATTTAATAATTTAATTTAGTTTTTCACTCGAAGATCTATTTGGTCCGAGTTTCGCGTCATTTTGTTGCTCGAAGACCTATCAGTACGAGCTATTTGTAAGTTTTATATTTCTTCAAATTTGTTTAAGGTTTAGCTTTTTTGTCCCATTTCATAATGAACTAATCTACTGATTCGCTAATTTTATCATCATTTGCATTGCAGTCCACAGGTGGTTCCTTTTAACGTTACATTTTGGAGCTTTTCTATAGAAATATTTATAGAGCACTCTATTGGTTATAAATATCCTTTCTATAGAATTCTTTATATTTGATAGAAAATCTATAGAAACGTTTGGTGACTGTGGTAACTGATAAGTTTAATAAGCTAATCCCACTGCCTTTCATGGCGACTAGCGCGTGACAGTCTAAGACAGTGGCGCCCTCCTTAGATTTATTACTGAACAATAACCTTTTTCAGATTCCATTGAGCGAAGTAGTGGCCAAATTGGTAGGCTCTTTAACTGCTGGATTTTCGTCTGTTATTAATAACAAATCGTGTGCTTATTTTATAAAATTCTTGAGTTGACTAATTCGCAACGCTCGTGGGATTCTAGATATTTTCGTCTGCTAAATGGTGGTTCACCAACGGACCGAGAGATGGCGGTAGTGTCCTTCTGCTATGTCCAGAATTAACGATGAGTTAAATAAGCACATAATCGTGATTGGGCATTCAGGGTTCGTACACGACCTGGAATACCTGGAAAACCTGCAAAAGTCAGTTAATTGTAAAATGTTTCCCAATGGTCAGGGAATAGTCAGGGAAATTTTAAATGGACCCCAAAAACAAATTCGGCAAATAAATTTTTGAAAAATGTAATAAAAATACATAATTAACACTTTTCAAGATTTTACCTCAAAACATAAATTAATTCTACCGAAATGGTCCGGGAAATTTGTCAATTTAGTCAGGGAAAACCTGGAAATGTCAGGGAATTTAATTCCTGAAATTTTGTACGAACCCTGGCATTATCCCAAGCCCTATTACCAAAAATTCAATCGATTCAGTAGCCCTTTAAATCTCGAGTAGATTTTTCACTAACCTAGGCAATCTTTGCTTATTTGAAAGAAGCCAATTGGTAACGTCAACAGTCCATTATCAGATGATCAACTCAGTATTTGATAGTCAAGTCAAAACCCAAAAATAAATATATAAATAAATAAATAAATAACAACAAAATATCGATATGATACCACCGATAATACTCCCCTTCTAGATATTTCATTAGAGATTAAATAAATCCAAACACTTCGTTGGGAAATTGATCTGAAGTACTTTGGTAGACGTAGTTGTTTTTGATAGATATAAAACGAAAAAATTACGTTTTCGTATTCATTTGAAAAACAGCCGGAGCGAAGGCGCGTGGAGCTGAAGAACAATGGACGCTTCCAGCAGTGAGTCGCGTTACAAAATTTTAAAGAGCACTATTCAACTGAAAGTCAGCCCGACTCAACCGTCGACCATCTTCGTGGACATTCCCGTCTTGGACGACGCCGGCAAGTACCAAACGCACCCTTGGAAGTTCCACTGGGAGCCTCGACTCGAGACCCCGAGTTGCAAACGGAAGTGCGTCTCGTTTCCGCAGTTTGTTCCGGTCCCCGAAGAGCCTCTCATTTCTCGCCTCAGTTGCACCTCGTCCCGGAAGCTCGTCGCCTACGAAAAGGCCTTTTACGACGTCCAAATCTCCGACGGCGACGGCGAGATCTTGGGCCGGAAAGCGGACACCCTCGAAGAACCCCACAACAGCTTCAATTTCCAGAAAATGGTGTATCGCCTCGCGTCCGTGAGAGCGCCGCTGATCGAATGCGTCCTGATAAGCGTGACCATCGGCTCTCGCGACCCCAAGCGACGCCCGAATCCCAAACCTTACCAATCGCGGAAGAGAATGCTGGATGAAGGCATTCTGACCGACGTGGTCATCAGGACGCGAGATCGAGAATTTCCTTGCCACAAATTCGTGTTGGCGTCCGAATCCGATTACTTCAAGTCCATGTTCGAGGCGGACATGAAGGAGAAGAGGGACAGCGTCGTGGACTGGCAGGACGTGGCCGACGCCGACACCGTCCAGGACATGCTGCACTTCATCTACACCGGCGACACGCCACCCAAAGTGAAGGACACTTGTTTGTCCTTGACCGAAGTGGCCCACATGTGTCTGATGGAGGATTTGAAATTGTTCTGCGCCATTCAGCTGCGAGACATCATCTGCTTCGACAATGTCACGGACGTCTTAAGACTGGCCGCCAAACACGAGTCCCGGGAGCTGCAAGACTTGGCGGTGACGTTTATCGCGAACCACCGCGAGCGGGACAACCCATCGGGATCTCCGGCTCCTTGGAAGAGCCTGGAACCGGCTTTGGCCAAAATATTATTTGTTTCCATAATGAAGAATTTCATCAATAAGAGATTTAGTGTTGGAAACTTTTAACAAGATGTATGAAGGCGTGGTTCATAAAAGAAGACGTTCCAGATTGGAGGAGTTTTTCGTTTTGAAGGCGAGTGTTTCTATAAGCTCTTCCAACTGAATTGAGAATTTGTCAGAAATATTTAAATGACGTATGGCACTAGTTACGTAAAACAGGTCATAGCGCGTGTTAATATAATTGTTTAAGTAGATGTTTCTAGTTTCGATAGAAACTTCCAACGGAAATTATTTTGTTTTAATCGTGTATTTTTATCTAAAATAGTTCAATTTAAAATTTTTATATTATATTCGTTTAAGTAATCTTCAAATTAGCATATCTCATTTTTCACATAAACTCACCGTTTTAAAGAAACATAATTCTGTTAATTTTAATTTTTATATTTATCAATTTATCTAATTTATCTAAATAATTGATACTTGTAAAAAAATGAAAATAATTGCGATTAAATTTATTTCTTAGTTTTATGGTTCGCTTTGATTTGGCATTCAAACATTGCTGTAGAAAAATCCTAAATTTCTAGAATTTTTTAAATGTTTTGTTGAAAACTGACCCAAATTTCTATAGATTTTATAGATATCGACACATTTTTCTAGGGATGACGTTTAGAATTCCCAAACAAATTAAATAAATAAATGGGGGATTTCATTTTGGGAGGGGGTAGTTTCAACCTGCTATAAAAGACGGGGTAGTAGCATTTGTCCAAATTTCCTTCGTCCGAATAGTGTCGCGTTTGTCCGAATACTCATTTGTCCGAACTCGAAAACTGAAATTGTTCTATTTGTACGAAATTAATGACCTTGAGTGTCATTTGTCTGAACGAGTAGTACCATTTGTTCGAATTTACATCGCAAAAATAGTGTTTCGTATATGCATTATGTCCGAATTTTTTTAACCAAACATTGGCTGGGTTTGGTATTAATTCAGAGTTGGCTTTAAGTTATGTTAGGTTAGGTTAGTTAGGTTAGCCAATGTATAACGTTGGGAAAAATGACATTTCGGACATTTGACAAACGGGTAGAACGGTTAAATTGCCAACAAATTATACAAAATAATTTTCGGACAAATGAAACCGTTATTCAGCCATCTGAGCCATATTCGGACAAATGAGTATTCGGGCAAATGAAATTCGGGCAAATGAAATTCGGACAAATGAGTATTCGGGCAAATGAAATTCGGACAAATGCTACCAAATCATAAAAGACATAATAAGATTTAAATCAATAAAAAATTTATTTATCGAAATCACTAATTTAAGATGGTTCACGAGTCAATATTTACCGCGCCGCATTATTCAATTTCCAAATATTATTCGAATATCGTCTTGGTAAACATTGGAATCTGTTGAACGCGACCTACAGTTAACTAAGATACATTTAGCGTTCACAATTTGCCATTAAGTCCCGAGTTGGACAAAGGCTGGGGATCCATTGAATACACTCGTATCTTGCGAACATTAACTGCGCGTAAGACAGTCCAAAAAGTATTTTCACCGCTAAGCGAATTCTAATGACGGTATTGATCTCGGGCGCCGCAACAGCGCGAACCCGGGCGAGATGGACGATGCTTCTTCCTGGAGCATTCCGAATTCTTATCCTTCGATCTCTTTCACCGGATATGGGCGCATTTATCACCCAAAAACCCTCCCTTAAATATGAAAGTCAAATTAGAAATTGGTAAAAATGGCTGGGACTGTCAAAAAAAGCTGTCGGGAAGAAAATGGCGGGATCTGTTCGCCCGCCATCTAGCGAGCAATTAACTCGCCATTAATTATTCTCGCGCGTGCATCGGTGGGAAATCGGCGATTAAAAATGGAAATGACGCTCATTTAAAATCCTATTAAACTTTTAAAATATATAATTTAGGCAATTCTGGTGGCTTCGAAATTGCCGCGAGGGAAATGACTAACGCACTTGCGGATAAGCAAGCCAATTATTAGCTAATGAGGCTGTGAAGGAAAATAATTATGATGTAATTTGACGAATTTTCCCCCGGACGATTTTAGTAACGGTTTGGAATTTACTAAGTTTTCATTTTCATGTTGTTGTAGCAATTTCTTATAATAATTTTTGTAAGACTCAGGAGTCGCCATCTTTGGAGGGAAATCGAAAGTATTACGCAAATCCCAATTTTTTTTAATTACTAACAAAGAGACGACCCGAGGTGTAACACACCGATTTTGTTCAAACTCGGGGGTTTGGTAGTCCTTCATGTAGCTTGAAAAACCCCGAAGGGAAATGTCTCCATAGGCAACCATTTTGCCATGGCAACCAAAAATGTTTTTGACAACACAAAATGGAAATTTGCCCATTGAAAATACCATGGGAATCTGTAAAAAATTAAAATTTTTGAAAATGCTAAAAATAGAAAATATAAAAATAATGAAAAGATTCGATATTGATTAAAATTTTTACAGGGTGCCCCTTATATTTAGTCAGATTCCCATGTTATATTCAATATGAAAAATTTCCATTTATTTGGTTGCCATGGCAAAACGGTTGCCAATGGAGACATTTACCTTTAGGGTTTTTCAAGTGACATGAAGGACTACCAAACTCCCGAGTTTGAACAAAATCGGTGTGTTACATCACGGGTCGTCTCCTTGTAAGTCATCCTAGATAAACCTTTATAAATTACCGTAACGAGAATGTTAAATCTATAATGAGTATTTTTTATGCTTAAATTATTATTAAAATTACATTATAAATAAAATAAAAAACAATATTTAAACATTGATAAATATTTTGCTCATATTTATATTTTGATGTATCAGTTTTTCTGGGTATTTTTACGCGATAAAATATCAATTCTTTACAAGTCATTTGGAATCTCGTTTAAGTAGATGAAATGTTATTTTTAGAAATTGTTATCTTTTGCCTCGTTTTAAAAGGGGGTACTTCAAATTTGAAACATTGAGCTAAATCGGAATTATTGGAGTTTAAAATAGGTTTTTTTAGAGATAATAATTCTCATTTTTTAACTAATAGTTCTATCGATTTCAAGCATAAGTGGTCGAGTAGATAGTCAGATACTCCTAGATAGTCGTGGTCATAATAATATATTTATATTAATAAATATAATACTTATGAATAATGTTTCGTATTTTTTTTTATGAGATGGCGCTCTAGACCTAAATTGGAGCCTAAATTGGGTGTAACACAGGCATTGCAAGTTTGCAACCTGGCTAAAATGCTCAAAATTCGAGTTTAGTTGCTATTTCGAAAGCTTGCGAACTAGGACTAATATTTGCAACTGAGCATGTGCTAAATAAATACACATTTGGGCCTAAATTGGTATCTTTGGTGTTATTAATTCAGGTGGCCTGGTTACAATGCGTAGGAGGG
Source organism: Leiobunum rupestre (assembly GCF_980474605.1). Lineage (NCBI taxonomy): Eukaryota > Metazoa > Arthropoda > Arachnida > Opiliones > Sclerosomatidae > Leiobunum > Leiobunum rupestre. The sequence goes on along the minus strand of NC_143384.1, from coordinate 83,188,978 downwards.
TGGTGGCCAGCCCTTCATGCCACGCGAGCCAACAGCTCCCTACACTTACTATAAAGTCTATAACCGTTAGTGTCTCGAATTTCGCCGTCTTATGACCAAGGCTTAGCGTCAAATTTTCATGGTAAATTATATTCACCGGTTTTAAAAAAATCTTTTCTATGGAATAAAAATAAGTTAAAATATGGCAAAAATACACCTTCATTATTTATTACACAGCCGAAAATTTCCTCCTATTTTTAGATCTTGCTTAAACTGAGAAAATTTGTTATTGCCCGGCAGCAAGCAGCGTTGCCAGCTTCCGAAAAGTAAATTATAATATTGATTTTAGTAAAATGTTATCGCACTCTTAAAAATTGGCGCTTAATTTGGTTTTTTCGGAATATTAGAGTTAAACTTGATATAATATTAAAATCTGGTTAGTCCTAATGAAAAAATCTAGCAAAACAAAAACAAATATTAATAGTAGTTTTAAATATCGTTTTTTATCGATCTCCAGCCGAATTATCGTAAAAAGCGTATTTTATAAAACGCCATTGGCTCTAAATTATCGACCTGTACGATAATTAACATACATCTGACAACGCTGAATTCATGTACCATCATTAACGGCCATAATTTTCCGTTAGCTAATATAATCTCAATTGAGGTAACGATAATGTTCTGTCGTTAACTCTTAACGATTGTCGTAAAATCGTGGCTCTGAATTTTGGTTTATGTTGCTTTCTGACTAGGTTGGTTGATTTTTTGATTTTTTTAAATATAAACAATTTATTTATTGAAATTAAATCTAATTTTATTAATTTCAATAGATTTTATGGATTTTGCAAACTTTTTGAGTCTTTTTTCTTAAAAAACTGATAGTTTAAATTTTAGTGCAGTGGTAATGTAAATTAAAATTTAAATAAATAGTGTTTAAATTTAATTAATAATTACAAAATTTTATTTAATTATCATAGATAAAGAACCTACTTTTGTACATTTTCATAAATACATTAAAGTATAAAAGGTGATTTAAAACAATGATTTTTTAAAATCACTCAATTTAAATCAAATGGATTGAAATCCGACAACCCAGTTTCTGAGGCACTGTTCTCGATAAAAATCCGATTAAAAATTTCATAAATAGCACTATGATACTTTTTCCCTTAGATGGAATGGACTAACCACGTGGACGCTGGGAAACAGTTAACGTTGTCGTTCGTTGACATATCTCCGTGTCCTGCTAAAAGCGTTCGCGAGTTAGTCTCAAAACAGGCAATGTCCCATAATCAGTCGCTTATCGAACATCTCCAACCAGACCTTTTAATTGTTACACCTGACGCGTTTATCCTTACCGTCATTGTACCCATTCGGCCCATTCATTAGAACTAAACCCGGTCTGCTTGGCAACACTGGACGCCAGCCTTTGAGAGATATTTTCAGTTAGTTCTCTGGCAGCGCGCCGTTATCGGTGAAGTTCTTCCGATAGTAGTAGTAGTTTGCAAGTTCTCTCCCCACTGGTTTAAGGGGTTTTCCCCCGAGTTCTTCGTTTTCCCCTTCCATAAAAACTTGTCTAGGTTAACGGAAATAGTTAGTGTAGGGAGCTGTTGACTCGATCTCGTGGCATGCAGGGCTTGCCACCACCCTCCTAGGCATTGTAACCCGGCCACCTGAATTAAGGGCTTCAAAAGTCGCATGATGACTTAGGCCTAAGGTGGTGCCTTGGGTATTAGCCTAGCTGATTATTATTATTATTTTTTTTTAAATCAATACTGGAAGCAGACGTTTGTTTAATCTTCGCAACTATGAACTATCTCGCTTGGAATAACATCAGTGGCCGCTAACAAAGATCGAAATGAGGGATTCGACCGAATTTCACTTTCGAACCAATGTCCCGATAAGGGACTTACGGTCTGACCTTCGACCGACGAAGATTGACCTCGCGAGTATTAGAGTTTAAGCTCGGATTATAAAACTTGTAGGGAGAACGTCAAGACAGTGTCTCATATCTACAGATTTTATCTCGAGTTTTCCGGACAAACATTTTCTAAGGAAAACTCAATTACTTTTAAAATGTTGGCGGAAATTGAAGTTTTTCAAGAAAACATTTTTAAACGTTTTTGCTTCCGAGTGTAGGGGGCTGTTGGCTCGCGTGGCATGAAGGGCTTGCCACCACCCTCCTACGCATTGTAACTCCGCCTCCTGTTTAAAGCCATTATAAGTCGCTAGATGACTTTTGCCTAAGGTGGTGCCAAGGGTATTAGCCTAGCTGATTATTTACTATTTAGAATAGTTATACTATTTAGAATAGTTATACTATTTAGAATAGTTATACTATTTAGAATAGTTATATTATTTAGAATAGTTATACTATTTAGAATAGTTATACTATTTAGAATAGTTATACTATTTAGAATAGTTATACTATTTAGAATAGTTATACTATTTAGAATAGTTATACTATTTAGAATAGTTATACTATTTAGAATAGTTATACTATTTAGAATAGTTATATTATTTAGAATAGTTATACTATTTAGAATAGTTATACTATTTAGAATAGTTATACTATTTAGAATAGTTATACTATTTAGAATAGTTATACTATTTAGAATAGTTATACTATTTAGAATAGTTATACTATTTAGAATAGTTATACTATTTAGAATAGTTATAATATTTAGAATAGTTATAATATTTAGAATACTTATACTATTTAGAATAGTTATACTATTTAGAATAGTTATACTATTTAGAATAGTTATACTATTTAGAATAGTTATACTATTTAGAATAGTTATACTATTTAGAATAGTTATACTATTTAGAATAGTTATACTATTTAGAATAGTTATACTATTTAGAATAGTTATACTATTTAGAATAGTTATACTATTTAGAATAGTTATACTATTTAGAATAGTTATACTATTTAGAATAGTTATACTATTTAGAATAGTTATACTATTTAGAATAGTTATACTATTTAGAATAGTTATACTATTTAGAATAGTTATACTATTTAGAATAGTTATACTATTTAGAATAGTTATACTATTTAGAATAGTTATACTATTTAGAATAGTTATACTATTTAGAATAGTTATACTATTTAGAATAGTTATACTATTTAGAATAGTTATACTATTTAGAATAGTTATACTATTTAGAATAGTTATACTATTTAGAATAGTTATACTATTTAGAATAGTTATACTATTTAGAATAGTTATACTATTTAGAATAGTTATACTATTTAGAATAGTTATACTATTTAGAATAGTTATACTATTTAGAATAGTTATACTATTTAGAATAGTTATACTATTTAGAATAGTTATACTATTTAGAATAGTTATACTATTTAGAATAGTTATACTATTTAGAATAGTTATACTATTTAGAATAGTTATACTATTTAGAATAGTTATACTATTTAGAATAGTTATACTATTTAGAATAGTTATACTATTTAGAATAGTTATACTATTTAGAATAGTTATACTATTTAGAATAGTTATACTATTTAGAATAGTTATACTATTTAGAATAGTTATACTATTTAGAATAGTTATACTATTTAGAATAGTTATACTATTTAGAATAGTTATACTATTTAGAATAGTTATACTATTTAGAATAGTTATACTATTTAGAATAGTTATACTATTTAGAATAGTTATACTATTTAGAATAGTTATACTATTTAGAATAGTTATACTATTTAGAATAGTTATACTATTTAGAATAGTTATACTATTTAGAATAGTTATACTATTTAGAATAGTTATACTATTTAGAATAGTTATACTATTTAGAATAGTTATACTATTTAGAATAGTTATACTATTTAGAATAGTTATACTATTTAGAATAGTTATACTATTTAGAATAGTTATACTATTTAGAATAGTTATACTATTTAGAATAGTTATACTATTTAGAATAGTTATACTATTTAGAATAGTTATACTATTTAGAATAGTTATACTATTTAGAATAGTTATACTATTTAGAATAGTTATACTATTTAGAATAGTTATACTATTTAGAATAGTTATACTATTTAGAATAGTTATACTATTTAGAATAGTTATACTATTTAGAATAGTTATACTATTTAGAATAGTTATACTATTTAGAATAGTTATACTATTTAGAATAGTTATACTATTTAGAATAGTTATACTATTTAGAATAGTTATACTATTTAGAATAGGTATACTATTTAGAATAGGTATACTATTTAGAATAGTTATACTATTTAGAATAGTTATACTATTTAGAATAGTTATACTATTTAGAATAGTTATACTATTTAGAATAGTTATACTATTTAGAATAGTTATACTATTTAGAATAGTTATACTATTTAGAATAGTTATACTATTTAGAATAGTTATACTATTTAGAATAGTTATACTATTTAGAATAGTTATACTATTTAGAATAGTTATACTATTTAGAATAGGTATACTATTTAGAATAGGTATACTATTTAGAATAGTTATACTATTTAGAATAGTTATACTATTTAGAATAGTTATACTATTTAGAATAGTTATACTATTTAGAATAGTTATACTATTTAGAATAGTTATACTATTTAGAATAGTTATACTATTTAGAATAGTTATACTATTTAGAATAGTTATACTATTTAGAATAGTTATACTATTTAGAATAGTTATACTATTTAGAATAGTTATACTATTTAGAATAGTTATACTATTTAGAATAGTTATACTATTTAGAATAGTTATACTATTTAGAATAGTTATACTATTTAGAATAGTTATACTATTTAGAATAGTTATACTATTTAGAATAGTTATACTATTTAGAATAGTTATACTATTTAGAATAGTTATACTATTTTATACTATTTAGAATAGTTATACTATTTTATACTATTTAGAATAGTTATACTATTTAGGATAATTACACTATTTAGAATAGTTATACTATTTAGGATAATTACACTATTTAGAATAGTTATACTATTTAGGATAATTACACTATTTAGAATAGTTATACTATTTAGGATAATTACACTATTTACAAAAATTTATATTTTATCTATTGATAAATTTAGAATAATTTATATTTTATCTATAGATAAATTTAGAATAATTTATATTTTATATATAGATAAATTTAGAATAATTTATATTTTATCTTTAGATAAATTTAGAATAATTTATATTTTATCTATAGATAAATTTAGAATAATTTATATTTTATCTATAGATAAATTTAGAATAATTTATATTTTATATATAGATAAATTTAGAATAATTTATATTTTATCTTTAGATAAATTTAGAATAATTTATATTTTATCTATAGATAAATTTAGAATAATTTATATTTTATCTATAGATAAATTCAGAATAATTTATATTTTATCTTTAGATAAATTTAGAATAATTTATATTTTATCTATAGATAATTTTAGAATAATTTATATTTTATCTATAGATAAATTTAGAATAATTTATATTTTATCGATAGATAAATTTAGAATAATTTATATTTTATCTTTAGATAAATTTAGAATAATTTATATTTTATCTATAGATAAATCCAGAATAATTTATATTTTATCTTTAGATAATTTTAGAATAATTTATATTTTATCTATAGATAAATTTAGAATAATTTATATTTTATCTATAGATAAATTTAGAATAATTTATATTTTATCTATAGATAAATTTAGAATAATTTATATTTTATCTATAGATAAATTTAGAATAATTTATATTTTATCTATAGATAAATTTAGAATAATTTATATTTTATCTATAGATAAATTTAGAATAATTTATATTTTATCTATAGATAAATTTAGAATAATTTATATTTTATCTATAGATAAATTTAGAATAATTTATATTTTATCTTTAGATAAATTTAGAATAATTTATATTTTATCTATAGATAAATTTAGAATAATTTATATTTTATCTATAGATAAATTCAGAATAATTTATATTTTATCTTTAGATAAATTTAGAATAATTTATATTTTATCTATAGATAATTTTAGAATAATTTATATTTTATCTATAGATAAATTTAGAATAATTTATATTTTATCGATAGATAAATTTAGAATAATTTATATTTTATCTTTAGATAAATTTAGAATAATTTATATTTTATCTATAGATAAATCCAGAATAATTTATATTTTATCTTTAGATAAATTTAGAATAATTTATATTTTATCCATAGATAAATTCAGAATAATTTATATTTTATCTTTAGATAAATTTAGAATAATTTATATTTTATCTATAGATAATTTTAGAATAATTTATATTTTATCTATAGATAAATTTAGAATAATTTATATTTTATCTATAGATAAATTTAGAATAATTTATATTTTATCTATAGATAATTTTAGAATAATTTATATTTTATCTATAGATAAATTTAGAATAATTTATATTTTATCTATAGATAAATTTAGAATAATTTATATTTTATCTATAGATAAATTTAGAATAATTTATATTTTATCTATAGATAAATTTAGAATAATTTATATTTTATCTATAGATAAATTTAGAATAATTTATATTTTATCTATAGATAAATTTAGAATAATTTATATTTTATCTATAGATAAATTTAGAATAATTTATATTTTATCTATAGATAAATTTAGAATAATTTATATTTTATCTTTAGATAAATTTAGAATAATTTATATTTTATCTATAGATAAATTTAGAATAATTTATATTTTATCTATAGATAAATTCAGAATAATTTATATTTTATCTTTAGATAAATTTAGAATAATTTATATTTTATCTATAGATAATTTTAGAATAATTTATATTTTATCTATAGATAAATTTAGAATAATTTATATTTTATCGATAGATAAATTTAGAATAATTTATATTTTATCTTTAGATAAATTTAGAATAATTTATATTTTATCTATAGATAAATCCAGAATAATTTATATTTTATCTTTAGATAAATTTAGAATAATTTATATTTTATCCATAGATAAATTCAGAATAATTTATATTTTATCTTTAGATAAATTTAGAATAATTTATATTTTATCTATAGATAATTTTAGAATAATTTATATTTTATCTATAGATAAATTTAGAATAATTTATATTTTATCTATAGATAAATTTAGAATAATTTATATTTTATCTATAGATAAATTTAGAATAATTTATATTTTATCTATAGATAAATTTAGAATAATTTATATTTTATTTATAGATAAATTTAGAATAATTTATATTTTATCTTTAGATAAATTTAGAATAATTTATATTTTATCTATAGATAAATTCAGAATAATTTATATTTTATCTTTAGATAAATTTAGAATAATTTATATTTTATCTATAGATAATTTTAGAATAATTTATATTTTATCTATAGATAAATTTAGAATAATTTATATTTTATCTATAGATAAATTTAGAATAATTTATATTTTATCTATAGATAAATTTAGAATAATTTATATTTTATCTATAGATAAATTTAGAATAATTTATATTTTATCTATAGATAAATTTAGAATAATTTATATTTTATCTATAGATAAATTTAGAATAATATTTATTTTATTTTTAGATAAATTCAGAATAATTTATATTTTATCTATAGATAAATTTAGAATAATTTATATTTTATCTATTGATAAATTTAGAAAAATTTATATTTTATCTATAGATAAATTCAGAATAATTTATATTTTATCTATAGATAAATTTAGAATAATTTATATTTTATCTATAGATAAATTTAGAATAATATTTATTTTATTTTTAGATAAATTCAGAATAATTTATATTTTATCTATAGATAAATTTAGAATAATTTATATTTTATCTATTGATAAATTTAGAAAAATTTATATTTTATCTATAGATAAATTCAGAATAATTTATATTTTATCTATAGATAAATTTAGAAAAATTTATATTTTATCTATAGATAAATTTAGAATAATTTATATTTTATCTATAGATAAATTTAGAATAATTTATATTTTATCTTTTGATAAATTTAGAATAACTTGGTTTTTATCTATAGATTACCTTTATAATATTTATAGTCTTTTGAATAACCTAGGTAATAGCTTTAGACTAACTTTAGATCAATATCTTATTTTATAGAAACTATTTAGAATGACTTCGTCTAAGGGCATTTCTTCAGGAATATTTAAAAAATTATCTTCAAATTTAGAATTGATATAAATAATAGTTGTACGATTTTATCAAAAGTGAAAATTTCAGCTAGATATACCAATAGTAGACCGGTTTCGCCCTTTTGGAGCTCATAAGCACTGTCATAAGTGTATAATATTGTTACATAAGTGTGACATTCAAATGTTTTACTGAGAGCTATTCACGAGGCAGGCTTCGTCTCCGTTTTGCGTCCGCCTGCTAACGCGTTACACGTAGTTTTTGACAGCGCCTCGCCAGGGAGAGATTTAAATTTATTCTTGTGATTACGTCCCCAAAGTGACAAACTTATGGAACATTGTTATAGACTTATGGTACTGTGTAGGAACTCTGGCTTTACTCGGAATTCTGCCAATATCAGTAAAACTAATGTACAACTAATTGGTTTCAGATAATTTGAACGAGGGTTAAATCACGTTACAATCGTAACTAAATCATTGATGCAGCGCAATTTGGGAGCTCTAGACGTTCTTGATAAGCGTTTTAGTGAATGGTACTTAATCTCTCTAATCAGTCAAGCGTGTGTATCTAGCGATTTTCATATCACCCCCCCCCCCCGAAATGTAAATATTAACAGCAATGAATTTCGTATTAAGGCTTTAATTTCCTCGCTTATAAATGACCCGCAGGGAAGTTTCCCAGCGGGGTGAGAATGTTTCCAATCGCGTTAGGCCGGCTGCAGTTTAAATAGAAAAGATGAAAATCATAACTTTTACTGAGTCGAAGGTTTTTGAGCTTACGCGTAAAATTTTACCGCACTCGCATCCGCCTTAACGAGCCGGCGAGCTTTGCTGGGCGGGCTCGTCTCAAATTTGAGACCAATCGTGAGTTTGAGACCGAGATCTGAAACTTTTAACTCTCAATTTTTAAAAGTGACTCAGATTTGATTTAATGGGGTCTTGTTAAAGTTGGCACAGTACCTGGAAAACCTGGAAAAGTCAGGTCATTTGAAAATTGATCTAAAAGTTGAAAAACCTCGAGGAACTTTAAGAAATAGGAATTTACTTTTGGCAAATGGAAAATGTTTTCTAAAACTTATGCGAAAATTTCTAAACCTCTAGAAATGGTCAGGGAAAACCTGGCATTCCATATTTGTGGAACAGAAACTAGATATGACTGGCGCTATAGATTACGTTACATGCAAGTTATAGAAAACCTTTTTTATAGTGCCATCTGGTGTAATATTTTTGAACTAATTAAACATTGGTTGAAGAAAAACAGAAACATTTCATTTAGAAATCGACAAGTAGGCGGGGACACTGGTCCCCAAAATTTAAAGAACTTTTGTGTGTTTTTTTTAAATCTTCTTAATGTGTACAGAATATTGGGTGAGCATTTATAAAATAAAAAAAAGTAAAATAATTTTGACGAAGTTATTTATTTACGCAAGCTCATAAATCAAATATACATTTAGAAAAGATAATTTTCTGAAAGTATAATAATAAATTGGTTTTTATCCATAGAACCCATTTAGAATAACCTTATCTCCAAGAAAACCCCTTAGATGCTTATGGTAGTATGAAAATTCCCGAAGGGAGAAATTGCAATGGGCTTTAGTTTTCCTATGGCAGCCAAAAATGTTTTTGATCTCTCAAAACAAAAATCTCCATTTAAAAAAGCATGGGATGTTCTCGGTTTCACACTTAAGTAACTGAATTTTTTTCAAAACTTACCCAAAATTATAAATTTGACCTTTATTGGGTTAAATTAATAAATTTTTGGTAAAGTTTTACCAAATATGGGTAAAATTTCAATAAATTACATGAATAAAGTAATATTGAGTTAATTTTGTAAAGTCAAATAAAATTGTTTGAAATTGACTAAAATTGAGTAAAAAATCAAAATTAGGTAAAAAATCAAAATTGGGTAAAAAATCAAAATTGGGTAAAAAATCAAAATTGGGGAAAAAATTAAAATTGGGAAAAAATCAAAATTGGGGAAAAAATCAAAATTGGGAAAAAAATCAAAATTGAGTAAACCTTATAAATTTGGACGAAAAATGGGTAAAGCTTATAAATTTGGACGAAAAATGGTAAACGCAATAAAATTAGTTTAAAATTAGGTAAATTTACTCGAATTTGGTAAAATATTTTAACAAAAATAGATCAAATTTATAATTTTTGGTAAGTTTTGAAAAAAGTTTTTTTTTAAATTTTTTAAGCATTTTCACAGGTAAGCTTACTTACTTAAGTGTGAAACCGAGAAGACCAAATGCTTTTTAAATGGAGATTTTGGTTTTGAGAGGTAAAACTGAAGCCCATGGCAACTTTTCTATTTGGGAATTTTCATACTACCATAAGGTCTTCCTAACCTCCGAGATTCAATCAAATCGGTGATAACCACCTCGGGTAGTCTCCTTGTTAGTACAGTATGTATATAAAAAGGAAAATCCATTCCCGTCCATCCGCGAGGCCAAAATTACCATTCCCTTTTTAAAATTCGATTTTCCATCCATTCCATTCCCGACAAATAAATTTTAATCCTATTCCTGCGGGAATCTAGTTTATAATGTGGCCATCTTGCTTTAAAGGTTATAGAATCCCATAAACCCTAACGATTCTTTAAAATATCTTTTCCTTCAAAATATTTAACTATGTTTGTTTTGACCAAAATTCAACTATCAATATTTTATGCAAACTTCAATTATCAATATTTTCTACAAACTTCAATTATCAATATTTTCTACAAAATCCAATTATCAATATTTTCTACAAACTTCAATTATCAATATTTTATACAAAATTCAATTATCAATATTTTATACAAAATTTAATAAATAATATTTTCTACAAAATTGAATTATCAATATTTTATGCAAACTTCAATTATCAATATTTTATGCAAAATTCAATTATCAATATTTTCTACAAACTTCAATTATCAATATTTTCTAGAAACTTCAATTATCAATATTTTATTCAAAATTCAATTATCAATATTTTCTACAAACTTCAATTATCAATATTTTATACGAAATTCAATTATCAATATTTTATACAAAATTTAATAAATAATATTTTCTACAAAATTGAATTATCAATATTTTATGCAAACTTCAATTATCAATATTTTATGCAAAATTCAATTATCAATATTTTCTACAAACTTCAATTATCAATATTTTCTAGAAACTTCAATTATCAATATTTTATTCAAAATTCAATTATCAATATTTTCTACAAACTTCAATTATCAATATTTTATACAAAATTCAATTATCAATATTTTATACAAAATTTAATAAATAATATTTTCTACAAAATTGAATTATCAATATTTTATGCAAACTTCAATTATCAATATTTTATGCAAAATTCAATTATCAATATTTTCTACAAACTTCAATTATCAATATTTTCTAGAAACTTCAATTATCAATATTTTATTCAAAATTCAATTATCAATATTTTATTCAAAATTCAATTATCAATATTTTCTACAAACTTCAATTATCAATATTTTCTACAAACTTCAATTATCAATATTTTATACGAAATTCAATTATCAATATTTTATACAAAATTTAATAAATTATATTTTTTACAAAATTGAATTATCAATATTTTATGCAAACTTCAATTATCAATATTTTATGCAAAATTCAATTATCAATATTTTCTACAAACTTCAATTATCAATATTTTCTAGAAACTTCAATTATCAATATTTTATTCAAAATTCAATTATCAATATTTTCTACAAACTTCAATTATCAATATTTTATGCAAAATTTAATAAATAATATTTTCTACAAAATTAAATTATCAATATTTTCTACAAAATTCGATTATGCATATTTTCTACAAAATTCGATTATGCATATTTTCTACCAAATTTAATTATTATATTTCCCTAAATTCAAATATTATTTCTCCCTAAATTCAATTATCAATATTTTCCTAAAAATTCAATTATTAATATTTTCCTAAAAATTAAATTATTAATATTTTCCTAAAAATTCAATTATTAATATTTTCCTAAAAATTCAATTATTAATATTTTCCTAAAAATTTAATTATCAATGTTTTCCCCCAAAATTTTTTGATTTGAAGAACTTCTCGCGTTGGCCGCTACGAGGCGCTATGCAAACTGAAATCGCTGATGTGCATGCACTAGCTTAACTTTATCTAAAACAAATATTTATTGTCTCTTAACATCACCGTGTCCGAAATATTTTATCGTCAAAGCATGAGTTGAGCTCGAGTCCAACTAGTGTCCGGCGGCCACGACAGTCAGCCCTCTATCGGGGGCCAAGTGAACTCTCCGGAGCTTGGGCGCCCCTCCGGCAGAGGTCGCTGTCTCCGTGGGATCGGCGTCTTCGTCGCGAGGCGGTTTCGTCGGAGGCACAACTAGTTCGGAGTCGGTCGGGCTCGGGAGCTTTTGGAAAATCGTTGGTTTGGAATTTTGGTTCGGCGACTGTTCGATTTTCGTGTTGCCCCGTCCCACCCCGCCTTCAACTCGGCCCGATATAACCCTTGACCCTTCGGCGTCGGTTGTTCAATATTTCGTTTGCCCGTTTCTTAATAACAGTGGGATTTCGGCCAATTTTTGATTAGAAAAAAAAAATTTCAATTGTTAGTATGTAGTTTTGTGGATTTTTCCGGTGCGTCAGTTTAACAAAAAAATATGGTGCCGTATATTGTTGAAGGGAATGGATTAGGTAGGGTTTCAACGTTTGTCTTTATATATATATTTATATATATATTTGGTGGTTCTTTAGATGTACATTTTTCAAATGTAGCAGCTAGAACGATTATGCGCAAGTAGTTTCAAAATAGACGTATTTTATTTTTTCCTAAATGTATTTCAATGTATTTTTTATTCATTATTTGATAGTTTCAACGCTATTTAGTTTGGATGTTTGTACCTCTGTTTCAAAAGTTTATATCATAATTTAGTACCCTATCTACGACAGTGAATTAATTTGGCCAAAAGAAATATTTCAAATTAAGATTTTTCGTATCGCAAAGAATATAATTTCTCAAGTTGATTTAATTTGAAATTTAATCCTCGCAGTTATAATTATTCTTTTGGAAACTTCTCTACGTTTATAATGTTATAAAAATGTATTTGAAAAGTAATTTAAAATAATTAAATCTTAAATAAGCCTACAACCCAAAATGTGAGTAGTTATAATGGTTTTAAACAAGTTAACAAGAACCACCTATGGACTGCATTTTATTCTACCTATTCGCGTATTTTATCTATGGTTTAAAAGAAAGTTATTAAAAATACTTTTAACGATAGTTTATTCAAAGTAATTTAGAAAACTGGTAGTACTTGTCGGCATGGTAGATTGTTGGTAAAGCAGGGTACAAGACTGTAGGCTATTTAACCTTTCCGCTTTAGTATTGTCCAATCACGCTCTCCGTCTTCGTGGTCCCGGGTTTACCAAAATTGAAACGTTAAATGAATTTACGAGTTCAATTACGGCAAAGTACGGGCGTTTTCGGCGACCAGACCGATGAAGAAATTACCTCGTGTGTGAATGTTATATACGGTCTATGAGCTGCTAGCGTGTTGAATCTATATACGGTATTCTAGAAATTAAATCGTAATCCTATAGAAAAAATATGGAATTTCAAGTTACTTTCTAAAGAAATATTTATAAGACTTAGACATTCTATAAAAAATCTATATGGCGATGCAGACAGTCTATGGAGTGTTAATCCGGCTTTGGGAACTGCGTATTATACCGTATAGCTCGTTATCCGGATTCACATTGTCGTAGTTAATATAGAAATTAAGCCACGTACAATAGAAGGTAAAGGATTAAAATTGAAAATTAACAGAAATTCATTAGCGTCATAATCGTATTAAGTTTCATCAACAGACAAGATTTTAGTCCATTTAAATTAATAGACTGGTTTATTGCCCTTTACGGCTAACAATAATCTAATAGATAGTGTGACTCACCAACTTAAACCGGGTTTTAATTATATGAACTTCACATTATCTAATTTCTTTCCATAATCTTCCTTAATATCTTAATGGTCGTTATAAAAATTTCCTTTAGAAAGCGCTATTTAAATATCGACAAATTTGGATAAATGACCCAGATTTCTGTAGATTCTATGGGAATTTTGGTCAATGTTCTACAGTATCTCGAGTGGAATTCTATAGAATTTCTATAGATATATTATTGTAACAGCGAATAGTATATCGTAGGTTGATCTAAGATATTTGCCTTTAGATCGAACCAAAGTTTTCTTACCTCGAGGCCATATTTGCATTTTTATTTCGGAACGGATAGCTTCAGGCTGAGACCAATTGGTCAAAATATAACGAAAAGCTAACACCTTTTTGGCGTTTTTTAAATCTGGATTTCATCCGCTTACGTGGTTTATATGAAATATTTCATTTACTGAGTCCGTCAGTTCGCTTCTCAACAATTCATACGTTTTGGGAACAATTGTCACAAATTATTAATGGTTTTAAAATTAAATGAACCATTATTTAAATTCGCTTGGGTTTCATTGGATTCGTTTTAATATAAATATTTAAATATTCGCTAGTTAACATTTAATACGTTGCGTTATAAGTATACCAAATTATTCAAAAATTGTTTACTTTCAAATTAAAGAACTTTAAACATTAACTTCTATATATTGCGAATTTAAGGTTTTTAAAGCTTTGGGATTAAATAAACTGTTGGTTTTCGGTATTATTAATAATAATAATAATATTTATTTTGCAAAAACACAAGCTTTGCTGGCAACCACGGAGGCAAAGCCTATTCGTGGTGGTTACCGGGACAAAACTACAACAAAAAAAATACACGATTGAATAGATACAGAATCAATTAAAAAAATATATTTAAGATTTAAAAAAAAAGGAGAGTGAAAGTTAAGAATTTGGATTCAGCCAATGCTGAATAGTGAACTGAGCAGAGGCCTCCCTGATGTCTGTGGGCAACGTGTTCCAGGTTCTAGCACTCCGGATTAAAAATGAGTGATCCAGGGCTAAGCATCTAGCAAACTTGATATAGTATGAAGGGCCAGAATGTCGAGTACTAACAGCCATAAAGTCGCATCTCTGATCAATTTCAAAAGCGTGACCATATCAAAAACATCTCTACGAACAGATAATGGTAAAAGACGAATGCTCGCTAGTCGTTTATCGTAAGAGACATGGCCAGGGTAGTTTGCTCGGAACTGCGCTAATAAGAATAATAATAATCAGCTAGGCTAATACCCAAGGCACCACCTCAGGCCGAAATCATCGAGCGACTTTTAATTCAGATGGCCAGGTTACAATGCGTAGGAGGGTGGAGGCAAGCCCTTCATGCGAGCCAACAGCTCCCTACACTATTAGCAAAACGGAACAGTTTACATACTCCGCCACCCCAGCTAACTATAGCCAGTCAAATAATACTGTTTTACCATCTTTTACCGAGATTATGAAATATCGTTAAGTGTACCGATAAATTTGGCTGTTGTTAGACGGCTTTAGAATTTTCCAAATATTTACAAGCAACATCCCAATATTAGCTTTTCTTGGGAAAATATTAGATGCGCTTTCGTATCATTTTGGCGAAACCGTGTACGCGACGACGAAAAGGACATGTAGACTATTCGTTTCTGAAATAAATAATAACTTCAGGTTTCATCATTTTATACTAAATTTAAATTATTATTATAAAACCATGAATTGATATTATTATATAACCATACATTGATATTATTATCAAACCATGAATTTATATTGTTATTAATCCATGAATTCATGTTATTATTAATCCATTAATTCATAATATTATTAATTAACCAATTGATATTATTATTAAACCATAAATTGATATTATTATTAATCCATGAATTGAAATTATTATTAATCCATGAATTGAAATTATTATTAAACCATGAATTGAAATTATTATATTGTAAATTATTTGATCCGCACGTTTTCGTTGATAAATTTTAAAGAACCTTTCTAAATGGATAAAAATCCGTTTTGAAATGTTTGAACCGAGAGTAAACTTAAGTATTCCGAAATTGCATTGGTTAGGGACGGGTACAAGAATTGTTTCGCACTGGGTCTGCTGGTGCTTTCGGTGGATTCCGAAATGTTCTTGGAATGTCGAATTTGAACCAGACCTTTCCTTGATAAAGTGCGTTTTTTTCTCTAATATAAACCGTTTTCTTTGTTGGTTTCCGTTAAGCCGGCCAATATATCGGAATACACCCATCGTGTTTCAAACTAATCGATACGCAAAACTCTGTTCTGGTCTATCTCCCAGTGCATATATTTATAAATAGTAATCGCCCAGCTAGCTCGTGGCAGATTGCCATCGACCGGAACTCGGGCGCTTTGGGACACAAATTTTAAAGGGTGATATTTTATTGAACGCGGGTTTAGCCGCTATTACAGATTGCGATTGAAGTGGCCGACCATCGAAGACGATTTCTGTAAATGGCCTCCAGTTTAATTTATAACGTTTTAATTATTTCATCCGAATTAATTGGAACCTTATCTTCCCATTGCGCCGAATCACATTCGACCGAATTCCGCCAATGTTTTTGATGAAATTAGCCCAAAGGCGGGTTTTGTATTTTCCTAATCGACCGACGCAATATTCACAATTGAGAGCCCGCAAACAAAATAGTTTTTCTTTCTACTCCTTTTGAATTTTTATTTAAGCGTTTTAATATATTTTAAGTCTGTTGGAAATGATTTTTTGGTCTTCTTTTAATTAAACGTTTTTTTATTAATACTATAAAATTTGAAGTATTTTTTGTTAAAACGTAATACCTTTATGGTACGCTCATTTTGGCATATTAGTTTATTCCGATTATTCGACGTTTTATTTTAAATTTAAATTCGACAATGTTTTAGAAAATATTAATCAGTACATTTGATCTAGCACAAAGTGGCAAAAAATATTTTTCTGAAATTTTTGAAATTATTTTTCGAAATTTGTTCATTTTCAATTTAAAAAATTTTTCCTTTATGTTTTTCAATTTAATTTCGACCATTCTTTGTCAAATATTCATTAGAATACATTTTGGTCTAGCACCTAGCGGCAAAATAATATTCTTAAGATATATTGGAAATTATTGCTGAAAATTGTTGAAATTTATATCCGAAATTAGTGAAATTAATATCCGAAATTGGTGAAATTACTGACCAAAATTGGTGAGATTAATATCCGAAATTAAAGAAATTATTTCCGAAAATTGTTCAAATTAATATCCGAAATTGGTGAAATTAATATCCGAAATTGTTGAAATTTTTTCCCGAAATTGGGTGAAATTACTACCCAAAATTGGTGAAATTATTACCCGAAATTGTTGAAATTAATATCCGAAATTGTTGAAATTTTTTCCAAAATTGGTGAAATTATTTCCAGAAATTGGGTGAAATTATTACCCAAAATTGGTGAAATTATTGCCCGAAATTGTTGAAATTAATATCCGATATTGGTGAAATTATTTCCCGAAATTGGGTGAAATTACTACCCAAAATTGTTGAAATTAATATCCGAAATTGTTGAAATTATTTCCCGAAATTGTTGAAATTATTTCCCGAAATTGGGTGAAATTACTACCCAAAATTGTTGAAATTAATATCCGAAATTGTTGAAATTATTTCCCGAAATTGTTGAAATTATTTCCCGAAATTGGGTGAAATTACTACCCAAAATTGTTGAAATTAATATCCGATATTGATGAAATTATTTCCCGAAATTGGTGAAATATCAACAATTTAAATTTTCGTTTAGCATAGCCTGCAAATTTGGAAACAACATTTTGTAGTTTTCCTTCCAAAATCCTCGAGGAACCGAGTTGGGAACCCAGTGAAAGGCGTCTTGGCCGCCTCGCTTCTCGGCCGGGGAATTCGGCCCCATTTCAGTCAGAATCCTTTTCCGCTCCCTTTCATTCAAGCGGATTCGTACTTTTCACAGAGATAATTTCCCAGCAAGGCCAAACCTTTATGCCTTTAGTATGTAGTCTCTTCAAATTCATTTTTCGCTTCTCGTTTCGGAGCCAAAACCCAGAAGGAATCTTGTTCTTTTCCTTCTTAGCCGCATCAGGTGCAACTCATTAAAGTTTTTCGCAACTTTTCACTTTTTCCAAGTACATAACGGACTCAATTTCTTCCCATTTCCTTTTTTATGTTGCGATTAAACGGACCAGGAGTTCATCAAGATAGCAGTTGTGGACGCCGTCAGCAGTTGGCAGGACTAGGACTTGAGTTACGTATTTTTTTAAAATTAATTGCTTTCCATATAGACCCTTCAATATCCCTAACTTCGCAAATTTTGGATTTTGAATAAATTAATTACGACGAAAGTTTTTACGCTGTCTAGTTATAGTTTTAGTTGGCTTATGGCCATTTTTTTACGTTATATGTCTCTTTTTCGTCATAAATTTATGAAAAATTTAAGAAAGTAGAAATTAAATTAAAATTACTCTTGATAAAATTTAATTATTGATTAAGATCTAAATTTAATTTTGTTTGATCCAATTTGAAAATGCTAGAGAATCTAATTTTGGGCAATTTCATAAATACATTGAAGTATAATAAATGATTTAATTTTTTTTAAATCACTTTTTTTATCAGACAAGCCTGAGACGACGGATTACTTTATTTAAACGCAACTAATGCTACATTTCATTTTACGCTTCTCATTTGCTCTTTTCAATATTATAAAAGAAATTTTTGGAGATTAAATATATCTACATAAATAGTGGCACACGCCACTTGAAATATTATGTAATTTAAAAACTCTTCCCTATTTTGTGATTTTAATCTATGGACACAACCCGATTTTAATCACTGGACACATGATTTTACTTAGTGATTACTTGATTTTAATAACCAATTACACGTTTTACATAATTTTAATAGTTCAGTAAATGATTTTAATAACAGTGCTAAATACATAATTTTGTCTCTTATTACGTAATTTAAATAACTGATTTCATAATACCACCATTCTGTTGTTTCAAAGTATTATTTGCTTAATATTATCGCGCGAAAGGTTTTCGTGAATGCTTACTTTTTACTACTACTATTAAAGGGAGTAGAACCATCCTTGTTTGGTAGGGTGCGCCATAGCTTCTCTCTTTTCCCGCTCATGGCGCTAGTCTAGAACGACAATAGAAACACCCAATTCTTCTATTAGAGGAAGCGTGCCCGCCCTGAAGAGGTTTTCTCACTTGAAACCTTTATTTAGTGTTTATTTTTTCAATGCACCCTTAATTAACATATAAACAACAGTATCCGAGTTATAAGTTAATTACTTTCATTATAATTTGGATATTTATTAAAATATAATTTCTGAATAATGAGGTACGTGGTTTTAGATACACGAAAGGCGTTCTAGTAGATATGAGATATTAAAGCACTGCCCAAGCGGGGATAGTTTTAGTGGGATAATTCCTCATAAAAACCACACTACGTATAACACGTGGTTAGAAAAAAGGGGGGGGAGGTAATTATTTATTGCCCCAAATTCCTGAAAAGGTTATACTCCCTTTAAATATGTCCTTAAACGTTCAGCCCAGAGCGCAAAACCCTTTTAATACAGACACAGTTTTTCTTTGGTGCCGAAGCTCGAAATTCCGTGGTCAGCTAAACAGCGGGAAGACGTGTTATAGCGCCGGAAGGCTAGGACCAAAAAAAGGTCGAGGATAAAAGGACGTGGAAAAACTTTGGAAAGAAACAATCCAAATTCAATTATCAGGCTTCCGTCCTCGCGAAGAATTGAAACAAAAGAAATTGTTCCGAGACACGGTGTCGAAAGGGTCACGCCGTTAGAGCGGCCAAACTGCTCAAAATGTCTCTCAAGGCTGTACACGGTAGTGTCCTTTTTCGACCTTCTGGTCATTTTCTAGAAATACTTTCTCCTAACTCCACGATTGCTATCGGCTTCAATCAATTCTTCGTTTGAAGAATCTTCGCAAAAAAAATGAAGCGAAAATTCCTCACCAGAAACTTTCGAAAAATTCCTCGAAAAACATCCAGCTGAGCCCTTAAGCTTAATGGACTCCTCACAAACTTCATTTTTTTCCTCTATGGCTGGATGGAAAAATGCATTTTGGCTCTCGTATTATCAAAAGTAAATAGGGGGAGAAAGTCTGGCACTTGGGTCCAACCGCAAGACGTCTTATTTGAGGGGTAAAAGTTTTGGGCTTCGGAAATGACTTCCCCCTCGCCTCTTTACAGGGACACAAAGGTATCGGTTGTACTCCGCCACGATGAAAAATAGTTATCTATAAAATACGTGAATATTAAACTTTTGCTTTCGATAATTTGGTTAATTTAGTAATCCTAAATAAAGTAGATATAGAAACTAGCTCTTTAAAAAGGGTATCAAGCATGGTGGAAGGTAAAATGTGAAGGCAGTGATAGACTTTCTCTCCCTATTTACTTTTGGTATTATAGGACAGAGATTTCGCTGCTACGAGTACTTTTAGTCTTTTTTACATACAGGTGACCTCCTAGACCGTACAGCTTCAAAAGCACCAACGTTTCAATAATTTCATCAGCCCAAAAAAATTTAGAAATGTAGAGCTACTCGTTGAATTGGCTTTCTTCTGGTATTTCAGATCTATTAACTTTCCTTAATGTTTAGACTGAATAGTAGTGTTGTTTATTTTCCGGAAAAATAAAATACGGGAGTTAACTTGAAATTACTCTTAAACTAAAAATAGCACCCTCTTAAGAATTGGTACCATTAATACACAACCACGCAATCAAATATGATATCAATTAAATAGTGATATCAATATTATTTAATTGAACTCTGTTACTGATCACACTTACCCCCAAAATGCGGGGCAAGTGTGATACGGGGTGGGGTAATTGTGATCTTGTGAAATCCTTGACCTATCGCAATGAAATTGCATACAGAGCTTAAAAATGGTGTCCCAATAAAGCTATATTTTTTTCGTAGCTGTAAAATAATATCTTCGTGTGGTTACACTTACCCCACACTGCAAATTTTGAAAGACTTTTTTCAGATTAAATTTTGAAAACCTCAAAATATAGTCTTAGTCGATAATTCAAAATAACGGTCAAAAACGCCGCCGATCAGTTTAGTAAAATATTTTCGGCGATGTAATCGTCGGCCATTATCGGTATGGCTGATGTTGTTCATTTTGAGATGGTTTTCGTTTCGTATCTTTATTTACATGCCAAACATCGCCACCCAATAAACAGCTTAATCTATCCAATGTAGAAGTCAAAATTGTCCAAAACGCAATAGGAAACAAACTTGGCCGCTGGGGGTCGCGTGAAAAAAATTAGATTTGACAAATCCAGGTATTTTGAATAAACGAAATATGTACACATATTAATTATATTCACTCTCTGGAATTTTGGCCCAAAATCGTCCATTTGTACCGGCTTCCCCCTCTCTAATCGAGCCTGACTCAACATTATATTTGGTATGGCCCGACACTTTCGTAGTCGTACGTCAGTTATTGGGGCCGGTAGTGAACATAAATAATAAATATCACGATTTATATGTTATATTTGGATCCGTTTTTTCACTTTTGGTTCTTGATATTATAGTTAATTTTGGAGATACGTGTTCTGGAATTTGTTTAGAGCATTACTTTGATAATTCACTAGTTATTACTTTAATGATACGTTACCTTGGTAAACCAACTAAAAACCACACATTATCGCAATCTCAGGGTTACCACAATTCCTATATTTCCTATTTTTTCCTTTAAGTTAACGTCCTATAATTTTATTAATTTGCCTATAATACCCGGTATGTAGGGAAAAGAGCGCTTGACTAAAATAGCATTTGTTAAAATAGCGTTTTCGAAAGCGCGTTTTTCAAAACAGCATTTTGTTGCAACGGCGCTTTGTTAAAACAGCGGTTGTTGAAATAGCGTTTCTCAATACCGCGGTTTGTCGAAAGAGCGTTAAGTTTATTCAGCGTTTTTTGGTCAAGCGTTTCTCAGTAGAGCGGTTTGTCAAAACAGCTTTTTCCATAAACAGCGTTTCTGAATATAGCGTTTCTCAAATTAGCGATTTTGAAACAGCGGTTTTGGTCAATACAGCGGTTTCTTAAAATTTATATGAATTGACGATGGAAAATGTATAACATACATATGAACTTCAGGGGTTAGGTTAGGTTAGGTAAGTTTGCAATACTAACTATCGGCAGAAACCATTAGGTAATAAAATTTGCCGAAATTCCAGAAAAATATGTATTACAAAAGGCCTATATTATTAGTGCTATAGAAAGCAGCGCCGTTTTGGGAAACGCTGTTTTGACAAAATACGGTTTTGAGAACCGCCGCTATGACAAAGCAACGTTTGAACAATTTGTTGCTTTGGGAAACGCTGTATAAAGAAACGCTTTTATGACAAAGCGCTATTTTGACAAAACTCTGTTTTGGAAAATGCTGATTAAACAAATGCTGTTTAGGAAAGCGCTGTAGTCCCTACAAATCATAATACCCTATATTTTAACTCAAAAGTCTGAAGAAATTAAAATAGTTGAGTTTTTACCATTAGAAGTCTAAGACGTCTCGGTTTTTAAAAATGCTTATTTCCAACACTGTTCGCCGATAGTTTTGGACTAATTCTATCTGTTATCAACTTTATTCTGAATGTTATACCCCCTTTCAACAATTTTGACAACCGTTTTCTCTTATTGTATAATTAATTTTCTTCTATTTTTCCCTGATTAATTTAGCCATCGTTACTAAACATTCATAAGGTTCTATCCTACATTTACTAAAATTTAGCCGCGCTGCTGTTGGTTATTCCAAGATAAAAATTACAATCTTAATTTGATTTTCATTATACTCATTATTTGGTTAAGCTGGTTTTGTAGCACGTGTGAGTAGAAAGGATTAGAACTTAGACGTAGCTTCGTTCCACTATCTTGAAAGGATTTTTTAAGTTTTAAATATTCCGCTAATGGAATCGCTTTCGATTTAAAATTTAAAGGCTATTTGAGGAAGTACTCGTACTAAAATCATTCGTGTTGGCAAATTACGTTTTAATAAGCTTAATTATTTAATTAGCGCGTTTTATGGGCTTCTTTGCTGTGAAATTTATTGCTGAAACTTACGAGGTTTTACTCGGCTCAGTGTTATTCGCAAATTGTATAGTGACATTGAGAATAAACATGAATCAATTCAACCAGGAATCCATACCTCTACTTGGAACGCTTATCCTGCTGTATCGCGTATGGTGTTGGTGAGATGACTCTGACGGCTTTGGCCCCGCCTACGAGATAAGAAATCCCCTCTGCGCGCGCTCCCCTCTCACGTTGCTGTTTGGTAAGTTAACATAGTGAGTTAAATAAAAACCGTCAGCCACATCGAGACGAAAATCTGCCGCGATAAGCATTCCGAATAGAGGTATGGGTTCTTCATCCAACGCATGATTATTCAACTCCATCATTAGTCAATAAGAACAGAAATGATTTCATTTTAGCGCAAGATAGTTTACCAGAACAGAATAACCACGAAATGATTTCTTACGGATGGACCGCGTTATTTTGTTGAAAATGAGGTTCATAGCAGGAATCCATACCTCTACTCGGAATGCTTATCGCGGCAGATTTTCGTCTCGATGTGGCTGACGGTTTTTTTGACGTCACTATGTTAACTTGACAAACAACAACGTGAGAGGGAAGCGCGCGCAGAGGGGATTTTTTCTCTCGTAGGCGGGGCCAAAGCCGTCAGAGTCATCTTACCATTCGCGATACGCCAGGATAGGATAAGCATTCCAAGTAGAGGTATGGATTCCGGTTCATTGTTATTAATTTTTCTAGAATAGAAATACAAAATGAAGGAATGTAACTCTGATCTTTTGAAAGCGATTCTATCGAGTGCCTGTGAGGTTTTTAACAATTAAACATAACAGATATCTCCGTGATACTTTGAAAGACAACCTGAGTCAGTGTTTGCCATATTATTATTAAATACTAAATACGTTGTTATAATTTTATTATAATAATAACTATTCTAATAATAATATTAAATAAATACAGGAATCTATTTAATTAAATAGATTAATTATAAATACTGCAAAAAGGAACCATAAGGCACCATTTTAGGAACTAACGCTTCGTCTGCTAATAAATAATAGCTGAGTTCTACTTTGACTACGTCACTATAAATTGGCCGGAGGTGACCTAGTTTATTCCAGTTGAATATTCATGGGTTATACAGGGTGTTTCAAAAGGTAATGCAAAAATTTGAAGGCGTTGTAGGGGGTGATTTGAGAAGTATGCCTGTTTTTTCCCCATTTTCCTACGATGAGTTAAAAGAGCGCCAGAGAGCTTCAAAGTGTGGCCTACTAGCCCCTGGAAGTAGGCTGCATCAAGCGCAAAACCAAGCAGCAGGGAAATGCGAACATTCAGGTTTGGGTTCGTGTGATAGGTAAAAAAGAGGACTTTGTAAGCAAATTGAGGTAACCAAGTGGCGGGGACTTTAAATACTGCTTAAGTTTACTTTTTTACGCTGATAAATATGGTACTTCACACTCCCTTTAAGGCGCCGTCGTTTTTGGGGTTTTATTCGTTCCACCTTTCGCTCCCATTTTGATTGTAATTGACTCTTTGATGGAAACTCCTCGATCGTGACTCGCCTATCCACAGGATAGTTCGTTTAAATGTTTAATTTTCCGGATATTGACACACGCTAGTCTGGTGTTGTCTTTGCGAATATTTGATTGTCTTTTAGTCTTTCGTTTGTTTTTCCGAAAAGCTTTGCTTCCATCGTGGTTTTGTTCTTCAGGAAAGTTGCCTTACTCGCTTCGGGCGTTCCCTAGTAAGTCCAAAGTCCAAAGTCCAATAGAGGTCGAGTCAGAGAATGTGCGCGAATAGGTAAAATGCCAAGAATATCACGTACACACATTTTCTAAGATATGGTTCGTAGTTGTTTTAATTAACACTATTAGCTATAAAATATTCCTAAAACCAAAATAGTATTTAGAGTAATTTAGGTAATATCTACCCAATTCTGTTGGAACAATTATACTCTTTGAAATACCTTTGGTATTAGCTGTACAATACCTTTGAAAAAGGACCCTATAGGTATTATCTGAAGAATACATTTTGAACAATTATACCCTTTAGAAGAACTTAGGTATTATCTACAGCAGCGGTTCCCAATTTGCTTTGCTATGGACCCTAAATTATCCACCTCACACTGGCGGAACCCCAACTAATTGTTTTTACATATCTTAAAAGACTCTTGACACAAAGAAAGATGGCCGCGCTGCGAATTCTCGGAACCCTTGTGACCCTTTTACGGAACCTCAAAGTTCCGCGGGACACCTTTTGGGAACCGCTGATCTACCGAATACCTTTAGAAGAAGTATTATCTACAGAATACCTTTAGAACATTTATACTCTTTTAGAGAATTTTGGTATTATCTAAAGGTTAACTTTAGAACATTTATACTCTTTTAAAGAATTTAGGTATTATCTAAAGGTAACCCTTAGAAAAATAATAATCTTTTGAAGAATTTAGGTATTATCTAAAGGTTACCCTTAGAACAATAATAATCTTTTGAAGAATTTAGGTATTATCTAAAGGTTACCCTTAGAACAATAATAATCTTTTGAAGAATTTAGGTATTATCTAAAGGTTACCCTTAGAACAATAATAATATTTTGAAGAATTTAGGTATTATCTAAAGGTTACCCTTAGAACAATAATAATCTTTTGAAGAATTTAGGTATTATCTAAAGGTTACCCTTAGAACAATAATAATCTTTTGAAGAATTTAGGTATTATCTAAAGGTTACCCTTAGAACAATAATAATCTTTTGAAGAATTTAGGTATTATCTAAAGGTTACCCTTAGAACAATAATAATCTTTTGAAGAATTTAGGTATTATCTAAAGGTTACCCTTAGAACAATAATAATCTTTTGAAGAATTTAGGTATTATCTAAAGGTTACCCTTAGAACAATAATAATCTTTTGAAGAATTTAGGTATTATCTAAAGGTTACCCTTAGAACAATAATAATCTTTTGAAGAATTTAGGTATTATCTAAAGGTTACCCTTAGAACAATAATAATCTTTTGAAGAATTTAGGTATTATCTAAAGGTTACCCTTAGAACAATAATAATCTTTTGAAGAATTTAGGTATTATCTAAAGGTTACCCTTAGAACAATAATAATCTTTTGAAGAATTTAGGTATTATCTAAAGGTTACCCTTAGAACAATAATAATCTTTTGAAGAATTTAGGTATTATCTACAGAACTGAATACGTATATTATCTATAGAAAGTCTAAAGTTTTTTCAGAAATATAAATAAAATTATCTAAATGCTATTGAACTCTTAGACATTTTTCGAATTTTTGTTGAAAAGGTTTCTCAATAGCCGTTCTTGAATTTTTGACGGACTTAATTACTTAATGATTAATTTAATTGGGTGTTTTAAAAGAAAATTGACAATATGGATTGTTTTCGTGCCAAATTAGTTATTTTTGATTGGATCCGATACAAACGCTTTTCTTAAGATTTCAGTGAGAGTTGAACGGTAAATTATTTCATATTGTTTTGGGACAAATGAGTTTTGATTTGTGTTGGGCGTAAGGAGCTTCAACGGCTTGTGCCTCAATCGCATCATATCTAAAAATTAGGGAATCAATTAGCTATACCGGGTCGGTTTGATTGGCTCTTAAAGGGAGTATAGAATACTTGTAATAATGATTATTATCTCCCGTTTTGAGAAAATGACCGATTCACAGATTAACTGTACTCATCTAGAAACCTCTCAAGGCACAGACCGCTTTAACTGATTAGCTCGGAAGTGAAGACGCAATTCGCTTAAATACATTTAATGGTCGCGAGTAAATAGTAGATCTCTTTGGCGCTCTTAAAATCTCGGCTCAATCATGTTCTCAATCAGGGCTGCTACACGTCAGGGAAAAGTCAGGGAATTTGAAAATGGGCCTAAAGATTCAGGGAAAGGTCAAGGAATTTAAAAATGGGTCTAAAAGTCAGGGAATTTTAAGAATTTGTAAAACGTCTGGGAAAACAGGGAAAGGTCAGAGAATTTTAAGAGTTTGTAAAAGTCTGGGAAAACAGGGAAAGTCAGGGAATTTAAAAATGGACCTAAATATTCAGGGAAAGGTCAGAGAATTTTAAGAATTTGTAAAAGTCTGGGAAAACAGGGAAAGGTTGGGGAATTTAAAAATGGACCTAAAGATTCAGGGAATTTTAAGAATTTGTAAAAAGTCTGGGAAAACAGGGAAAGGTTAGGGAATTTAAAAATTGACCTAAAGATTCAGGGAATTTTAAGAATTTGTAAAACGTCTGGGAAAACAGGGAAAGGTTGGGGAATTTAAAAATGCACCTAAAGATTCAGGGAATTTTAAGAATTTGTAAAACGTCTGGGAAAACAGGGAAAGTCAGGGAATTTAAAAATGGACCTAAAGATTCAGGGAATTTTAAGAATTTGTAAAACGTTAAGGAAAAGTCAGGGAATTAAATTTTATCTTGAAGGTAATTTTACACTAGATTATGACAAATTCTAAGATTATCACTGATTTCCTTGAAAGTTTGGCTAATTTTTTTCAACATTGCGATAACCCGAGGGGTCGGACACTTGCCATTATTTTGTACGGGATTTCGGGATTTCGTAGAGATTTTGGCGATTTTATCATGACTTTTTGAAGTGATTTTGGGATTTCAATGTTAATTTACCATAGAGAGAGTTAAAAGATTTTGCGATTTTAGACAAAGTGTACGGGATTTTGGTAAATGTCCGACCCCTTGCGATAACCTTTTTACTGAAATACATTTAAACTTATTAACTTCTAATAAAAGTAAAATATAAAAAAAAATTTGGCCTTAAAACGTCAGGGGAAATCTCTTAAAATGGTCAGGAAATAGTCAGGGAATTTGAATCTGAAAATTTTGTGGCAACCCGGTCATTCTTTTGGCTGGCCTTTGCTGGGCCACTTATGAGGCGCAGCTGTGGTTTTAGCCTTTAATTGTTAAAACAGTCTGATTCCGCGTGGACTCGTATTGTATAATAATTGGCCAGCGAGCCTTCAGACCGGGATGATGTCAGAGCTTTCAGTCGCAGCTGAGACCCCCGCCGATACTTAGCAAAGTAGTTTAAAGTTAAAACTATAGGCGACGCCGCGGATGTGGGGTGGAGGTCGAGTGGACGGAGGTGCGGGCTCACCTCTTCGCAATTGATTTCGGCGACGTGGCGTGGCTGTTGCAGGATCCCCGGGAAATCTGGGAGGCCGATTAATGGCGAAAGGAGCCAAATGTCCCGGGCGTGTCCCCCTCGGTCCCTCTTTAGGGTTTCAATTGGCGACTGGGGGAACGAGGCTTAGGATTTCCTCGTGAGTGGCTGCTGGGCGGGCTCCGCTCATTTGGGAGGCCGCTTGCAGTCTCAATGAGCGATTGAGCTCTGGAATCTCTTTGATGAGTGGTAATGCTAAATCGAGGGGTTGGACATTCACCAAAAAAGGGTACGGGTTTTGACATCCGGGATTTGATGCTGGATTTCAAGATTTCTTGTTGGATTTGGGATTGCTTAACTTTGGTCCTGGATTTCTCGATTTCTGGACGGATTTCGGGATTTGGTAATCTCTCGATTTATCGTCAGATTTATCGATTTTTCGTTAAATTTCAAATATTTATGGTCAGATTTCGCGATTTTGCAATTTCTAGATTTCTTGTCGGATTTCCGAAGTTCTAGATTTTGAAGAAATGTAGCCTAGATTTCGGATTTCTTGGAAGATTTATTTTTAAAAATAATAAACAACTAAGTGCCTATTACCCTTGGCACCTCCATAGCTCCAATATAAGTTAGCTAGCGACTTTTAATGCAAGGTGTTATGTTAAGAAAAACTGAAGAACTCGGGGAAACTTCGTTTACCAGTGGGGAGAGCACTTGGAAACTCAAGGCGATTTGATGTGAGGCCGTGCACCATTTTAATACAATTCGATCAAATATAATAGATATTATATTATTATTATTAATTAATTAATTAATTAATTAATAATAATATTATTATTATTATTATATATTATAATATATATAATATAATATAAATATAATAGGTCGAGAGAGAGCTGTAGGTGTAATCTAGACACAAATGAGATAGTGTAAAAGAACGTGGGCATGAAATTTACAAAATTGCTTTAGCGGTTTATGAGTTGAGACAGGCATTGCAAAAAAAATGCCCAGCTCGGTCGGTGTCGAAGAAAGAAGTGTGGTTTTAGCTATTCGACATACCTTCGGGAAAACCGGACAATTCGTACATTTCGGTTCTTAAAATTTCGTCTGTGATATAAAGAAATTTATTATTAGGCCTTTTTTATCGAAATTAAAATACTTATATCTAGTAATACCAAAACGACATAATTACCAAAAGTGTGACAATCCCTGTACTTTCGTATGCTAAAGGTTTAATGAATGCTCGACTCGAGATCGACCACATAAATGACTATTTATTGTTGTCTTTCAGGATCTTTCTTTAAGCTATGGTATTATTTCGTAGGTAGATGGCGATAGCATCTCCACAGAACGACGAAAAATCAAAAAAATCAACAAACTTTGACCAGTGCTACTTAGTTCCTCCGTTCCTCACTACGAGGCGTTATTTGTTGGTTTTAACTTCCATCCTTCGCCAAGGTATACTTTCCCGTCTCCCCTCCCAACTTGTATTTCGCTCGTAACACGCATTAAGAAATAGGTCCGATTGACACACTTTTGGGAATTATGTTACTTTTGGTAATACTGAATCTCTTGGGGCCCGAAATGATTGTTATACAGGTGCCCGGGCCTTCTCTCCGCGACTCTTATTTGGCCTACTGAAATAAGTCGTCAATAAATTTACATATGTGTAATTTTTTTTTTAATTTTTGGTAGACCCATCATTTTTTTTTTAAATATTTCACTGCTTGGTTTAAAAACTTTAGCTGATGAGTAGGGTTCCAGACCACACTTTAGCAGTTTTATAATTCAAAGATTTAAAGCACTAGACAGTAGCGTAGCCAGGATTTTGTTTCGGGGGGGGGGGGGGGGTGACACCATTGAAAAAAAGTAAAAAAATAAAAATATTTGTACGTACACCCATACGTTTCGGGGGGATGGGAGGTTGTACCCTAAACCTCCGTTAAATACGCCCTTGCAATATTGGTATCGGAAATTATCATTTGCTAACATTCGAAACAATGGCCTGCTTTGGCTAGGCTAATACCCTAGGCACCATCTTAGGCCCAAGTCATCTAACGATTTATAATGCATTTATTTCAGGTAGTCAGGTTACATTTCGTAGGAGAGTGGTGAAAGCCAACCGCTCCCTACACTTACTATTACCTTTACAAGTTTTTAAAGCTGTCTTGGATTGGTTGTAGTTTTACGTTTCTACTGTAGATTACATCGCAAGAGTTAAACGAAAACGAGTACATTCTCAGAGCGCCATGGGATCGGTAAAAATTTCAGAATTTAATCAATTCATTTCCCCTTTTACCAACGTTCAACATTTCAACGTTCCGTTCGCGGCGTGAATTACACAATCGCGTACCTCTAGTGGGGAGGGGGTGACGTCAGAAGTAAATGAACCGCAGTTATCGCAATGGCGTTCAGAATCGGAGGGCGTTTTCCTTATTAAAATGATGAGAAAGATGAGAAAATCGAGTCAAATAAAAGCTAATTTCCATCCCCGTCTTTTGACGCGACAAATTGCGCTTTTGAATTGTGGGTGTTGCTATTTCTATGTATAACATTTTTTTTCATCAAAACAAAAACGTTTTTTTCAGCCTAGCAGCGCGCAAAATTTCAAATTCGAGGTCAAAATGTAACTTCATAAGGAAAACGCCTCCAACATGGGGAGTATAGCAGCTAGGAGCAACAAACACAAGGAGAACGCAGCTAGCATTTAAACACACATTGCACGAGTCTTTACGTTGAACGTTTTACGGGCGGGGGGAAGACAATTTCCAAATTTCCCCCTTCGGACGGCAGCAGGCGCTAAAGCGTCTAACCAATGAAAATTGCAAGTTTTCCCCTTCCAATGAAAATTGTACGCAAGAAAATGCACGACTTTTGACGGGTTGCGTTCTCCTTGTGTGGGGTGTTGTGTTTGTTGCTCGTATTTTTTACGAAGCGTGCAGAAGTTATCCTTGTAACGTAATCCGGAGCCGTGCTTAGTCTCGACAAGAGAGAAGGCGGCGAATGGGAATCCCTCAGAAGCCCGCGACAAAGATCCAAAAATATTGATGACTTGTCTGTGTGGCTGACGTTTTGTCTTCCTCGGCGTCGCGTTTTGGCGACGCGTCCCGCAATACGCTTTATAAGCTGTGTCAACAGATACATAAAAGCGCTTTATTCCCCCAGGGCGAACGAAACCCGAAGACGGTCACCAGATCTCTGCCGATGAAGATCCAAACCCGCCTCGCGTTTCTTAAGCTATTTATTTAGTAGGATCTAATGAGGTATTTTGTTGGAATATGGATTTGTTAAAGTTGTTCTACATGTACATTATTTTAGTGTTTACGTAGTCATACGATTTTCTGATAACTGCGGTTCATTTACTTTTGGTGACGTCAAGAGTTATTCGCGAAATTCCTCAAGCATGGCCAGAATCTGACACCCCACACCTGACGCGGAACAGTCGGCGCCCCAGTGGAGAGAGCCATCCAAAATAGAGAGGGG
Organism: Leiobunum rupestre; assembly: GCF_980474605.1. Taxonomy (NCBI): domain Eukaryota; kingdom Metazoa; phylum Arthropoda; class Arachnida; order Opiliones; family Sclerosomatidae; genus Leiobunum; species Leiobunum rupestre. Next base: position 83,157,135 of record NC_143384.1, on the reverse strand, counting down.
TGTTCACCTGTTACAATTCGGAAGAGACGACTCCATCGATTAAGCCAGCTGAGCGCGTGTGCCCTCCCAGCTAAAGCGAATCCCTGGCGACTTGGTAACGAACCAGCGTCCGTTCCCCCTCCTCCGAACCAGCTACGAGGCTGTTGTGCAGTTGGTAGGCAACTAATAATACCTGCGAAGGCGGTGGAGATCTCGTGTCATCGGCACCCGGCTCTTCCTCTTTAGAGCGAGGCCGAATGGTAACCCCCCCTTTTGGCGACAATGGCGGAGCGCCCCCTCTCGGATAATATTAGAATAAAATATTTTATCTAGGCAGCCTAGAATCCACTGGTTTTTTTTTCATTTCCATCGCGCGGTTCACCTGTATTTACAAGACTCATCAGGGTTGCCACGGTACCTGAAAACCTGGAATTCCTGGTAAAGTCAGGCAATTTGAATATGGGTATAAAAATCAGGGAAAAGTCAAAGAATTTTTAAAATTAATCCAAAAATCAGGGAAATGTCAGGGAATTTATTTTGGGTTGCAAATTGGAAATTTTTACTAAAATATGGGTTAAAAAACAGGGAAATGGCAGGGAATTTAATTTCGGTTGCAAATAGGAAACTTTAACTAAAATAGGGGTAAAAATCAGGGAAATGTCAGGGAATTTTAAAAACTAGTCTTAAAATCGCGGAAATGTCAGGGATTTTAATTTCGGTTGGAAATAGGAAACTTTTACTAAAATATAGGTTAAAAATTACAAAATCTTGGCACAAAATAAGTCAGGGAAAATCTCTGGAGAGGGTAAGGGAAAACCTGGAAAAGTCAAGAGAATTTAATTGTGAAAAAAATGTGGCAACCCTGCTCATTCCATTGTTCGGATGGTGTTAAAAATGTTTCTGTCCGTAACGAGAGGGGTCCATGCCGTATCGATTTTCAATCCAGCCAAGAAACCGTGTTTAAATGCGAAATTGGCGACGAGGATGGTTCGATATTTGAGAGAGGTTAAGTAAAAGGTGAGACGTAGCCGGTTCGACGGGAACTGGCAAGATAACTTGACGAAACGTTGGAAAGTTATTGTGGAAGGTTAAGGCTTGCTCGCATCAGTTACTTTTTTTGCGAACCAGCACGAGTTAATTTAAAGACTGGGTGGTCAAGAGAGGGCCCGGGCCCCGGTTCAATAATAATTTAATAATAAAATAATAATAATCAGCTAGGCTAAAACCCGAGGCACCACCATAGGCCTAAGTCATCAAGCGACTTTTAAAGCTATTATTTCAGGTGGCAGGGTTACAATGCGTAGGAGGGTGGTGGCAAGCCCTGCAAGCCAACAGCGCCCTACACCTAAGAGCAACAAACACAAAGAGAACGCAGCTAGTTAACACGCTAACGCAGTGCTGTCTACAAAATTTCATTGGACTAGCCTTTACGCTGCACGTTTTACGGGCGGGGGGAAGACAATATCCGAAATTTCCCCTTCCGACGGCAGCAGGCGATATCTAACCAATTGAAATTGTACGCCAAAAAATTCACGACTTTGGACGGGTTGCGTTCTCCTTGTGTGGGGTGCTGTGTTTGTTGCTTCTAGCTGCCAACGTGTTTTATAAACTTGTGAATAGACCTTTGTAGAAATAACCGTCTCCGGCTGCATTGACTTCCTGGCACGTCGCTCGATCTCCCAGATTGACTGTTATCATCTCGAATTTCCTGATTCGATTATCATTTGTGGAAAAAGAATGATCGATAAGCCGATATTTATCCGGGTCTCTAGCCGACGCCGATCTCTCGTTTGCTTTTACACACGCCGCAGTCACTTCGTTAAGAGTTAGACGCGCGGGGAAAATATTGCGTTGGCGTAAAGGTCCTCTGATAAATTGATGCCTGTGATGACGCTGTCGCCAGCACTTTATACTGAAAAGGCTTATACGGTTCAATCTGCTTTCAATATTTCGGAAATGGCCATCTTGGGACTTGAAATTCCGTAAAACGATCCCCGTTTAAATATCGTATTAAGTTTCACACCAACAGAATCTGTGTGGATTTATTTTTGACCCATAAATTCGACTTGTTGAAGTATGAAGGATTAAAGGGACCTTTTTTTGGTCTTCGCGTCTATTTTTTGCCATTTTGAGGAAATTGTACCTGATGTCTGTTCGTTTAGGGTAATTTCATTATCGTTTCTGTTGTAAAGAAATAAGATATATTAAGTGTGATTTCTCCTGCAAGTTACGTAATCCGACGACATCTTGGAAAAAGGTGGATTCCACAAACTAAAACTGTCGCGAATTTTAGTCGATTTGACTGTTGCTAGATGAGATAGATGATTTTTGATAATAATCAGAAGCGATGTTGTAAAATGGGATACACTATTAATGATCAGTTGGACTAATACCCTTGCCACCACCCTAGGCCCAAGTCATCTAGCGACTTTTATTGCCTTTAATTCAGGTGGTCGGGTTACTCTAAATATATTTAATTCCTACGTCATTCGTGAATAACTAAACGAAGTATGTCTCTAGGGGCTGATCATTTAGAGTTTGCATGTACATAGTGTACGCGAAGACTGTAGCGGAGTAAGATCACGCAAAGTACTCATATTACGCCGAAATTACTTGCTTATTGCGGTTAGCGTGTTTGTCGATTGCATAGTAGAAACAGAAACACTGCAAAGTCGGGCAAAGAAATAACGTTTACTATAAACCGCAGACACCTCTGGAAAGCGACTTAAAATGAAGTGTCCAAAAAAGGCGCTTGGGCAAGCCGACGGCGAGATCAACGAATTTGCCCGGGGAGACGCAACAAAATTCCAAGGTGTCCATTGGAGTCCTTTGTGTGGCAAGTCGAAGCCCGTAATTTCCAGAAGCGCGATATTTCGAGCCCGAAAACGTTAAAAGACGGCCGCATTCTTGAGTAATAGAGAGTACTTAAATCTTGTTACTCCCAAGAATGATATGAATCCAGTCTCCCAGGAATCCACCAATGTTTGTCGTCCGGGTCTTAACCCGAAATTGCGCCGCCAGCCGGAGCCACCGAGGCAATTTCCAACTACTATAAACTGGTCCATTTTCTGGAAGATTATGCACGCTGGAATTGTTTGCGTCTTCCGTTCTCCGGAGAAACCCTTTGGGCTTATTATTCAACCTAGCGTTTAGCTCCTGTAATTCCACTTTCTAGGCATTTTATACCCGGGTCCCTGAATGTAAATTGCTATTGAATGCTAAAATACATTTTTATGTGTTTGGAAACGGGTATTATTATTTACGTCTTAAAAACTGAGGGGCTATAGCGAGGGGTCCGTCACTTCAAGGAATCATGTACAGGCCCTGATTCCTTGATTCTGAATCGCAGGAATCTAGGCGGGAATCATACATGGAATCTGGAATCATACCCAAATCATGGAATCGTACCGAATAATAATAATAATAATAATAATAATAATAATAATAATAATAATAATAATAATAATAATAATAATTTAATTGTCCCTTTTGTTAATGCACCGAATCATGCTGGAATCATACTGAATTATTCTGGAATCATACCTGGAATCTGGAATCATGCCCAAATCATGGAATCGCACCGAATTATGCTGGAATCATACTGAATTATTCTGGAATCATACCTGGAATCCGGAATCATGCCCAAATCATGGAATCATACTGAATCATGCTGGAATCATACCTGGAATATGGAATCATACCAAATCATGCTGGAATAATACCTGGAATCTGGAATAATACCTGGAATCTGGAATCATACCGAATCATACTGGAATAATACCTGGAATCTGGAATCATACTGGAATCATACTTGAAATCTGGAATCATACCCAAATCATGGAATAATACCAAATCATACTAGAATCATACCGAATCATGCTGGAATCATACCCAAATCATGGAATCATACCGAATCAGCGTGGAATCACGGAATCACTTAATCAGTGCGAAATCATAGAATCAGAGTAGAATCGCGGAATCAACGTGGAATCGCGGAATCAACGTGGAATCGCGGAATCAACATGGAATCACGGAATCAACGTGGAATCACGGAATCAACGTGGAATCACGGAATCTTCAAGGAATCACGGAATCCAGATGGAATCACGAATCTTTGGAATCAACTCTAAGATTCCTTGATTCCGAATCTTGTACACATTTTCCTCAAGTGACGGACCCCTCGGGCTATAGCCACTTCCTAAAAGTCTGTACACCGAAACTGAGTACCACCGTTGATAATGCTATTTTCCAATCAGTTTCGTAATAACTTTAGTACAGTCTTACGCTACCGGCTCTTACACTGATGTCTCGGAGTGCTCGGCCCTTAGACTAAACCCTTATAATCTCTGTATTGTATAGTCTAAATTGCGAAGGTCATGTAGCCTCTCGAGATTTGTTAATTGAATACGGGAAAACTCGAGACGGCAAAGGTGTACCGTTATCAGAATTGATAATTGCAGTAAGAATTACGAAGAGTGTTTAGAAGGCAAATGGCGTGGAAGTCTGCGCTGGCCAACGGCGTTTCAGAGCCCATTTCGAAACGCGAACTGCGAAGTGCAGACGTCCCTTTATAAAATCCCTTGAAAGTTTGGTTTGACCTTAATGGAAACAGTTCCTTCGAATTAATGAAGTTAGAATAATGATAGGGAAACGCTAATCCTTAATGATAATTAAAACGTTGCTATGTAATATTCCATTACGGAGAGATCTCTGGAAACAACCTGAATATGCTATTCATCAGACCTTGGAGAAATACGCGGTAAAGCCCATCACAAAGTAGCCGTTAATGACGAAGTTAAAAGGGAAATTGAGAATAAAATAAATTTGGGGGACGTTCGCAACTCTCTCGTAACAAAGAGCAACGTAGTTTGTACAAACCTGGAAAACCTGGAAATATCAGAGAATTCGTTTGTTGATGGAGCAGTCAGGGAAACGCCAGGGAATTAGTTTGTTGATGGAACCTAGGAGCAACAAACACAGCACCCCACACAAGGATAACGCAACCCGTCAAAGGTCGTTGATTTTCTGGCGTACTGTTTTCATAGCTTAGACGCTTTAGCGCCTGCTGCCGTCAGAAGGGGAATATTTGGAAATTGTCTCCCCCCCGCGCGTAAAAGGTTCGTCCAATGAAACTTGTACACAACACTGCGTTAGGCTGTTTAAAGGATAGCTGCTTTCTCCTTGTATGTGTTGCTCCTAGATGGAACAGTTTGAGAATTAGTTTGTTTATGCAACAGTTAGGAAATAAGTTTTTTGATGGAACAGTCAGGGAATTAGTGTGTTGATGGAACAGTCAGGGAATTAGTGTGTTGATGGAACAGTCAGGGAATTAGTGTGTTGATGGAACAGTCAGGGAATTAGTGTGTTGATGGAACAGTCAGGGAATTAGTGTGTTGATGGAACAGTCAGGGAATTAGTGTGTTGATGGAACAGTCAGGATATTAGTGTGTTGATGGAACAGTCAGGAAATTAGTTTGTTGATGGAACAGTCAGGAAATTAGTGTGTTGATGGAACAGTCAGGAAATTAGTGTGTTGATGGAACAGTCAGGAAATTAGTGTGTTGATGGAACAGTCAGGAAATTAGTGTGTTGATGGAACAGTCAGGAAATTAGTGTGTTGATGGAACAAGCAGGGAATTAGTGTGTTGATGGAACAGTCAGAGAATTAGTGTGTCGACAGAGCAGTCAGATAAATATCTACACATTTTTAAATAAAGATACTAGCCAATTAAAATAAAAAATATAGGACGTGCTACTCGATGGTCAAACATTTATTAAAGAATTATTTTCCATATCCTTATCAAAAAGTTCACTCAGCCACGGCAGAAGGTAGTTCTTCTTACAACTATTTAACTGCACAATAACGTTGTTTAAAAACATTACACTCTACCGTTCTTTACGCGGCTTTATATTTTGTAGAGAAAACTAACCATATTGCAATAATTCGATATTTAGGCCTAAAGGAGAACACTTATTCTGTTCTCTTGTATATTGTTGTAACCTTTAGAATCAGTAACAATTTTATAGAATTCATTGATTCAAAAGAATTTAGTTGAAAGGACTATGGTAACATTCTAGTGATCGCTAACCATAGAAAACCACTGCCGCCTTTTCGAAATAGGTAATTTTTGAACGGCCCCTTTAAGCGTATTATTTAGTAAGTAGGTTAAGCAATAGCCCGTTGAACGTTTGAAAGCGCCGGCAGACCTTGTACTTGTCGAAACGTCGGCAAACACTTTCTCTGCTATGTGGGGCTCCCTCGGGCAGTGCCGCGTGCTGATTGCCGTGTTAAGCCGTAACCTCATTAAGACGGACGAATATTGCGTGAAATTATTTTAGGAACTTACTATTTAAAGAGGCGTGTTCGTCAAGGCATCTTGAAGCGCCATCTGTGGCCATTGGAGGCGTAATTATGGGACCTTGCTCTTCCGTCAATCAACTATTCAACACCGGCTCTAATTAGGGATATGAATCATTTGCTTCTCGAATATTAATTCTACGTCGCTTCTGGCAGTCCGTTGTGGCAGATATCGCCGAAGCAATACGCTACAAACGTTATTCTAATTTTCTTTCTATTGACGACGTTTGTTGCTTCTAGGTTTAAGGGTGCGTGAAACGTCCTAATGTAGCATTATGCGAATATATATTTTAACACACTAGGAATATTGAATCTTTTTGTCATGAATTTCACGTATTTGGCAGCCGTACTTTTGGCTATGGCCACCGTGCTGGTATACCTTTTTCCAGTTGGAAAAAGCATGGGTGACGTATTATCTACGTCATACTGCCAAGTTCATATTTTGGGGTTGTTAATTTGTTTTGAATAAGGAATATTCTTCACACTATAAAATTTATTTTGTAAATTTAGTTAAATGAACTAAATAGAATTTCAAACATAACAAATTAATTATTCCAGGAAACCCAACAATTCGATTCGGGTCTCAACTATGAATTGGACCATCGCTGCAGGTTAATCTCAATAATAATAAGAATAATAATAATCAGCTAGGCTAATACCCAAGGCACCACCTTAGGCCTAAGTCATCAAGCGACTCTTGAAGGTGGCCGGGTTACAATGCGTAGGAGGGTGGTTGCAAGCCCTTCATGCCACGTGAGCCAACAGCTCCCTATAATCACTATTACCGGGGAAATATACGTAGTTTAAACTGGTGAAGCAGGAGTGAAACCCTCAAAAATCATTGTGTCCACCGATAATAGCCTATTTTGCTTCAAAATAAATAAATAAATCTGATTGTTCAGCCAGTGCCACAAGCCAGGCTCGAACGCGGCTATTCTCGCTGCGAGGCGAAAGTACTAACCATGATGCCAACTTACGTAGCGAACGGTACAACCACGGGTTTTTTATTTAGAGCTTAAGCGCCTTCTGGGTACACTAGTCGTTGTGTGTGTTTTGGAGTTGTCATTGTGATATTGTTTTCGGTTTATTTTGGAACTGTCGTAGAAATTCCATTTTTGTACTAAAGCCGCGTTCACACCTACCCACTGAAACGACGCGGGTGCTCCCGCAACGTTTGGGTGCCGTCGTGCGCGTCCCAGCGTTTCAGATCACATCGAGTCGGTTTTTTTTGTGAACCATGTTATTTATTAATACATTTTAATAATCTTCCATCTAGCTTGCATATTTTAATACAAAAAATTCAATTTGTTTTTAATTTGATGGTTTTAAAACGTGACTAAACTGCGTGCCCAATTTTCTTCGAAACTCGCTGGAAATCGAACGTGTGAACAAACAGATTTGAAACGCTACGAACTGCAGCGAGATCGAAACGAGGCTAAGCGTTTCCGAGGGTACGTGTGAACGTGACTTAAGTCTAAAGCAGCGTTCAGACTATGTGAAAATATTACCTTAGCATCGGTCGTGTCGTTTCGGTTATGTTGGTCGTGTCAGGGGCGTAGGAACCAGGGGGGGGGGCAAGGGGGGCAATGCCCCTCCCTAGAATTTTACTGGGAGGGGCAACTGATGTTATTGCCCCCTCCAACATTTTGGTCAGTTGAAATCTACGCAAGGCTCAAATTATATTTTAAAAGCATATAAAGCTTATAGAACCTCAACTGTGTTTAAATTTCAGTCTTTTCCCGCCAATGTATATAGCAGAAAAATGTACAAATGCATTCGGAGAAGCTACACTCCATTAAAAATTCAAACCATTCTCCAGACCCCTTTTGGTTTCTTTTTGCCCCCCCCCCCCCAACTTCTAGAACGTTCCTACGCCCCTGGGTCGCGTCGGTTCGTTCATTTCACTGTTCAGAAAGGAACCAACCTTGCACGGAGCTTAACATAAAAGGTGATTGTTCATCCAATTTTTTATCCACCTCTGATTGGTTATAGTATTTCGATGGTTCTAAAGGTCGCCACTACCTAGAGTCATCGCTGATGAGGCATAAGGCTAATTGTCCGCTATGAACTTTTTGAGCTTTAGGCAGTCCGCAACGAAAAGAAAAAATGTAAACGACACGCGCGAAAATTTAAAGTTTCTGAACGGTGTAAGAAATCGAAAGAGCCGACACGATCGACGCAAACGTAATATTTTCACATAGTCTGAACGCTGCTTAACGATCAAGATGTGGCGTTTTCATAGGTAATGTGTGGCTACGTAGGTAGACCACAGGCAGCGACGTTCACACTGGCAGCGACGTTCAATTATACCGGCCAATTTGTCAGCTCGTTCTGTTTTGACAGGCGTGGTATCTAAGGATGAAATTTGGTACCGTCTTGCCGTTGCTTCGACTAGCTAGATAACGCCACATTGATCCGAATCGTTGTCCGTGATTGTGGCGGGGATATAACGCGTCCATTTAGACAGAGCCACGTAGACTAGCATTCGATCCTTAGCTTTCCTCCCACGCGCCTTCTTAACGTAACTTCTCGTTCCCTCCAACAGGGGGAACCACTAGCCTCTCCCGCCGTAAAAGAAAATAGCGTTTCTCAAGATGTCCATATCGGGCGGCGAGTGACCTTTGACCGGTTGGACTCCCGTTTTCTTACGAATGCGTCAGAGACGTCGAAGAGCGCGCCAGTCTTCTCCTCCTTTCGCGGCGCTCGTCAGATCTCGCGACGAACGAGAAACCGCGAGAATTCGGTTGGTATTAAGAAGAGTCCGTCGTGTCGAAACTGAGAAGTACGCTTTGAGCGCCCTCTGTTAAGCGGAATCAGCTCCTTCTTCTCGCGTAGTTCGAGGGCTTTGTTCACTCCCTTCGCTGGGGCTTCTACTTCTTCTACGCCATCTAGTTTCTTTCTCGGCCGAGCCCCGAACTTTCTCTCCGATAGAGGGATATCGAGCGTAAAGACCTTTTTCGCCTATCAAGGGGGCTGTCCGAAAACCAGCCCGAAAAAAGAAAGATATTTTATGGCCACCTTAGGATATTTCTTCCTATATCGTCTTTGCCTACATTTATTCGAACCGTGGTCGCCGGTCGAGTTCCCACCCGAAATATGGTGCTAATGTGGTAGGCCAGGGCGCTGACAAAAACGCGGCGTGTAGAAACGGGGCCCCACCCCGAGGACGAAATAAAAACTGATAACGGCGGGAAATTGCTTCGAAGTTGAAACTTTTCGAGCGGCTTGAGAAAAAATGAGTTTAGGAAAGTGATAAAAATTCCGCGACATCTGAGATCACTATTTAAGAAGCGGTTTACGTTTAGATAATAATTTCAATCTTTGCTCAATTTCTACGTCTCTGGAACTGTCGGAATATGACTGGTACTAGAGCGCATTGGAACACTCTGGTCCGGTTATCGCGCAGTTTGGAACGATACTGATCGAGCTTTTGTGATTTGTGAAAACGCGAGCGATCCGTCGAATCGTATTCAGTGACACTTCCCGCATTGTGTCCTCTTCCGTGCCATGCATAGCCGGAAGCTAAGTACCAACAGTTCTACTTCCGGTTTGGCGTCATTGCTAGTTTCGAACTCTTCGGGCAACGGTGGTGACTCGTCGCGTCAGTCCGCCTCCGGGTCGTCTTCCGCTTTTACTTGTCCGCTTCCGGTGCCGTCTGGTTTTTGCGGCGACCCTCAGCAGCCGACGGCTCCCATGACCTTTACCTCTTCCGGCTGCTGCTCTTCCGCTTCCCCGCCCTCGTCTTCCTCTTCCTCGACCACCGCCGCTCACGTCACTTCCGGAATGGGCCCATTGTTCCAACATAACCACCAGTCAGGTTCCGGCGGAAGTCTCAGCTTGGAGAAGGCCGCGTTTCTTCTGATAAGAATTAAGAAAGCCTTCCATCGCAAAAGGAGCAAACCCGGGTAAGCTCTCACTCTCTCTCTATCTTCCATTTTCACTGTCTCCTCCTGCACTAGCTGACCGGCCCCATTGGCTCGGCCAAGCCATGACCACGGCGCAAAATGAAAGGCGGATAAAGGGATTTTTTCTCCCTTTAGCTCGCTGCCGCTAAATTAGCTTCGTTTATTAATCTTAATCATGGACTAAGTCATTCTTAGATTGATAGGATAACCACTTCCTAAATATCTTCACGCCGAATATAGCCATACGAATCTGAGGGCAGCCGTTGAATTTATGATTAACCTGTAATCAGTTACGTCATATTTTTAATAGAGTCGAAGCTACGGGCTCGTACACCTATTACGAGGAGTGATCAGACCATCGCTTTAGATAATAACGGTCTTGACTTTCAAAATAGTGGTCTTGACCTTCAAAATAGTGGTCTTGACCTTCATAATAGTGGTCTTGATCTTCATAATAGTGGTCTTGATCTTCATAATAGTGGTCTTGATCTTCATAATAGTGGTCTTGATCTTCATAATAGTGGTCTTGATCTTCATAATAGTGGTCTTGATCTTCATAATAGTGGTCTTGACCTTCATAATAGTGGTCTTGACCTTCATAATAGTGGTCTTGACCTTCATAATAGTGGTCTTGACCTTCATAATAGTGGTCTTGACCTTCATAATAGTGGTCTTGACCTTGAAAATATTGGTCTTGACCTTGGAAATATTGGTCTTGACCTTGAAAATATTGGTCTTGACCTTGAAAATATTGGTCTTGACCTTCTAAATATTGGTCTTAACCTTCAAAATATTGGTCTTGACCTTGAAAATATTGGTCTTGACCTTGAAAATATTGGTCTTGACCTTTAAAATATTGGTCTTGACCTTCAAAATATTGGTCTTGACCGTCAAAATATTGGTCTTGGCCGTCAAAATATTGGTCTTGACCTTCAAAATATTGGTCTTGACCTTCAAAATATTGGTCTTGACCTTCAAAATATTGGTCTTTACCTTCGAAATATTGGTCTTTACCTTCGAAATATTGGTCTTGACCTTCGAAATATTGGTCTTGACCTTCAAAATAGTGGTCTTGACCTTCGAAATAGTGGTCTTGACCTTCGAAATAGTGGTCTTGACCTTCAAAATAGTGGTCTTGACCTTCAAAATAGTGGTCTTGACCTTCTAAATCTTTATTACACCAATATACTAACATTCATTAATAATAATAATAATAATAGCGAGTTGAAAATGTCTATGACCTTCAAAGTGGTTCAAAGGAACACAGCGGACCTTTCAAAGGATTTCTCGGTGAATGCTTTAAATAAAGGGCTTTTCTCCCCGGTCCTTTATCCGCACTTTCATCGCGATGTCCGTCCAATGTGTTGTTCAGTGAAAATATATCGTCCTTGTACTGTCGTTACGTAAAGTGCTCTTATACAACATTGGTCTTACGTTGAAACCAGTTAAATTCATCTAACAAACTTGACGTCAGGTATTTGGTCTGGAAACTCTTCTATTGGCTTATCAATATAATTATTAGTAGAGATTCAACCTACTGAATATTTCGGTCATTACGCTGCCAGCACTGAGCATTTACAGTTTATAAAGACCTGAGAACTTTAATTAATTTAATACTTCGACGATGATTGCAGGTTTTGTCTTCATGTTGTCGATAGTCGCCACGAGAGGGTGAAAGAGTTTTCTTCAATTTGGGTTTCTTCGCTAATATTTATGACGTCAAATTTGTCAGCTCTTATATTAGTCGCAGCAGAAATGTGCTCTTTTTTAAATAAGAAGTCCTAGCTTTAAGTTTATGCAATTAACCTGGGACTATTACTGTGATATAATCCTATATTAATGGTTTACCACTATAATGGGTCCGTTGCTCTTGGTGCTACTTGATAAACCACGTCATAAATATCTGTCCACTGATTACAGACATTTGAGACTGTAGCCAGCCCTTGGAATTGCCAACTGATGCTTGTAGAAAATGACACGCACGCCGGTCACTAACTTTAATATAGTTATGACGGATACAGGCAACAAACACAAGGAGAACGCAGCTAGCCTTTAAACACGCGAACGCAGTGTTGTGTACAAATTTCATTGGACGAACCTTTACGCTGCACGTTTTACGGAAAGGGGGAAGACAATTTCCAAATTGTCCCCTTCCAGCGGCAGCAGGCGCTAAAGCGTCTAACCAATGAAAACTGTACACATGAAAATGCACGACTTTTGACGTGTTGCGTTCTCTTTGTAAGGGGTGCTGTGTTTGTTGCTCCTAGCTTGCACAGTGATTCCGGAGAGTGATCATCCTCCCGATCATGACCTAAAATGATAACGACAGATATTTTTATCCTTTGTAATTGAGAAGCATTCGTCTTTCTTTGAAAAGTGCAGCCCTGAAACAATTCGAGCCCGTTACTCCTTATTTTTTTTCGCTTTTCAAGATTTTCATTGTAACTTTAATTGCTCTTCTGAATGTACCTCTTTTGATTTTTACTTTGGATTTCGCTACTCAACTCGTAGTTTTTTCTCCCGTTGGTAGTTGTCCTTTGTTCGTTGAGTTCTAATTAAAGCAGGCTGCCGGTAGTCTGCTCCAGAAAATATTTTTTTATGGTTTTCGTCGCATTTCTAATTTCCTCGGAGATTTCCTAATTAAGCCACGATTTGTTTTTTTTTGCATTTCGTAACTGAAATCTTGAAAATTGGTTTGAATAAGAAGACTCCGGCGCTGTAAACCGGGGCTTTTCTCGTCGAGTGTGGTTGGTCGTTCTTTCCCTACGCGAGGGCTTAAGGTTTTACTACGGATTTAAAGAGGGTCAATTTCGGTAATGGCAAATATTCTTTTGTTTTTAAACCTTTGAGATAAGTTGTGGATCATTTGCCTAATGCTCTCATTCGCGTTTCATTCAGAGAGTGATATTTAATGTTCTGTAACATCGACACAATTGTTTCGAGTGCCGTTGTTCGCTCTGTAATGGTTTTCTTAAGAAATATCCCGTCTTTTAGCCATTTGCTATTTTTGGTTTCTGGCCAAGTACTCTATATGGCAGCGAAAATATTGTCTCTAATGACGAAGACGGTTCAGTACTTTTACTTAAATATGTTCTACAACAAATAAATAATGTGAAAAATTTATTGGGTTTAAAGATGGTGTGGATGTAAGCAACCATTGAATTCCGTATCGAAATGTTCGCTAACGACATGAAGTCGATTTTAACGGGGCGCAGATCACTAAGCTTTTGGGTCTCCCGATAGCCAAGAGATAAATGTTAAAAAATTAGTCATAAATAATTTAAATCACGATTGCATAATTCAATCAGGGTTAAATTAATCCAGTGACGAATTAATGAATTATATAGTTATCATATAACCGATTCATGTTTAAATCAATTCAATGACGATTAAAGCAATTTAGCCATGATTTAATCAATTCAATGACGATTAAAGCAATTTAGCCATGATTTAATCAATTCAATTACGATTAAAGCAATTTAGCCATGATTTAATCAATTCAATGACGATTAAAGCAATTTAGCCATGATTTAATCAATTCAATGACGATTAACGCAATTTAGCCATGATTTAATAAATTCAATGACGATTAAATATAATTAGTGATGATTTATTTAATTCAGTCATTATTTCATCAATTCAGTCATTATTTCATCAATTCAGTCATTATTTCATCAATTCAGTCATTATTTCATCAGTTCACTCATTATTTCATCAATTCAGTCATTATTTCATCAATTCAGTCATTATTTCATCAATTCAGTCATTATTTCATCAATTCAGTCATTATTTAATAATTTCAGTCATTACTTTATCAAATCAGTCGCTATTTAATCAGTTGAGCCACTACTTAATTATTTAAGTCACTAACTAATCAAATTTAATCAAACCTGTAACTATTTAATCAAACCTGTAACTATTTAATCAAACCTGTAAAACCTGTATCAAATTTGTAATTATTTATTGAAATCTAACTATTTATTGAAATCAGTCACTATTTAATCAAATCAGTCACTATTTAATCAAATCAGTCACTATTTAATCAAATCTGTCACTATTTAATCAAATCAGTCACTAGTTAATCAAATCAGTCACTAGTTAATCAAATCAGTCACTATTAAATCAAATCAGTCACTATTAAATTAATTCAGTAATTATTAAATTAATTCTGTCATTATTAAATTAATTCAGTCATTTTTAAATTAATTCAGTCATTTTTAAATTAATTCAGTCACTATTTAATTAATTTAGTCCCTTTTTAATAAATTCAGTTCAATGATTTTTATATTATTTAAAACCGCAATCAATCATTTCATTCACGATTTATGTCTTTATTTGAAATTATTTCAATATTTTTAATAATTTAAAGTTTTTAATAATTGAAGTCACATACGCCCGATTAAATATTTTAATCACGATTTAATTAGTTATCAATTTTATCTTGCTCTTTGCATTTTAATCACGATTTAACCTCTTGAGTTTTCCTTTTTTTAAATTATCCAAGAAACGAAGGTACAGAAAATATATTTTAAATTATCAATCGTTAAATATCAGCTCAATCTAATACCTTAAAAAGTAGTTTCAGCTTTTATAATGCCACCAATCACGCAGCGGCGAAAAAAAAAAGAAATGTTAAAGAAATAAAACCAATTTAAATCGGGAAGTGGAAATTTTCGTCGCCTTTAGAATTTTCGTATATTACTTCTCTACAATATCCTTTAATTTTCTTTCAGCGAGTCCTTTAATTTTTTTGCTCCTGCGAGGTGAGCAAAAAGGTGACAAGGGGTGATAAGAATAATGTATTAAAAAAAGTACTGAAAATCCCCGAAATTAAAAAATAAAAGAAAATGGCAGGATAAATTGTGTCCAGGGAGAATTTTCCGAATTTAGTCGGGTCGTCGACTACGCCTTTGATTATTGCCCCGCCGACAAAATCCCAGTTTGTTCGCCGCCCTCCGACGAAATATGGCTCGGGATTTAGGGAACCCATCGACACCGTTAGCTTTTGCTACCCCCCTTTTTACTTTCCCCTTAAAAAATCCCCCATCTACAAATGAGACAGCCGCGTTGGTCCGAATTGGCCCGACTTCGCCCGAAACGGCCCGGGCGACGTTTTTCTCACGAAATTGCCCGCTTCGAGCTGTAAATTATATTTGCTCCCCTGCCTTGTCTCTTCCACAAACTCCAAAAGCTCATTTCTCTATATGTCCGCCGGCTTATTTTTCCTACACGCTTAGAACTATTTTTTTTATCAAATTAATTTCGGGGATGAAGTGGAGGGGGAAAGAAAAGGAGGAGAGAAGAAACGAAGCCTGATGAGTTGGTTTTGCTCTTATTTACTCGGATCAAACTTTGAGGCTGTTAAGCTTCATTTTTCCTGGTGGTCTTTTTTATATCCGTATAATTTTTCTACCAAACTGTCTGAAATCCCTTTACGTTAGTTGTTTGCCTTTGAAATTTTTATAAAGGCCTTACACACTTTAACCACGGAGTAAAGTATGGAAGTGTTTTATGGACAAGCGAATCTATTAATAGTCAATTAAACGCTATTGAGTGAAACAGCTTATTTGGGTCCTGAATTATAGAAATATCGTCACTTCATTTCCAAAGATTGTTTACTTTGTGGAATGGCTTTCAGTTTGGAGGAAGGGACACCTTAAGTCTAAAGTGCCCAAATATACCCTTTTAAATAAATAAATTAGCTTTTCAATTGCAATGTTCTATTCATGATTTCATTATTCCATATTTGAGAGCGAGTGTCAAGAAATTATCAATTAGAATCCTTGAGGGTTTTTAAAATTTTTTTCGTGTACTTTCGTTTTTAGTTTACAATTGTCATAATTGTAGATTTAATATCGTTTTTCTCAAATAGGGTGTTTAGACTTTGATCTTAGGGGCCGTTTTTCTATCATGGTTTCATTTGGAATTTCATAGTAATTCATTTCAATGTGACGATATCATTATGATTTCATTGTTAATTTCATTATCATGATTTTATTGTTAATTTCATTATCATGATTTTATTGTTAATTTCATTATCATGATTTTATTGTTAATTTCATTATCATGATTTTATTGTTAATTTCATTATCATGATTTTATTGTTAATTTCATTATCATGATTTTATTGTTAATTTCATTATCATGATTTTATTGTTAATTTCATTATCATGATTTTATTGTTAATTTCATTATCATGATTTTATTGTTAATTTCATTATCATGATTTTATTGTTAATTTCATTAGCATTATTTCATTATCATGATTTTTATTATTAATTTCATTATCATATCATTATTCATTTATTATCACGATTTCATTATTCATTTTAGTATCATGATTTCATAATTATTTTGATCATGATTTCCTTATTATTTTGATGATGATTTCCTTATTATTTTTATAATGATTTCATTATTTATTTCATTACCATGATTTCATAATTTTTGTGATCATGGTTTCATTATAAATTTCACCATAACAATTTCACTATTTATTTTAATCATGATTTAATTATTAATTTCATTATGTTGCTAGGAGTATTTGGACCCCTTAGAAGAATTTTGGAGCTACTTATATATTATTCAAAGCTATATAAATATGGTGATTCATCCTCAAAATTTCAATTTCTATGCTTCAGTAGACTTTGACTGCCAAATGTTTTTTTTAAATCTTATCCTCTGCTATCACGATGGCATCTTGAAGCAACAAACACAAGGAGAACGCAGCTAGCCTTTAAACACGCTAACGCAGTGTTGTGTACAAATTTCATTGGTCAAACCTTTACGCTGAACGTTTCACGTAAAGGGGAGGACAATTTCCGAATTGTCCCCTTCCGAAGGCAGCAGGCGCTAAAGCGTCCAACCAATGAAAACTGTACACAAGAAAATGCACGACTTTTGACAGGTTGCATTCTACTTGTGTGGGGTGCTGTGTTTGTTGCTCCTAGCTGCCACCTAGGAGCAACAAACACAAGGAGAACGCAGCTAGCCTTTAAACACGATAACGCAGTGTTGTGTACAAATTTCATTGGACGAACCTTATCGCTGAACGTTTTACGGGCGGGGGGGAGACAATTTCCAAATTTTCCCCTTCCGACGGCAGCAGGCGCTAAAGCGTCTAGCCAATGAAAAACGTACACAAGAACATCCACGACTTTTGACGGGTTGCATTCTCCTTGTGTGGGGTACGGTGTTTGTTGCTCGTAGATGGAATCATTTCATTATCAACAAATAATCAATATAAACTTATAATTACAATTTCCTCATTACTTTAATCACGATTTAACCATTCCAATAAAATAATGACCGAGTAGCCAATAGCGTGAATCTCACCTTTTCCTTATTATCCGGAACTCTGAAGGGCAACCAGGAGTATAAAGCCGAGGTGCCATGCTGATTCATTCTTCGTGCGTTAATTCCTTTCAGGTGCGTAGCGCCCCCAAGCGGAAAACAAAAGATATTGAATCTAAATTTGTTAGGGCGCTTTTAATAGCGAAGTATATTTTGTCTTTGAAACATTCTTCCTTGTTCACTATTTGTTCCGACAGGGGGAGCTTTCAACCCTTTATCAGAAGCGCGAGCCGGCGAGGGGGGGGGGTCAGCGAAGATCGAGTAAATTCTTCCATAACAAAGTTTTCTTAATTGCGACTACCAGTGCAAAGTAGATAGAACGGCGGGCGCTACTAATTAAATTCGAAGCAGCGCCCCCGTACGGTCTATTCGGAATAATACGCCGCTTCCTCTTAACCGGTAATGTTTCTAATAAGATACGTGGGGGGGCGCGCATTCGCCATTGTTCCTCTAAATCTGGCGCTTTAGATGGAAAAATCTCAAGTCGTTCCTCTTGATTAAAGCGGACAACCTGTAGCGAAATAACGACGGCAACACTGCATTAACTCCCCCATGAGCCACGCCCCCCTCCTGACGTCATTAGGTCTTTCTGCCATTTACCTATATTAAGGTGCTCCGCTGCTGTAATTTAGAGTCCCGTTAAATATTACGAAAGACTTACTTTTGGATGCCGCTTTCCAAATGCACAAAGAAAGGGGAGATTAGGCCAGAGAATGTGCGCGAATAGCTAAAATGCCAAGAATATCACGTACACACATTTTCTAAGATATGGTTCGTAGTTGTTTTAATTAACACTATTAGCTATAAAATATTCCTAAAACAAAAATAGTATTTAGAGTAATTTAGGTAATATCTACCCAATTCTGTTGGAACAATTATACTCTTTGAAATACCTTTGGTATTAGCTGTACAATACCTTTGAAAAAGGACCCTATAGGTACTATCTGAAGAATACATTTTGAACAATTATACCCTTTAGAAGAACTTAGGTATTATCTACAGCAGCGGTTCCCAATTTGTTTTGCTATGGACCCTAAATTATCCACCTAATTCTGGTGGAACCCCAACTAATTTTTTTACTTATCTTAAAAGACTCTTGACACAAACAAAGATGGCGGCGCTGCGAATTCTCGGAACCCCTGTGATCCTTGCACGGAACCCTAGGGTTCCGCGGAACACCTTTTGGGAACCGCTGATCTAGCTTATATAGAAAATTCATCTGCTTAAATTTCGTGTCACGAAAACATGGTGGGTTTTGAACATCTTCACATGTGGCAAGTTTTTAATAACGAAAATCCAATTGTTAAATTTTATTTAACGTCTATAAAAGTCGCTTGATGACTGAGGTCTAAGGTGGTACCTTGGGTATTAGCCTAGCTGATTATTATTATTATTATTAAATAAATTAGAAAAATGAGTCATATAGTCATAAAACAAAACTACGGCTGCTACGGCAAATATACAACCTTTAACCTCTAACTACTCCCTTCTTACTTCAACTCGTTTTTTCGGCAAGATAGAATTGGAGTAAAATGACGTCATAGGGCAACACTTTTAAACCTACTCAAAAAACCACCTATTATAATATTATACAACTGTCTTTTAAACATTTTCAAAAAGGCAAAATATATAAATCAACTACTGTTTAAACATTTTCAAAAAGGCAAAATATATAAATCAACTACTGTTTAAACATTTTCAAAAAGGCAAAATATATAAATCAACTACTGTTTAAACAATTTCAAAAAGGCAAAATATATAAATCAACTACTGTTTAAACAATTTCAAAAAGGCAAAATATATAAATCAACTACTGTTTAAACAATTTCAAAAAGGCAAAATATATAAATCAACTACTGTTTAAACAATTTCAAAAAGGCAAACTATATAAATCAACTACTGTTTAAACAATTTCAAAAAGGCAAAATATATAAATCAACTACTGTTTAAACAATTTCAAAAAGGCAAACTATATAAATCAACTACTGTTTAAACAATTTCAAAAAGGCAAAATATATAAATCAACTACTGTTTAAACAATTTCAAAAAGGCAAAATATATAAATCAACTACTGTTTAAACAATTTCAAAAAGGCAAACTATATAAATCAACTACTGTTTAAACAATTTCCAAAAGGCAAAATATATAAATCAACTACTGTTTAAACAATTTCCAAAAGGCAAAATATATAAATCAACTACTGTTTAAACAATTTCCAAAAGTCAAAATATATAAATCAACTACTGTTCAAACAATTTCAAAAAGTCATTTTAATCTTGTACAACTGCCTTTTAAACAATTTCAAAAAGGCAAAATAATATTGAATATGGCTCGTTATTAACTTGAACAAATTCCTTTCCTTAGGCTCCGGGCTTGAGTGGCTATTCAACTTCTGAATCGTGCCTTCACTCCAGGTCTGTTTCGTTAATTTATCGACGACGAAACTTGTGTTCTGTTATCAGCCTATAAACAGTAGCCAATTGTATTCGTGCCGAAATCCTCCCGCGTTATTTATGTCGTAAATTTATAAACGCCGTGCTTAACTTATTCCGCCTCTATAGTCTCGTAACTCGCATTCGCGTGCGGCTATTGGCTGGATCATAAATCGTGAGTTCGACCTTATTTCCAGCTTGTCTTCTCCTTATAAAAGTCGAAGGAAATTCCTTTAGGAAATTCCAAAGTCTAAATATAACATCTGTAAAAACATTCAACAGTTGTAGCCTGAAACATTCCAAAAAATGTACAATATTCAACTAGCATAATATTGACTTTAAATCAAGCTACTTTCACCGATTTTGTTCTAACTTTGTTCGAAGATTTATAAAACACCTTTTTTAGGCTTATTTGTCTCGTTATTTTACATAATCCTATCCTTTTCTAGATATTCTACAGGCTATTTTTGTTTCTATGAAAATGCCTTTTAAAAATGGTTTCTAATTTTTTTAATATATAATATTAGGAGTAATTTACATAAACATTTTCTTTGTTTTTTTTTCATTTTTATTGCTATGATTATGATTTTGGTGTTATTGATTTTCAAACATAATTCCCTTCCTCCTTCTAATTGCTTGAATCAGTTTTATGTGGAGAATAACTAACAATTGTAAGTGATTTTTACACACAATCCTAAAGGGTTTGTGGAGGACCTGGGATATGTTAATGCCCTCGGTAGGTAGCCCGCTAGGAATTTGTAAATCGGGAGCCTACAAGTTGCTCATTTCTCATTTTAGTGCTACCTTATTTCCAAAACCAGGAAACTCGAAAAATTCATTTTTCGATAAAATTAATTTAAATTAGGCAGTTTGCGTTTCGCTACCTTATTTCCAACGATTGTAGGAGAAAACGTACAAGGGAAAAAATGGCTATTTATTTTTTAAATAGGAAATGTTGTTCAAGGAAAAAATGTCTACGTTGTAGGTAAAAATGTACATTTTTTATTTTACTATAAAAACCTTGGTATATTTCTATTTTTAATCAGTTCCTCTAAAGTAGCGCGATGGATACCCACGTTATAACCAGTAATAAAGGCGGTGAAAAACTATGTGTTGGCGGGTTTGGTAAACCAAATATGTAAATAGCTATAAAAATTAACTTTATTTCTTTGACATTTTATCCTTGTATGTGTACTTTTTACCTCTCCGAGGGGACTTTGTACCCTAGGAGGGGTTATACAACCACCGTGTCTGTCTGTCTGTCAGGCCTGCGAACGCGTTCGCATTTTCGTGGCAAAGGGTAATCACTGCGTACTCAGTTTCTTAGAATCAGGGAAAAGTTTTTCCAAAGCGCCCTCTTTTTGTCATTGGGTGTAGTATGATTTTTTAATCGGCCGGGATTTGAACCCGAGCCCTCTTGAACGACAGGTGAGCGTTTTACCGCAGAACCACGGATACAGTTGCGCTTCACTGAAAATTAAAAACTCTTCCGAGGAGAGGTATATTTTGGCTTGCCAACTTGTTTTCCCTGTACATTCTTACCTATCTGCCAGTAATGTGGACATTTTTTCCTTTGTACATTTTTTCAACACTAATTCAGGTATTTTAAGTAAAGAAAGTTATTTGAAACACATTTTCAGAATAAATTCGCCGAGTTCTTCTCCGCGTATCCGTTCAATCTACGCGTAATCGTGTAGGGCTTAATCTCTCTAAAAGTCGGCTGTACGTATAAATTTAATTACTGAATTTGAATAATAAGCACTTCGTTAATAGTTCCTTTTTCGAGAGTTGTTTCGATTCGTGATAAATATTTTGGGCTGTAATTAATAGAAATACGACTAACTTGTACGGGTCATAATTAGTTGTAATTGCCATTATGTTTCATGAACGGAATAAAAACCTCTCTTTAGTAAACAATGAAGCCGTAAAAATGCAGCTGCTTTCGAAGCCTCCTTTCATCGATTCAAGACCAGCTCAAACTATCTCGATTAATTGAATTCCTTATTCGTAATCGATGAAAAGGACGTTTTTCATTTAGACCTCTTTTTAATTGTTTTACGCCGCGACCAAAATCCATTTTGACTTTTGTCATTTTTGTCGCAAACTTTCCCTAAAATTTAGAGGTTCGGTTTGATAGTTCGTTAGTTTTCTACCTTTCTATAAATCAAGTAAAATAATTCTCTGAATTGTTGTCAAATGAACGATTGCCAATCGATTATGGATAGCGAGTGCAAATAGAGTGCGTAATGAAGGGTGTTTGTTCCGGCTGGACTGAATGTTCGGTGAGGAGCTCTCGGGTTGGACGCGACTCGCCCGGACCCGCCTGTCGCGAGGGGGGTAGCAAAAGGGGGCGAATTTAAACCGGTTTGATTTGTTTGCGGCTCTAAACAATGAGCGAGACTTCCCGGGAAGTTCTTTGGAGAATGGATTTTCAGTTTCACGGGAATTTTTACGTTTCCCCGCTAAGCGCCGCGGCTTAAAGACAATGGGAAATATCCTTTTCCCACCGTTAATTCCCTTTTTTTAAATAAAGGGAGCTCTTTTGTAGAAGCCCGCGGCTCTACGAACAATACACTTTATTGAAACCATAGTTTCACCCTTTAGTGGTTATTTTTTGATATTTTAGTTCATTAATCCATTTCCAAAATTTTGCGTAAATGTTTCAATTGTCTATTCTACTAGACAAATACAAACATTTAATTTTATGAAACAAAGCTATAAGTAGGATAACACTTGTACTGGAGGATGGTATATTCGTTTGAGATGAATTAATTAATTAATTAGTACATTGTTGTATAGACCTTACAAAATATCTATTAAATATTACGTTTGATATACAGTAGCTGGTTTGTCATACAAATATTAGAACAGACAACTAAAGAGATTTGATGGTTGAAGACACAAGTAAAACCTTTAGAAAAATCATTGTTTTATGTATAAACAGATAAATTCGGTTAAGATAGTTATATGACGGTCAGGTCATTTCGAGGGTTATTGTGACTCAATAAAGAGATTAAATTATGATGCAATTGAATTAAAATATCTGATTCAATTGAATTAAAATATCTGATTCAATTGAATTAAAATATCTGATTCAATTGAATTAAAATATCTGATGAAATTGAATTAAAATATCCGATGAAATTGAATTAAAATATCTGATGAAATTGAATTAAAATATCTGATTAAATTGAATTAAAATATCTGATGAAATTGAATTAAAATATCTGATGAAATTGAATTAAAATATCTGATGAAATTGAATTAAAATATCTGATTCAATTGAATTTAAATATCTGATTCAATTGAATTTAAATATCTGATTCAATTGAATTAAAATATCTGATTCAATTGAATTTAAATATCTGATTCAATTGAATTAAAATATCTGATTAAATTGAATTAAAATATCTGATTAAATTGAATTAAATCAATTATTATATTTGACTGTACGAAAAAACCGTGATTACATTTTAATATTTAAAGAGTACAATTACTCAAAAGATGTTTTAAAGTAAATATCTTTGGAAAAATGAATCGCAATAAATTAACTTAAGATAATTCCAAATTCTTTTCTTCGGGAAACGTTTTACAACCCATTCAATTTGACAACATTTCACGTATTGATCTGCTACCACTTCCTCCACCTTTTTTTTCTCTCTTTAATACGGCACTGATGCTAGGGACGCTCAAGGCTAGATGCTGGCTATAATAGAACTTTGGTTAGTGGAATTCAATTCCGGGAAGGGTCTTCTATATAGTAACGAAATCTAAATACGGCGATCACTGGGCGGAAAAGGGCGTGATCCTTCTATAGAAGGTCACACCCAACGCTGGCGCCGCCCTGAGAGCCCCTGGCTGCGACGTGAGGGGCTTCATCCCCTAATCTAATCTCCTTTCAACCTTTTTAAGGTTCTTACTCGGGGTTCCGACCCTTTTTTCAGCCGTTTCTATTTGCGGCGGTTTTTGACGCCGCAAAGGTCACACGGGCAGCCAGCACTTTACATTTCGGGCCGAACAGAAAGCCCTTAAGCGCGTCTGTTTCTTTGGGGTTTCGGCGGGAAGTTGCCCATTTTAGAGACGTTTTAAGGGCTTTTTTCTGGCCCGTTTGAAAAGATCGAGGGTGTTCGCTGGCTTCCGAATGCGATAGGGAGTCTCCAGGTGCGTTCAACTTCGAAATGGGGCTCGGTGTATAAGCCTCGGGCCGTTTGTTGATTCGAGATTTACGTTATCTAACATCGCTATTGATTCTAATGCACGCCCGTATCGTGACTGAAATTCTAAATTGTAAACATTTGTTTTCATTTCTTTGGGTATTGTTCAAAACTACGTAGTTTATCCGGAGCTCAGTCGTGCGTGCTTCAACTTTAAATTAGCTTTATTAGATATTTGGAATAATTTATCAAGATAACTATTTCCTTTAGTAGTAATATTACTCGCT
The DNA here is from genome assembly GCF_980474605.1 of Leiobunum rupestre. Lineage (NCBI taxonomy): Eukaryota > Metazoa > Arthropoda > Arachnida > Opiliones > Sclerosomatidae > Leiobunum > Leiobunum rupestre. The sequence continues at coordinate 83,132,667 of NC_143384.1, read as the reverse complement.
TGAAACGTGTATCTTTGCGGTAAATATGTATATTGGAAGAAAATTTAATAATCAGCTAGGCTAATACCACTTTAGGCCCAAGTCATCTAGCGACTTATATAAAGCCATTAATTCAGGTGGCCGGGTTACAATGCGTAGGAGGGTGGTGGCAAGCCCGTCATGCCAAGCGAGCCAACAGCTCTCTACACTAACTTCTACCGTTAACCTCAACACGTTTTATGGAAAGGGGAAACCGAAAAACTCGAGCGAAAACCTCTTTAACCAGTGGGGAGAGCAAACTCAACGCGGAAGGAATAGTTCTGAGTTTTTCACCTAGTGCCACAAGCTGGGATCGAGCCCGGCTCCTCTTGCTGCGAGGTGAAAGCGCAAACCACTCTGCCACCCCACCTAATGTAGTTTTTCAAAACAATTACATCCTAAAATATGGTTTATATCTTCTATCAGGAAACTATTCATGTTTACACTCGGAATGGGTAAGGGTGTGCTAAGCTAAACTTGGTTACGTAATCGACGTTAAACCATGGGTTAGTTGTTAAAATATATTTTTTTTTTCATTTGCGACCCGCGTTGGCCAAGAAAATTTTTATCTCATGTGTCATAGGACGTTTTAGAGTTGTTAATTTTCCCAAAAATTTTCCGAATTGCGGAAACTAATTGGAATTGATGTTAAACACACGCACAGCATTTAAGCAGATTTCAAATGCCTAACAGTCAACAAGTTGTCTGGGTTAGATTCTTTTAATTACTACAAATTTTAATTACTTTCCATTTTGATTAGCTTTCCGCAAGATTTCATTCTATACGCGTAAGACAGATAACTCTTCAGCTAACTGAATCTGATCAGAATACTTATAGCATATTAGTTCAAATCGGCGACATGAGAGAATGAATCAGATACAATTTGAGATCAGATAAATGTGATCTGAGTAACTAATATAATCGGAAAATTACGAACCGAATGACCTGATCAGGTGGCCGTTAAAAGCGGAATACCCGTAGACACTATGATCGGTTATGCTAGAAATCTGATAGGAAAATATCTTGAAACAACAGTGCTCGTGGCCCAATAGTCGTCTCAATAAACGCCGCTCTCCTTTCGCTCCTCCCATGACGTAGTCACTGATCTGAAATATTTTCGGTTGGGCGGTAACAGGGTTGCCAATTCAACCGGTAACCAACCAACTAAGCCAACTTCAATCCGACTTGTAAAATAGATTTTCCGTTTCACTTTCACCATGCTTTCACAAAAGACACAAGCCTTTGCACACGTTTTAGTCCTGTCGAAGTAAACTTTTATATAACTTTTACCGCCTAAAATGTGAAGACCCTTGTACATGTAAGGTTTTCTTTTATATAAATTTGACATAGGTCTGTGCGATTAGTGGTTTTAGGCAATCGAGTAAAATTTATAATTTTGAAGTCGAGTCGAGTAATCGAGTACTAGATTAAGAGGATTGGATTTGTTAATTTAGGATTGAATTTGTTAATTGAGGATTGAATTTATTAATTAGGGATTAAATTTATTATTTAAGGATTAAATTTATTAATTAAGGATTAAATTTTTTAATTAATGATTTAATTTATTATTTAAGAATTAAATTGATTAATTAAGGATTTAATTGATTAATTAAGAATTAAATTGATTAATTAAGGATTTAATTGATTAATTAAGGATTTAATTTATTAATTTAGGATTTAATTTATTATTTAAGGATTACATGTATTAATTAAGGCTTACATTTATTAATTAAGACTTACATTTAATAATTAAGTATTCCATTTATTAATTCACGATTCCATTTATTAATTAAGGATTCCATTTATGAATTCACGATTTTATTTATTAATTATTATTAATTTAGTAGATAATTATTGATAAAATCATGCTTAAAGTATTCGATAATAACCGATAAAATCATGATTGAATTATTTAACCATTTAGTAACGGTTATGAAGACGCCTAACACCTTAGTTATCCGTTTATCGATCTATACTGGTCTACATTTTTCCGTTTATCAAAACTTCTTAGCGTTCAACAAAAACCACTCAATTATAGTTAATCCTTTCCATTTTTTATCACCTTTTGTGTCAATAAAATCATTTGTGTGGAAAGTGTAAGACCCCCAAAGCAGCATCTTTCCCTCTTAGTTGGTTCAGTTGCTGTTTCTTAATCCTCCTAACACTTCTTTTTAATCCGTTTATCCAACGGCTTTATAAATTGGTTTTCTCGAAGCCGCACAGAGTCTGATCCGTCCAGATCGGATCCGCTGACGGAGCCACTTCTCTTTGACGCCGAGTTAGTGCTTACGTGACTCTAAAGGCTGGTTCACACGGGCAGTGTTTTCCGGATTTTCTCTATAGCGACTTGGCAGTGCTTCGTCACAGTTTTTTTTCAATAGTTTTTATCGTGGGGAGAAAAATATGACCACAATGGCGGCCATGGCCAAAGCTACGGAGTGCCAAGTCTCTATTTCCCCGTTGTTCTGGTAAAAGATAAAATTGACAACTTTTTTTGAGGCGGGTATGGCTCGACCAATCAGCGAGCGTTATTGCCGTCACGTGATAGACGCAAAAATTCTTAAGCCCACTTTTAAAGACCTAAAATAATAATAATAATAATCAGCTAGGCTAATACCCAAGGCACGACCTTAGGCCCAAGTCATCTTGCGACTTTTGATGCCATTAATTTAGGTGGCCGGGTTACAATGGGTAGGTGGGTGGTGGCAAGCCCTTCATGCCACGCGAGCTAACAGTTCCCTACACTCACTATTACCGTTAACCTTTACAAGTTTTTATGGAAGGGGAAACCGAAGAACTCGGGGAAAAATAACTTTAACCAGTAGTTCCGAGTTTTCACCCAGTGCCACAAGTTCGGATCGAACCCGGCTCCTCTTAATTGCTGCGAGGAAAAAGCGCTAGCCACTCCGCCATCCCACGTTCAAATTTGCTCCTTATATCACGTGACAGCGTAACGCTCGCTGATTGGCCGAGTTCAAAGTGCTTCAAAAAACCAGGAAAATGAAGTAGGGATATTTCATTTTTTTTCTCCGTTTTATCGTTTCCCGGCAGCGCTGGCGGCGGTAAAACCCGGCAACTTTGGTCCGTGTCGTTTTCCCGTGCGCCCAAAAATCGTGAAATGGTGGTTAAACGAGAAAATAGAGAAATATTTCCGCTAAATAGCTTAATGCAAATCGCTTTCGTTGCTGGCTTCTTGTGGCCGTAGCTTGGAAGCGGTTAATTTCTAGTATTGGGCTCATTTGGACTTCTGTATATTTAAATGGAGATCGTTTTCGCTGGGATTTTAAACTTTGGTAACTTCAATGCGGGGAAGCCTGCGACTGAGATTAACGGCCATTAGGTATTCAATTTGCTAAACGTCAATTCACGCGAAAAGTATCGCCAAGTGGCTCTTTTAATGCAACTTCAATTGCGGTACTTGACTGTAGGTTATTTAACTGGTTCTTGTCTAAGTACCGCCATTTTAATAAGTGAATTTCAATACCCGCACCGCCATCCATCGGCATTGAAGATAACTATTAGGATGGTACTTGTCACAACAAATTTTGGATAACTATTAGGATGGTACTTGTCACAACAAATTTCGGATTTAAAGATAATTATTAGGATGGTACTTGTCACAACAAATTTTGGATTTAAAGATAACTATTAGGAGGGTACTTGTCACAACAAATTTTGGATTTAAAGATAACTATTAGGATGGTACTTGTCACAACAAATTTTGGATAACTATTAGGATGGTACTTGTCACAACAAATTTCGGATTTAAAGATAATTATTAGGATGGTACTTGTCACAACAAATTTTGGATTTAAAGATAACTATTAGGATGGTACTTGTCACAACAAATTTTGGATAACTATTAGGATGATACTTGTCACAACAAATTTCGGATTTAAAGATAACTATGAGGATGGTACTTGTCACAACAAATTTGGTTTTAAAGATGTCTATTAGGATGGTACTTGTCACAACAAATTTTGGATTTAAAGATAACTATTAGGATGGTACTTGTCACAACAAATTTCGGATTTAAAGATAACTATTAGGATGGTACTTGTCACAACAAACTATAATAAACTTAAAATGAAAGTACGCAAAAATAGTTAGACAAATTTAATAAGTGAGTGAACCTAATGTAAA